>NC_141539.1:129872884-130186538 GCF_021556685.1 Rattus norvegicus | reverse complement strand
TTCAAGGTTCTAGTGGTGGCTCAGTGCTACAAGGCAGGCAGACAAAAAAAGAGACCCTCCGTTCTTCCAGTGTCCTTATGTAAATCTCCAGCAGAAGGGGTGTCCCAGATTAATGGTTGTGTACTCCCATGCCTGGGTCAGGTACTTGTTTTGTCCCAGATGACCTTGAACTCAGAGATCTCCTTGCCTTAAGCTCCTGGGATACATAGCCACTGTGCCTCAAGATCCAGGTTAGAAACTTGTATCTCCCAGCCTCAAGATCAGGATCAAAGGTGAGCCTTCCAATTCTGGATTGTAGTTCATTCCAGATACAGTCAAGTTGACAACCAGGAATAGCCACTACGGCCACCAAACCCAATGACCTGAGTTTGATTTCCCAGGATGCACATGATGGACAGGAACTGACTACATGTGGTGCCTATGTGGTATTCTCCCTTGATTTCAGCACTTGGGAGGCAGAGATAGGTGGAGCTCTGTAAGTCTGAGGCTAGCTTGGCCTGTAGAGCAAGTTCCAAACTGGCAAGAATTAGATATGATGAGGTCCTGCTTCAAAACAATGAATTTTAACTCCTGTCAGTTAATAAAACTGTATGTTTCATCACTACTCTAACGTGGTTTTTATGTAGTGTTTGTTCTTTATAGACCTACATTTGAACAGAGGGCTGCCCAAAAGGGAGCTCGCCCTTCACAGATTTGGTGAGGCTTGCTGCGTAGACTGTGAGAACCCCACAAACCAGGCATCACATTGTGGCTGGGACGACGTGGATCATGGAGGGGTGTGAACAGAACAGTGGAGGGAGGCAGAGACACTTCTGGTGTAGGCTTTGTGGATTTCTGTGGGCCCTGGACTCCCTCTGCCCATGAAGAGAAAGCATTGGGAATCTAGCAGCCATGACTTCCATAACCCTGGCATCTGAAGACAGTAACGGAGGATACTGTTGCCATAGCCCAGAGGAGCCATGCTAGTGAAGGAGAAATGTTGCTGTCGCCAGATTCTAAGTGTTAGAAATGAGTGTGTGTGTGTGGGGGGGGGGGGGGGTGCAGGGTGTCCTCAAGAGAATGATCACACAATCCAAAGACATGAAGTTGTATTCCTGCCAGAGTGGTCCAGAGCCTTACACCCGTTGGTCAACTCCATGCCTATGTGGTTGAGTGACTCAGAGCTGCACTGTTGGTCAGTGAGCGAAGCAGAACTTTGAAAACAGATCGCAACCTTAAATGCATACTTAGATCTTAGAAAACTTCGGGCTCTAAGGAGGGATTTTTGCTCATGGGTCCCATGCCAACCTCTTTAGAGGTGGTGGCTCCTTGATCTCGTTTAACCCTCTGATAGGAAAGACAGTGCATTTCACTTACAGTTTCCACAGCAGGTCCATGGACCGAGACCTCATTTAAAAGAGGACACTGGACAAAAAGATGACCTGGCAGGGCTGGGTAAGGTTGCCGAAGTGTTCGTCTTGTAAGTATGAGGATGGCTATGGAGACTGCACTCAGGAAGCAGCTACACGCAGATCTCTGGAGCTGACCAGCCAAACCATCCAGTTTTCATTTGGTTGGTTTGGGTTGGGCTTTGGTTTTGTTTGTTTGTTTGTTTTCTTGTGAGGTGTTTTTGGTGAACTCCAAGCCAATTAGAGATGTTGTCTCAATAGTAAATAGACGAAAGAAAAAGTAGATAATGGGGTTGGGGATTTGGCTCAGTGGTAGAGCGCTTGACTAGGAAGCGCAAGGTCCTGGGCTCAGTCCCCAGCCCCGGAAAAAGAAAAAAAAAAAAAAAGAAAGAAAGAAAAAGTAGATAATGTCCAAGAGATGACACCCAAGGTTGTCCTCTCTGCTGTGCATGCATGACCCTCCCCATACACACACTTGGGACCAAACCGGAGGGCTGCATGGCTTACCCTAGCAACAGGAGGTTGGCAGGAAAAGAGCACCCTGAGGATGACTAAACCCAGGTCCAGCCAGAGTTCCTAAGATTGTGCATGGGCTATAGAGTTGGGTCCAGGGTTGGTGTCTGTGCTCAGGCTGTGGGGATAGCCCCACGCCCCCCGAGTGACAGAATGGCTGCTGGTGGTGTGCTCAGAGGAGCCCAACAGTAGTCAGCAGGAGGCAAAGGTTGTGTTCTTTCTGTTCTGCCTCTGCAGAGTAACGGAAAATTCCAGGTGATCATGCGACAGAAAGATGTCATCTTGGGGGATTCCATGACCCCAAGTCAGCTGGTGCCGTATGAGCTGCCTTTAATGTGGCAGCTATACCCTGAGGAAAGGTACCGAAGCAGTAACTCCGAGTTCTGGCAGATAGTGTACCACATCAAGGCAAGCACCTCTTACCCCAAGGACTGAGTGGGCAGTCTTGGGTGATCCTGGTCTCTGGTCTTGGCACGGGCTAGCTCTATATTCCCTCAACCCTGGCACCAGAAGCTAATAGAAGGGGAACTAAATGCAGATGTTTCTCTAAGGGTTGGATAAAAGAAGCCATCGTCTGAGGTCTTAGCCAAACCCCTTGTCACAAGGAACCCTCTTGTGGTAGTCACTGACAGTCCCGTTGAGAGGGCTAGCCACCTCACCTTGGGTCCCAGTACTAACCCAGGCTGAGGAAAGCTGAGCCAGAATGAAAGGGGAATTCTCAGGGCTGGTCTGACCACTCCTTTGTCTCTCTCCTTCTCTACCCTCAGTTCAAAGATGATGAGGACATGCTACTTGAACTGTTGGACTCTGAGTAACGTTGAGACATGGTGAGTGCCCCAAAGCTCCATCTGGAGGAAGGAGGGCCCTTCTCTATGAAAGCTGTGACAGCCCCTCCCCAGCAGCTGTCCTCAGAGTGCCCAGAGTAAGACAGACTTCCTGGAAGTGTCCATGTCTCTCCTTTACCACCTGAGGAGCTCCAGCTACACCCATGTTTACAGGGCCCCATTGTTCACCATCAGTTGTCTATTAAGAGATGACTGCTGAGCCATCCCACCATCTCAGCTGGGGATCTGCAGATAATTACACTGAAGCAGGTTTCTCCATTTTTTTTTCTTACCCACTCCCTTCACGGTGGTGCTGTTTGGCCCTGACCCAGGCATAAGATCCAACTTCAGCATCAGGAGCTGACTAACCACCCACCCAGCAATCCCCAGTGCCTGCTCCTTGGCTGTCCCTCTGACCCTGCCTTCTCTCTCCCCAGGCCCTGCAGCTCCTGTCTCCCTTGCCCAGGCCTGAGCCCACAGGGGAGATGCTGGTACTTACATTTGCTCTGTTGGCTAGGCATGTTCTTTATCCTCCACACTGGGCTCCAAGAAGAAAAGTCCATCCAGAGGCTGCCCCTTCCCATGTTCCTGTCGCCCGCTCTGCTGCCTTGGTTGGCCCTTCCACTCTACCGGCTCCCTGGCAAGGGGTTCAGGGAAGATCCCCATTCTCCTCACCTCCTCTAGGTGCCCAGTGGTGTCTGCACCTCTGATCTTCTCAGCTGATTGATTTTTTTTTTCTGCCTTTCCCTTTTGCCTCTCAAGACAACTAGTGTCTGGCTTGCCAGTTTGCCTTCCCAAGGGGCCCTCAGTTGTACATACGCCATGAGGGACGAGACCAAGTCATTTGAATCCGGCAGACCCCAGGTCCGCCATCTCTCAAGGTGTGCTGTGGTGCCTGTACCCACCTGGCCTGTGAACCGTCACCTACCCAACAAATGCAGACGTGGTTGGAAAGCAGTTTAAAACCAGAGAGCTCCATTAGCTCCATTTCCCTGTCGTAGAACCCGGGTGCTTGCAGCCAGGGATATGCAAACCTCACTAGAGCAGGAGGCCAGGGAATGGAGCTGATTTAGATGTGCCCTTAGCTTACCCACTCTTGGCCTCTCTCCCTTGGTGTTCAGATACTGTATTGAATATAAGCACTTCCTGTTAACCGATTAAATATCTCACTCACCTAAGTTGGGCCAAACTGGCTTCCATCCTTGACCAAGATGCCAAGAAATAAGAGAGAAGACTGCTCTGGGTTCTCCCAGAGAAGCCGTGGTCTTCCAGTAAGAATGTTGAAAGGGAATGTGTGGGATTTTATATGTTTCTATTTTAGAGATAAGGCCAGACTTAATAAAGCTTTATAGAACTCTATAAATTCTCAAACCTCAGTGCTCTCGGAGTTATGATTTCAGAACCGTTGGAAGCGGCAACAACCTCAAAACCGTCCTTACTGGTCAGTCCTGGTACCCAGCCCACTTGATATGATCCTACCTTTGCCTCAAACCCTGAATACCCTCAGGTCTGGAATGCTGTCCTTCCAAGTGTGCGTTCTATTTCTCAGTCCCAGCCAGGTCTCTTAAGGTGAAACTCCCACCACCACTTTCACCCCAGCCCTCCCTCCCTCCCAACACCCATGCCCTCAGACACAGTCTAACCCAGTCACAGGCTAGCCCCTCTCCCCTCCTCCCTGCCCTGTTCTCTGCTGGTTGTCATGACCTGCTGGTCCTCACACTCCTTAAGAGTAGGGCCTCAGAAGACAAGGGTTACCTTAGGAAAGGAGCCAGAAAGGGCCTTGGGGCATCCTGCTTCCTTCTTATCTCTGTACAGTGCTAGTCCTCAGCTGCCCCAAAGATGTGGTTGGATAAGGAAAGGGAAGTGCTCTGAGTGTACAGCAAGAAAAATTGTATAAGAAATCCCACCTCTTCTCACTCCCTGTCTCCCATCCCCCTCACCTACACTGGACCAAAAGCATGGCCACCTGTGATCATTGTCCTCTTGATAGGATCAAAATTTACCTAGGAGGCTGTGTGTATGTTGGGTGGGGTAGCTATGCACTCCTTGAACCTCAGTACCTGGGAGGCAGAGGCAGGTGGATCTCTTGAGTTTGAGACTAGCCTGATCTACACAAGTTTCAGGATAGCCAGGGCTACACAGAGATTCTAGTTCAAAAAAAAAATCCCCTAAGAGATAATCTGTGCTAGGGTTCTCTAAACACACACACACACACACACACACACACACACACACACACACACACACACACACACACTTAAGAGTGGCTTACAAGCTGTGATCCAGATATCTGACCTATAGATCCCTCATGTTCATCGTTGTCCCCAGGAGGAGGAACAGGCGTTTGCAGGAGTGGTCTGACACACATCTGGCCACCATGAGCTGGGCGGTGCCATGGCTGTAGCAGCCAGCAAAAGGACCAGACATACAGATTCTGCTCTGAAAATGATAAACCTAGAAATACAAAGCCCCAGAAAGCAGAGCCGGATGAGCGATGAACAGATGATTCTTGCCGGAAGGTGGCTTTGTAGACATGGATGTATGCCGTGCATGCACTGCTACATAATAATGAATGTGGAAAGGCTGGAGGTTCCCTTTCAGGGACTTCCTCTGTAGCTTGATGATCCTGGGCTCACCTGATTGGCTAGACCAGTTGGCCAGCGTGCCCCAGGACAAGTTAGGCAAGCACAGGGATAGCCTGGGAACCCAAGGTCTCCTGAGCTATCCCCTCCCTAGTAGGGCAGAGTGTCTGGCATGAGGAATGATACAGCCAGCCTAAGCCAGTTGTATGACACAGCTCAGTGGGGGCAGGTCTGTCCTTGAAGTGAGCTGTTAAGGGTAAAAAGCCCACTTATCTCATGGCTATGCATGATGGGATGTACATACGCTTAAAATTATGGCCATTGCATGTGCATACACACACACACACACACACACATATCTAAAATCATACATCTCATTTGACGAATGGCAAGGAAACACCTAATGCCCCTACCATAGGGTCACTTGCTCAGAAAATGCCTCACCCAGGCCTCTTGGAGGATGTGTTTTCTGGAACCCAGTCCCATTTGGTGTCTGAGGCTTTTTCACTACTGTGTCTTGTATAGTTTGAGACCCCAAGACCTTGGACATCATGTCCCAGGGCATCCTGAGACTCATAACACAGGACTCACTCTCTGCTTTTCCACAGTACTGGGGTGACCTGTGTGCCCGCCCGTGTCCAGGTTCTAATCTGCATGCTGAGGACCTGATCTCCGGTCCTGAAGTCTGCATGACGTCTCCCCAACTCCAAACTCACTGTGATAAAAAGCACCTGTTATAATTCTGCCTTTAGTACATTTCTAAGGGTACAGTGTGCTTTTGTTTTAGGAGCAGTTTTTATAGCAGGTTTCAGGATGTGTTTTTTTTTTTTTTTTTTTTTGTTGTTGTTTTTTTTTTTTTTTGTGGCCAGCACATGTATCACAGTATTTTAAAGTGATGACAGTGTGCCGACTGTGTGGTTATCATAGAGCGTCTCTTTTAAGCCTTACCAAGACATGAGGAGCTTGCAAAATGCTGTGTTAAGATGGGGCTCCTGTGACAGGCACACACCATCACCACTGTGGAGTCACTCGTGCTAAAGTGGGCAACTGCCGCTAAATTGCTTCCTTGGTCTTCCAAGAAGTCAGGAAAGAGCACAGTCAGATCGCCACAAAGACATGAGGAAGTCCCAGAGGACTGATGGGAACTGCCAATCTACCAGATTCTGATTTCTTCTCATGACCATAAAGCCAACTCAGTTTTAATTTTGCGGCAGTTTCAGGTTTTGTTTGTTTTGCAGTAGAAATGGCAGGCTCTCATTACCCCAGATTTCCTGACTCAATGAGGACCCAGAGACCAGCAGTTACCCCACATCGCTGGGAGTCTGGTCTGGGTGTGGCTGGAATACATGCCTTTCTGGCTACCAGGGCTCCCTTGCTGGGTTCTCTGCCTTTGGTTCAGAACCAGAAGTGAAGACAGCAGCGGTTACTGCATTCGAGGAGGAGGAGCCGTGAAGGGGACAGGGCCTTGAAGGCCTCTCTGAGGTGGTAACACTCATGTAAGGAGGGGGAGAAGTGATATCCTGCACTCCAGGGTCAGCCAGGTTGCCTAGTTGGCATGGACCCTCGTAGGCCTTGCCATTCAGAACAAAAATTTATGCTAAGAGCCTCAGGAAATAATGCAGTCTGGATGACCTCCAGCCACTGTGCAAAGTAGACCCTAAAGGGACAAGAAGAAAAGAAAAACAGTTAAGAAGTCTAGGGCAGAAATTGGCAAAACTTTTCTATAAAGGGCCAGAAAATATTTGGGGTTTTACGTTCCATAAAGTCTATTGTAACTGTTCAATTCTACCGTTGTTTCAAGAACCATAGATATTGCATAAATGTTAAGTGTGGGTATGCTCAATAAAACTTTATTTATAGAAACAAGGCTTGGCCATATTTGGCCCATAAGCCAAGTCTTTGACTTCTGGTCTAGGCATTACATACTAAGGTACAAAATTACTGGAAATAAAGGTGTTATGGAAGCTTTTTGGATCAGAGTGTGAGCCCTTACTGCTTCCTAATAAGCCAGGCCCTACCACCCTTTCTCCATAGACCAATTAAATAATAATGAACAGCTAAAAAAAAAAAAAAAAAAAGGAAATCCAATATGTCCTCTCTGAGAAGAGGAGCAAAGAGATCCAGCAACACCCTAAATCCACCCAGGAGTCCTAACCTGGCCTTTAGAATGACCCAGAGGACCAGAGGTTAGCAAGCCAAGCAGTCTCTGGTGAGGTCCTGCCTGTCAGTCTGCCCTGCAAGCTGGTCTGACAAGTTGTTGGAAATGTGTGAAATCTTCCTGGAGACAAGCTCCCCTTCTGGATGGTGAACGGGGAAACCAGAATTGCTTCCCCTCAGATGACATTCTCGTCTTCAACTTTGTCTCCCCCTATCGTCGTCGTCATCGTCCTCCTCCTCCTCCTCACCACCTTCATCCTCCTATTTGTTTTGTTTCTTGAGACAGGCTCCATCCAGGATCTTAGTGTATAGACCAGGTTAGCCTTGAGCCCACAGATTCTCCTGCCCCTGCCTCCTGAGTGCTGGGATTAAACGGGTTCACCACTATCCCAGGGCTTCTCAGACTTGTTTCTATCTGGGCCACTGCCAGAAAGTGCTGACCATCCTGGGAGAGAGTCTTCCTCACTTAGCTAATCCTTCCAGGAAATACCCCCCAGCCCCACCCACACAGAGATGCATCCCAATTAGGTAGGGCAATTGAGATCAACTATCCCAAGAGAGAGGCTTCCTGTTTGTCAGTTACTCACAGGGTGAGGTTGTTCAGCAGGATGGAGAGCCATAAGATTCTCACAAGAGGAGAGATGTCCCATCCCTACCTCGAGGTCCTAACTCTGAGTTCCTTAGAATGTAAGGACAGGATCTTTGAGGAAGTGATTAGGGCAAAATGGGGTCATCTGGCTGGGCCCTGTGGTTGCTGAGAAAAGGAGACTGGGACTTAGGCTCGGAAGGAATGTCACGGTGAAGAGAACAGCTGTGCACAACCATGGAGGGAGTCCTCAGAAGATGACAGCTCTGTCCACACCTTGCTGTTAGCTTTCTGCCTGCCAGGACTATAGGAAAATACAAATTAATCCAGTCAGCCTGTTACTGGCCTGAGTCTCCGAGACACCTGCCAGAGTACCCAGGTTCCTATTAGAAGGAATTGGACCAGGGACACATGATTAGAAATAAAGACAGATCATTCGGAAAGGGAAAGCATTCAGGTGGGGGTAGGGGGTTAGGGTGTAGGCTAGTGAGCTCCCCAAAGCCCTGAGCCTCCAGGGGCATGACCCTTTAAAGGACATTTACATTACATAGCACCCAGTTCTCCCAGGAAGGGCTTGTTCCTTAGGGATGCCCAAGTAGGGAGGGGCTTCCACACTCCCTCTACCAATGGCTGCTTTTCCGTTGATTTTGATACCTCAGGCTCCAGTCCTTACTCTGCTGTCACAAGTCCCTAGAACTAAGTAGGATAGTCCTAGGAAACTAATGTGGATCTTGGAAGTCATGGCTTCCAGAGACCCAGTGGTTTGTGAGGCAGACAGAGATATGGACCAGGGCAGCAGATGCTGCCGTGGGCCGGAAACTGTGGCTGTTCTTACTGTGTTTCTCAGATGTCTCTGGAGGAAGAAGACAGATACATCCAGGCAAGCTCAGACTTCCAGTGGTGGGAAAGGGTCCCAAATGAGCCTGCTGGTTTTTTAACAAAGACTATGAGGGAAGGGCATGAGGTGTCTAAGACAGGAACCCAAGAAGCTTTCTTTTTTTTTTTTTTTTTTTTTAATTAACTTGAGTATTTCTTATTTACATTTCGAGTGTTATTCCCTTTCCCGGTTTACGGGCCAACATCCCCCTAACCCCTCCCCTCCCCTTCTTTCTTCTTTATGGGTGTTCCCCTCCCCATCCTCCCCCCAACAATCACGTTCACTGGGGGGTTCAGTCTTAGCAGGACCCAGGGCTTCCCCTTCCACTGGTGCTCTTACTAGGATATTCACTGCTACCTATGGGGACAGAGTCCAGGGTCAGTCCATGTATAGTCTTTAGGTAGTGGCTTAGTCCCTGGAAGCTCTGGTTGCTTGGCATTGTTGTACATATGGGGTCTCGAGCCCCTTCAAGCTCTTCCAGTCCTTTCTCTGATTCCTTCAACGGGGGTCCTATTCTCAGTTCAGTGGTTTGCTGCTGGCATTCGCCTCTGTGTTTGCTGTATTCTGGCTGTGTCTCTCAGGAGCGATCTACATCCGGTTCCTGTCGGTCTGCACTTCTTTGCTTCATCCATCTTGTCTAATTGGGTGGCTGTATATGTATGGGCCACATGTGGGGCAGGCTCTGAATGGGTGTTCCTTCAGTCTCTGTTTTAGTCTTTGCCTCTCTCTTCTCTGCCAAGGGTATTCTTGTTCGTGGGGCACTTTCTTAATGTAGTGGTCTGCTCTGGAAGACTATCTATGTACATTGAATTGGGCTGATGGGATGGATGTTCCTCAGGGGCTTGGCCTCCTCAGTGACAGTCACCTTGTGGGGAGGAAGGTCCAACATTCTGATGCTGTGATTTGACACAATGACCCATTCACAGCCATCCTGGGACGCATACATGAGTTGGGCACATTTTCTATTTCCTTATTTATTTGTCTCCAGTGTGTCTATTACAAATGGGGAGGAACTTACTTACAAACAGATACATGCAATGTAAAGGGAGAAAAGGTTTATATCCAATCATAGTTCATGGTCACAGTAGCAGGATCTTTGCCTCTCTATTCCCTGCCAAGGGTATTCTTGTTCCCCTTTTAAAGAAGGAGTGAAGCATTCACATTTTGATCATCTGTCTTGAGTTTCATGTGTTCTAGGCATCTAGGGTAATTCAAGCATTTGGGCTAATAGCCACTTATCAATGAGTGTGTCTTTCTGTGATTGGGTTACCTCACTCAGGATGATATTTTCCAGTTCCAACCATTTGTCTATGAATTTCATAAAGGCATTGTTTTTGATAGCTGAGTAATATTCCATTGTGTAGATGTACCACATTTTCTATATCCATTCCTCTGTTGAAGGGCATCTGGGTTCTTTCCAGCTTCTGGCTATTATAAATAAGGCTGCTATGAACATAGTGGAGCACGTGTCTTTTTTATATGTTGGGGCATCTTTTGGGTATATGCCTAAGAGAGGTATAGCTAGATCCTCAGGCAGTTCAATGTCCAGTTTTCTGAGGAACCTCCAGACTGATTTCCAGAATGGTTGTACCAGTCTGCAATCCCACCAACAATGGAGGAGTGTTCCTCTTTCTCCACATCCTTGCCAGCATCTGCTGTCACCTGAGTTTTTGATCTTAGCCATTCTCACTGGTGTGAGGTGAAATCTCAGGGTTGTTTTGATTTGCATTTCCCTTATGACTAAAGATGAACATTTCTTTAGATGTTTCTCAGCCATTCGGCATTCCTCAGCTGTGAATTCTTTGTTTAGCTCTGAACCCCATTTTTAATAGGGTTATTTGTCTCCCTGCGGTCTAACTTCTTGAGTTCTTGGAGTTCTTGAGTTCTTATATTTTGGATATAAGGCCTCTATCTGTTGTAGGATTGGTAAAGATCTTTTCCCAATCTGTTGGTTGCCGTTTTGTCCTAACCACAGTGTCCTTTGCCTTACAGAAGCTTTGCAGTTTTATGAGATCCCACTTGTCGATTCTTGATCTTAGAACATAAGCCATTGGTGTTTTGTTCAGGAAATTTTTTCCAGTGCCCATGTGTTCCAGATGCTTCCCTAGCTTTTCTTCTATTAGTTTGCGTGTATCTGGTTTGATGTGGAGGTTCTTGATCCTCTTGGACTTAAGCTTTGTAGAGGGTGATAAGCATGGATCGATCTGCATTCTTCTACATGTTGACCTCCAGTTGAACCAGCACCATTTGCTGAAAATGCTGGTTTTGGCTCCTTTGTCAAAAATCAAGTGCCCATAGGTGTGTGGGTTCATTTCTGAGTCTTCAATTCTGTTCCATTGGTCTATATGTCTGTCTCTGTACCAATACCATGCAGTTTTTATCACTATTGCTCTGTAATACTGCTTGAGTTCAGGGATAGTGATTCCCCCTGAAGTCCTTTTATTGTTGAGGATAGTTTTAGCTACCAAGGAGCTTTCTGAGACCTTAAAAATGAAACATACTAGGAAAGCCACATAACAACTGCAGGGCCTCTGACCTTCTGGGGTTTGTAGTCAAGAAGTCAAAATGAAAACTGCCAGCCCCTCTTGATTGTTGTTTGGTCTGATTATTATTCCCTCTGTCTAGATTAGACAATGGCAAATTGGTGTGTTCTGCTAATTTGTCATGTTACCTGGTGATACATCAGGAGAAGGGGCAGTAAGTCTGGATGGTACTGAAGAGTGTTGTGGAACTCAGGGCTGGGACGGATGGATGTGTTTGGAGCCTGGCAAGGGACCTGCTTACTGTAGTCAGGGAAGGAATCTGTGGCTAAGGTCAAGCCCATTCTTCTTTGCCCGTTTACTGTGGCTAGCTTGTTTCTGAGACTTTTTCAAATTTTGGGGTTTTTTCTTCCTGCTACGCAGAAAATTTTCATTTTTTAATATACTCAGTCATGCGTACCACATGCTTCCTTTGTGTGGTCTATGTTTAATGTTCTTGGTAAGGGGGTCTCTGTAATTTGGGGTTTATGTTTTCGCAAGTGCTTTGTAATTTCCTTTGTTTAAATCATCAGTCCATCTGGAATTCATTTTCATTTGAAAAGTGAAGCCATAATAAAACCATATAAGTTTTTGTAAATTTCTGGCTAGCCAATTGTTACTTGTCTTTTTTTTCTTTCTCTCTTTCTCTCATTCTCTCTTTCTCTCTCTTTTTTAAAAGCAAGAACTCAATACATATGGCTGGCCTGAACTCACTGTGTAGAACAAGCACTGGCCTCACGCTGTCACAGAGAGCCACCTGCTTCTGTGACTGAAATGCTGGGTTTAAAAGCCGGCCAGTTGTTACACATTGTACAGTGCTTAATGTATCCTCTACCAGCAGCTTGACCGCTGCCTCAGTTGTATTGGGGAAACAAAATATCACTTCTACCTTTTCAAGGATCTGAGCAGGAGAGTTCAGTTGACACAAAATACATTAAGAAAAGAAAAGGATATACGTGTATTTAAGTCTCTCTCCAGTGAGGCAGGAACCATGACAAGGAAATGGAGAGTCAAAGAAACCAGGGAATACTTAAAGGTGGACTGGGAGTTGGAAATGGTGGGAAAGAACAGGCCAGGGCTTGGGCTAGAATAGGTGATTACAGAGGGAACTCACTGAGAAGATGGAGATGTATTTACACAGATTTCTCTCAGCCTGGAGTGTGCCTTAAGGATGAATGTCCTTCCCAGGCTCCTATGTTTGAGCACTCAGCCAGCAATGCAGTTTTGCAAGGCTGTGCCAACCGTTAGGAAATAAAGTCTAGCTACACAAGGGGTTTGCTAGAAAGAGAAATGCCTTTAGGGTCACAGCTCAGCCTGCTTCCAGTCTGTGCGTGTTTGTGCACCCCCCTCTCTTGCACACACACACACACACACACACACACACACACACACACACACACACACACACACACTTTCTGACCCACCAAGCTGTGTACAGGCTGAGTCACATTTCGGCCACCATACAGTCATGGACCATCATGCCTTCTGCACCTTGATAGACTATATTCCCTCAAACCATGAGCCAGAATAACTTCGTCTTTAAGTAATTTCTTGTCCAGCCTTTGGTTCAGTGATGAGAAGAAATAATAGTGAGTCTGGATCCCCAATCCCTGGCATTAATAAGTGTTACTTTAACTCTGCCATGGGGCTGGCATCTTCCACATAGGGCTCAGCAAGAACAAAGATGTGAGGGACTCTTGTATTCATTGCCTGTCACAGGCTTTAGCACAGAGTAATCTTGATGCTAACATGGTACAAGATGGACTCCATGTTCGCTCAGAGCTTATGTGTGGATGCCATTCCTGTGTGCACCAGCCTTCTCTCTCAGCCTCTCCTGTGCCTTGACACACAGGCCTGTAGCCGGCTCTGACTGAGACACTATCTACTGTGAGTCACTGGGTCATGTCATCTGATAACACTGCTCTTCCTGTTCTTCGCACCCACAATTCTCCAAGATTTTCTCACAGGCACAATTCCCACATTACTTGCAGGATCAGACTCATCAAAACACTTTTTTAAGTTTTGTTTTACTGGATTTATAAGTTAGTTTTGAAAATGCCTCATTGCATTTAACCTAAAGTTTTTGAAATATTAGCTCAAGCTCTTTTAATACCTCCTGCCTACCAGCTTTCTTATTGCACCCAGTTTTATAGGTAACAAACTGCAGTCTAGAGCTGGAAGGCCCAGGTCACAGGACTAGTCTTCAGTTCGGCCACCTTTCCAGTTTAACCTTTTTTTTTTTGTGTGTGATCCCTGACTTGTGTTTTAAAATCTGCTTCCCAGAGCCTTCGAAGTGATTTTCCATCAGCTTTCATTCCGACTTTGTATGCAAGGAAAGCGTGGGTGCTTATACCTTGAATTTCTAAACATATAGCTTGCTGGGTTCCCCTCTGGGCTCAAAGGTATTCGAGAAGGTTATTTCCCTCATAATAAAGCACACCGCCATCGCTCCACATTAGAACTTCTTGTATAATTAGAAAATTGTACCTTTTGCTCAAAACATCTCTTGAGTCTTGCCATAAGAGAGGAAATGGAACAGGGTTACTTTTCTCTCTCATATCCCGTGATGGCTTCCTCTTTGACTGGACTCTCCACATTTGGGAGACTGAGGCACACCTCTGGAGAGGTTCTGATGGTATTGGGGGTGGGGCATCATGAATGTAGGCACACCATCCCATGAGCTGTGAGATCCAGTCTGAATAAAAGAGGGGAAAAGAGAAAACAGATAGGTGTTCTTTCTTCCTTCGCTGCCCTACCATGATACGAACTGAGGCATTTCACTCATGCCCCTCACAAAGCAAAACTTTCCTTTTGTAAGTCATTTGCATCCGGGATTTTGGTCACAGCCCTGAACTCACACAAACTTCCAATTCCTCCCTACCACTGGCTTTGGTACATTTTTTTTTTTAATTTATTATATATAAGTACACTGTAGCTATCTTCAGACACACCAGAAGAGGGCATCAGATCTCATTACAGATGGTTGTGAGCCACCGTGTGGTTGCTGGGAATTGAACTCAGGACCTCTGGAAGAGCAGTCAGTGCTCTTAACCACTGAGCCATCTCTCCAGCCCCGCTTTGGTACATCTTAATTCTAGCTGATGCCTTTCTCCTTTAAGTAAAATACTTTAGGGTTTGTTCCTCTAAGATGAACTATGTCTACCCTGTTTACCCCGAGTCCTGGTTTGAAGGGAACCTACCTCTTCCACCATTCTCTGTGCCCTACACAGTTTGTTTCTGAAGCGGTGTTTGGGAGTACAACCCCAAGGCTGGGTAACACCATCACTTGGCCAGGACATGCAGGGAGGGGGAGCCTACAGCAAGTGAAAGCTGTTCGCTTCATGCGATGAGTGGGAAGCAAAACTGGGGATGCTGGATCGCAGCTGACTTTTTCTGTTCCCCAAATTCCATCCAGACCTGCAGCCCGTGGAGAGGGTACCACCTACAGTGTGGTCTCTTCTGTTATTTCTCTTTGGAAACACGCTTAACACATGAAGAGACATCTCTCAACAGCCACCTAAGTCATTATGAACCTGGCCAAGTTACCAACTAGGCTAACCAGGGAGGAGACCTTCCTAGGGACCATTGCCCCAGATCAACTCGCTGCTCACAGGAAGAGGCAGTATCAGGCTGCAGGGCTTGGTCACTTCTGCAGGGTACCTTTAAGGCTCTGAGTATCCTCTGTGTACTGACCTCTCGCCCACATATACCAGTACATCCCAAGAGCAGTGTATTTAGTTGGAAGCAGTCTCTACTCCCAACTCCCAGATGTGTGGCAGTGTCTGGAGACATCTTTAGTCCAGTGGGTAGACAGCAGTGAGCTGCTATGCACCCTGTGTGCTTGCTCAGAAGGGCCCAAGACAAAGCAGGATCTGGTCCAAATGCCCTCCGTGCCATTCCAAAAAGCCTGCTCTAGGTAGAGGTCCAGAGAAGGCTTAGGCTTGCCCTAGAAGCCACCAAACATCTCCCTAGGTCCGTGATTGTCTCTGAGGCCCAGAACAAAGGTAAGTGTCTCTGGGTTTTGAAACCTGCCTTCCTCCTGTGTTCCTGACTCCTCTTGTGAGCTGCTGACTGCTCTGCTCATTTTTCTGTCCTCAGAGAATCCCCAGAGCCATTTACTTGTGTACCCAGTGCTGGTCTCACAGCCCACTGCTGCTGTTACCTTGTTTGGGACTTTTACTTCCCAGAGATCATGAACATATTTCCCTACATTTTTTAAAAAAAATATTTTTAAGACTTATTTATGTGTGTGAATACACTGTCACTCTCTTCAGACACACCAGAAGAGGGCATGGGATCCTATTACAGATGGTTGTGAGCCACCATGTGGTTGCTGAGATTTGAACTTAGAACTTCTGGAAGAGCAGTCAGTGCTCTTAACTGTTGAGCCATCTCTCCAGCCCCCTCCCTACATTTTCTAGGCCAGCCTGGGCTTCAGAGCTGGTTTCAGGATAGCTGGTGCTACACACACACACACACACACACACACACACACACACACACACACAGAGAGAGAGAGAGAGACAGAGAGACAGAGAGACAGAGAGACAGAGAGAGACAGACAGAATCTTAAATAACCAAAACCAAAGTCTCATGTAGCCCAAGCTGACTTTGAACTCACCACATAGACAAAGATCACCTCAAGCTTCTGATTCTCTGGCCTCAAAGTGCTGGGAATCCACGCCTAGTTTGACACGCTGTCTATGCAATACTGAGGGATCAGACTTGCCGCTGTGTGTGTTTAGCAGGCACACCAGCCGCTGGGCTACAGCACCAGCCCTACAAGGGCCTATACAGATTCACTCCGCAAAGTTGTAACTTCCATCTGCTGGAGGGTGCACAGGAGGGAGGAATGACCTTTCTTTCCTGTAGGTCAGCTGAAGGACATTCTCCCAGGACCTGGCCTGGGTCTCCTCCCTGCTGCTCCCTGCATCACCTGGTGTCTTCCTGAGCAAGGACACTTTCTGCCCCCGTCAGTAGTGTATTTCTGTGCCTCCTGCAGTGACACACTGTAGCTCTGTCACTTTCCCTTCTCCCTTCTCCCATGTGACATCACATCTTCTCAGCCTGTTCTCAGCGCAGGGCTACCCAGTTCCCATACAGCCTCACTGCTAAACCTTCCCCCGGGTACCCTGCTGCTGAAATGGAACAGTAGCCACTCCTCCCACTGTGGAAATGTCCTGAAGAGGTCACCAATGTTCCTGTAATGTTTGGGGACCAGCTTCTACTTTCTGCACTAGAGCCTGGATAAACACAGACCAGATCCACACAGAACCTTAAGTAAAAACAGTACAGTTTAATTAGTTAAAAAAACAAGTCGGGGGCTGGGGGTGGGGTTAGGGTCAGCATCTAGGAGCCAAGAAACTGATCACTCGGGAGGAATATACCAGATGCTCTCTGTACGTGTCCCACTGTGCCCCCAAGCTACTCAGCACAGAGTGTTCTCTATCTGGCACCAGGTAAACTTCTTGACAGTGTTAGCTCAGAGACCCACAGGGCATAGAGAGTCCCTGTCGATACTTCCTTTAGAGGCACCTCTAGACCTCCTGAGGTAAACGGACACAAACCTCCTGCCACACACAGCACTAGAAGCCAGGGTGGAGGAGTTTGAAGGGAGGAGGGGTCTTAAGAAGGGCCATCTATAAGGTCAAGACTAGAGGCACAAAGTGGGCAAGAAAAGATAGTTCGTCCCCAGCTAGAGAGAAGGGTCAGAATACAGACAGGCCAGGCTCACAGAAAACAGATCATCTATCTAAAGAGCAGGTCTGACTAGGGTAGGAGGCACTGAAGAACTGGAAACTTGAGGAACAAGTAGAGGGGTAGGTGCAAAGTCTTCCCCAAGGGCACAGAAGCAAATGCCAGTCAGGCTACCAAGACCTAGAGAAGGCAAAAGAGACATTGATTAGTGCATTGCTGCAGAACTGGGTCCTAGATCAAAAGGCCTGGGTTCTAGCCAGCCCTGCTCATGGTCCAAGCTCTAAACAGCCAGAGAGAGCTGCTACCAAGCTCGGGGAGATGCACAGTGAATGTCCTCTTGTGCCACTGTCTCACAGCACTGTGGCTGTGTGATTGAACTTGAGAGCCAGAGTCATTGGATTCTAGTTTGATCACAGGGCTCCAAGATCATGGGACCCACAATTCCAACACCCAGAGCCCGTTGGCTTAGTTATGATATGAAACACTGAATTTTTTTTTTTTTTCTGGAGAGGAGTGGTGACTATAGGTCATTCCTGTGGGGGTTACACAAGGAAAGCTCAGGGAGAGATGCCAACACTGTCTTCCTATCAGGGGAGAAAGTCAGAGGCTACCTGTCTGACCTCACCAGTGAGGGGCATGGTCCCTGAGCTTCCATTAGCCACGTTCATATCAGCATTAGGATAAGTTGCTGGGCAAAACCAACCTGCAGGAGAGGGAACAGCCATCAGAATCCTGTGAGCACTTAAGACAGTGACCCATTCAAACTTGAGGCACCACAGACAGACAGGGGGCAAAAGGCTCTGGTCTCTGGATTCCGTAGCCAGAGGGAAGCATTACTTTCACACCTACCCCAGTAGGCAGAAGTGCCCCTATGTGCATTCTCCTTCTCCCCTCCTCTCCTCCCTTCCCTCCCTCTCTCCCTCTGTTGTGTAATAGCCACTTCCCAAAGCAGGTAAATAACAAAAGTAGCTTCAGGAACTCCCTGAAACGGACCAGAATCACTCAACCCCTCCCTGTCAGCAGAAGCACATTCAAGCCTCAAAGACTCAGACAAAAGAACCCAGAAAAAGCAGAAACCAGCCAAGCTGCCTGGAAGAACTTTCGACCAGCTGAGGCACCTGGAAAGGGCACTCTCCAACCTGTTAGCTGCCTGTAGGCAGGGCACAGTGCTTCAAGGTCCCAACTTTTGTGAGCTGTCAGTCACCAGTGCTATGGTGGGCTTCAGTGATGCAGCTGACTGAGTCATTTCTGCTCCTGTGAGTGACCCCCTCAGATTCCTGTATGTAACCTTAATAAGATTCATTGGTTCACCAAGTTGGGCTTCGGGGATATGCACACTTTGGTCTGTTGTAGGTTCCCAATCTGTGCTGGGTACTTGAGTTTGTCTCATCTCCCCAAGAAAAGTTTTGTCATACCACATACCTCAACCCTCTACTAAAAATGGACCAAGGACTAGACGTGGGGAGATAAGAACCTCCCTGGGGTGGGACAGAATGAAAAGCATTTGATACCCACAGCAGCTTTTACCTTGAGGTACCAAACACTTGCCTGGGAATGTCCCAGTAGTCTCCAAAACGTGTTGTCTGTTCCCTCGTATGTTCCCATGGTTCTTAATGTCCACCTCCTGGGTAGACCGTTCAAATTCATGGGAGAGGGGGGAGTAGATTCCAGGGGAAATGCGACCCCCTGTTGCAAGTAGACAGTTAGATAGATTAAAAGCTAAAGGGAATAGAGAGAGGGGAACATTAGGAACAGGATTCTATCAGCCATGCCCGGGGACTACCTTGTTTGCTGCAGTGGTCAACAGCCCTAACCGTAGCCTTGTCTCCAGCACCTAGGTGTTGTTGCTCAGGGCCTGGGATGTCTGGCGCTCTCCTGTCTCTCTGGCCCAGCATTCCCTTCCCACCATCCCTGTTCAACCATAGTATATCTCCCACAATGTATCCACTGTCTCCAAGCTGGCTGCACCTTTCACAGGAGCTAAATGGCCTCTTGGGGCTCTGTCTTGGCCATTTCTAGTGAGGAGATGGCTCAATAGATAAGGATACCTGCTGCACAGGCTTGAGGCCCTATGTTCGAATCTCCAATACCCAAGTAAAAAGCCACAGTCATGTTTGTGCCAGGGCTCCCCTGGGGCAGCTGAGGCAGGAGGATCACTGGGGTTTGCTGGCCACTGGCGTTAACTTCAGATTTAGGGAAGGATGTTTTATCGGGAGACTCTATCAGATAGAGTCACAGAGCAGCTCGCCTGAACGTTACACAGACATGGACATATGCAAATGCACACCCATGTATCTACACACATGCACAGAACACACACATGCACACGTGAGCAGGCATGTACACAAACAATACACACACACACACACACACACACACACACAAAGACAGACAGACAGACCAGGGGCAATGGCTATACCAAAAGAAATCCACTGAAGTGTTGATGGCGAGCTTCACGCACCATTAATAGATGCAAACAAACAAACTTGAGCCAACACAGAAAGCTCCAAGGTAAAAGAGTTCCTAAAAATCGTAACCAAGTGCCAGGCATGACCACAAAACACAAAGTGTGTCGCAAACTTCCTACCAGTGTCCTCTTGTCTCCCTGGTACATGCCTTTGTTTTGTTGAGCTAAGGACACACACTTTGAAAGGTCACGCTATGGTGAGACATTTTCCTGGTTGCCATCCTATGGTCTGCAAAGTCCGTCCCTTCTGCTTGTGTTTCTGACTTCAGGGTGGACTTAAGGGGGACCAGCAAAGAAGGGGCAAGGGCCTGAGTAGGCTTGCCACCTGCTTCTGTCGAAAAAGTTTTTGTCAAAACTGCTCTTGTCTCTGGATGCTTTTGCACTAAGGTGACACCGGGGCACCTTCCTAAGTCCTCAGTGCCCACAGAATGAAAGAAAAGCTTCTCTTGGAGTCCCGTGACGGAAAAGCACACCGAGAAGGTGCTGTCAACCTGGCAAGCAATTGTATGCGTGAACTCTTACGTACACAGAGTGTATGTGTGTGTGTGTGCAGTATATGTATACACACCAGCCTGAAAAGACCAGGAGGTGTCAGATGTCTGTCCCATCACTTTCTCCTTTATGTCTTTGAAGTAGGGTCTCTGACTAAAGCCCCCACAGCCCTGAAGTTCAGGCAACAAAGTCACACCAGACTTTTTATGTGGCTTCTGGGATCCTAACTCAGGCTCACAGGGTTCTGACTGCTTTGAAGGTTTATTTACTTACCTATCTATGTATCTATGTATCTATGTTTCTAAGTATCTATGTATATATGTAGTATCTAAAGATCTATGTTTCTAAGTACCTACGTTTCTAAGTACCTACGTTTCTAAGTACATATCTATGTTTCTAAGTATCTATGTATGAGTGTATGTATGTATCCATCCATCCATCTATCTATCTATCTGTCTGTCTGTCTGTCTGTCTGTCTGTCTATCTATCTATCTATCTATCTATCTGTCTACTTATTCAAGACAGGATCTCTCTGTGTAGCCCTAGTTGGCCTGAACTGGCTTTATAGATAGGCCAATTTGGCCGTGAACTTAGGGAGGTGTCCCTGCTTTTGCTCTGTGTGTGTGTGTGTGTGTGTGTGTGTGTGTGTGTGTGTGTGTATGTGTGTGTGTGTGTATGAAAATGTAACAGTGCAGTCTATTTCTTAGTATATTAACCAAGAGAGTGGGGAAGGAAAGAAAAGCAGGAGAAAGAAAAAGAGAGATGCTCAATGCTGGGTCTGGTGTTGCAATCTGGAATCCCAAACTACTTAGGAGGTGAGGTGGGAGGATCACAAGTTCCAGACCCACCTGTACTACAAAGGGAATTCAAGACCAACCTGGGCAGTTTAGTGAGACCCTGTTGCCACACTAAAAAGTAGAAGGAAAGCTGCAGTATGCCTCAATTGGAGAACACTTTGCTAGTGTGTTACCAAGTCCTCGGTTCAATACCCAGTCTATAGGGAGAGAGAAAGAGACAGAGAGAGAGACAGACAGAGAGAGAGACAGACAGAGACAGAGACAGACAGAGACAGAGACATACAGAGAGACAGAGACACAGAGACAGAGAGAGACAGAGACAGAGAGAGAGACAGAGAGACAGAGAGACAGAGACAGGCAGAGAGACAGAGACAGAGAGGCAGAGAGAAAAAGAGACAGAGAGGGGAATTGTCTTAATTAGAGAAATGATTCAAGGGCCACCTGTGCCTAAATTTCTCAATCTTCCTATTCCTGTGGCACCTTTCCCTTGCCACTGTGGTTATTTCCAGGTGTACAGGGGCGGTAAGTAGAGTCACATGATGGCCCCCCAGCCCATCTCCAGAGTCTTTCCATCCACTCACCTGCTCCCAAACCTATGGCAACCATAGGATATTGGGATTCCCCCTCCCTACCACCACTTCACTTTCTGTCTCTGTGAAAGTACACCACAGGCCACCTCAGGTGGATGTATCCCTTAAGTGCCATCAGACAGACAGACAGACACACACACACACACAGTTTACACTCAGTTGTACAAGAAACTCATGGGGTTGCTGCACCTCCCTTCTGTGCACACATGGGACCAATAGCTGCTTTACCACAAGTCTGGCCCCAGAAGCAGCATGGTTGGGGGACATGTGCTTCTATTTGAATCTAATTGACTACATGCTATTTCCTTTTGAGGCTTCACACCCTCTCTAACAGAATTCTTTTCTGGATCTTCTTTCTTTCTTTTAACTGAAAATATTTGGTCCAAAACTATTCCACACTTTATTTGGTATAAATAGGCTTAAAGAAAACACTTATCAACTTGAAAGTTTTTTTTTTTTTTAAAATGGTGTGACAGGTGAATTTACCCCTTGTTAGGCCTCAAACCCAAGACAGACAGCTGAGGTGTTCATTAAAATATCAAAGTCAGCCCCAAATGAATGTCAAATAAGGAATGAAAAGACGACATAACTGTTCCTAAATATGGAGGAAGAGGGGAAGGGGAGGAGGAGGGGAGGAGGGAGAGGAGGAAGAAAAGGAAAAAGAGAGGAGAAGGAGAAGAGAGGGAGGAGGAGTGAGAGGAGGGGGAGGAGGAGGGAGAGGAGGGGGAGGGGGAAGGAAGAGTAAGAAGAGGTTTATTGTAGATAAAAGGGAGAGCATAGGCAAAAACAGACGTTTGGGAGAGTCCAGAATGAACATGACCTTGTGCTGGGCCATGTAAGGAGAGGAGGGAGGGGAGAGGGGGCCCAGAGACTGGCATTGGCAAAATGGCTGAGGTATACAGGGAAGTCAAGGGAGCTGCAGGGAAGGGTAGCCCAGGCTCTGGGCTGGAGAAGGTTAGGACAGGGGGTGGAGGTGCAGGAAAAACCTGGCAGCCAAAGAGACCTAATGTCCCCACTCCCACCCTACCCCAGTACAGGGAAGGGGGCTCATAGTCTCTTCCACACCCCTGGTCCTTAGGGAGCAGTTGTGATGCCCAGAGCTTTCATTACAGAGTATTTTGGCTTCCAAGGTCCCATTGTGGTCCAGTTTTCAAGCAGAATGGGTATCTACATCACCAACAGATCATATAACCCATGTAAGACTTCCGCCAAGTCCCGTAATCAGTTTCTAGTGTTAAGGATCCCTTATCTGTCAAACGCTTCTTCAGGCCACTCAAGTCTGGGAGCAATAGCAGCAGATAAATTATTATTTGCAGCAAATTTGGAAACCAGTGTTTGCATTGCTCCTTCTTATGCCTTACCCTGGACTGGCCTTTCTTTTTTCCCTGATCTCTAGAACACCTGCTCATCCTACAAAAGCCCAGCTTAACAACTATCCTGTCTGTAAAGCACGTTCCCGGGTTGAGGATTTAGCTCAGTGGTAGAGCGCTTGCCTAGCAAGCGGAAGGCCCTGGGTTCGGTCCCCAGCTCCAAAAAAAAAAAAAAAAAAAAAAACAAAAAAACAAAAAAACAAAAAAACAGAAAGCACGTTCCTCTGACTACCTGTAACTGAGTCCTCATGACGAGGGCCCTTCCTCTGTATATTAGCTGGGCCTGTGAGGCCTCTAAGCAGGAGCTCCCCGGTATGGGCCTAGGTATAGACCAGCTATTTTCTGACATAAGAACAGCGCGCACGCACACACACACACACACACACACACACACACACACACACACACACACTCACTCACCAGCCCACCAGGATAAGTGTTGGGGGACAGCCTGTCTGGAGCCCTGAAACTCACCCTGTTGGAAAATGATAGATGAGAAGCCTGCAGGTCTAAAACCACCCACAGTCTATGATGTTCATCCTCATAGATGCCATGTGTTCTGAGGGTCAGGATGTGCGGGAGGGACTCCTGGGGTGAGGAAAGTGCATGAGCCATCGCCAGGAGGCCACCCAGTTGCTTGCCTCCTTAAATGCAGTCAGAGAGGGGCTCGAGAAAGAACTCACCACAGGTTGAGCAGGGCTTAGGGAAGAAACAGAAACTTAGTTCTGACACCTGGGCCAGGAACTCAATTCACCAGGTGCCCTGGTCTCTCAGGCTCACCACTGCAGAGCCTTCTCTTTGTGCTTTGCCCAGACGGCTGGGAATTATTTTGGACACCACCTCTCCAACGTGTCTTTATCAGGAACTCTCGTGTCCGCTGACCCTCTGGATAATAGCTCAGTGGTTCTCAACCTTCCTAACATGGTGACTCTAACACAGTTCCTCATGCTGTGGTGACCCCCAGCCATAAAATTATCTCAATGCTATTTCGTGACTGTGATTTTGCTATTGTTATGAATCATGATGTAAATATTTTGGGGGGATAGAGGCTACAAAGTGGGTTGCTCACTCACAGGTTGAGAATAGAAGCCCTGGGGTCTAGCTGGGTAAGGCACACTGGGGCTAAATGTCTTCACCTGGGAAAAAAAAAAAGCCCACAATCCTCAGATGTCTGTGGTCAAGATAATATGAAGTATCATTGGCCCTCGCATGGTACACAGGGGCTTCTGACTAGCCTTGCTCTCTGCCCTTGAGTCTGAGTACCCACGTGTCCTGGGCATCTCCTGAACTCTGCTTTGCTGAGGCCACAGGAGGGTTCTCATAAAGCAGCCCAGAGACAGCAGCATCCTATACAATGAAGACCTGGTTAATACTCCCTTTTCCTTTAGAAAACCACAAGACAGGTTGTTTTCATCCTGCACCCAAATATGTGGAACACCAGTGTCGCCGAGTCAGCCTATTCCCTCCCTCTTGCCTCTCTGCCTGCCTGCCTGCCTGCCTGCCTGCCTGCCTGCCTGCCTGCCTGCCTGTCTTCCTTCCTTCCTTCCTTCCTCCCTCCCTCCCTCCCTCCCTTCCTTCCTTCCTTCCTTCCTTCCTTCCTTCCTTCCTTCCTTCCTTCCTTCTTCTCTCAGCAGTGTCTCGTGTCTCCCAAGTTGTCCTCAGACCCACTTTGTAGCCAAGGGTGACCGTGAATTCCTGATCCTCCTGCCTCAGCTTTTCTAGTGCAGGGCATCACCGTGCCCAGTTCTGTGTGGGGCTGGAGATCCGACCTATGGCTTCCTGCATGCTAGAGCACCATTCTATCAACTGATCTCCACCCCCCCCCCCAGCCTCATGTCGAGCATTTCCTAGATGTCTTGGCTAATTTTATGTCAACTTGACAAAAGCTCAAGTCACCTGAAAAAGGGGACCTCAATTGAGCAAGTGCCTCCACAAGATCTGGCTGCAGGCAAACCTGTAGGGCATTTTCTTAATTAATGATTGATGGGAGAGGGCCCCCACCATTGTGGGTGGAGCCATCCCTGGGCTGGAGTCCTGGGCTCTGTAAGAAAGCAAGCTGAGCAAGCCCTGCAGAGCAAGCCAGTAAGCAGGTCCTGCCTCCGGGTTCTGTCCCTATTCCTACCCTGCCGTCCTTCAGCAATGGACTACAATGTTGAAGTGTAAGCCAAATAAACCCTTTCTTCTCCATCTTGCTTTTTGGTCATGATGTTTTCATTGCAGAAGCAGTAACCTCGACTAGGACAGGAGGCACCACATCTGCGTCCTCCTGCAACTGTAGACAGGAACCTGCAGACCCCATTTCCCAGATGGGAAAACTGAGGCACGAGTGGCATGACCTGAGTGAGGTGGGCCATAGTGAGAAGCCATGACTCACTTATTCTTGGCTCTGACACTTTGTTGCCAGCCTAAGCTGAGTCCCCCAGAGTCTGCTAGGAGTCCAGGCGGAGGTTCCGAATATTTCCCTGGGAGGCCGGGATGTGCACAGAGGTCAGGCCCTTTGTCCTCTGCCAGTCTTTGTCTGCATCATGGCTGTCAGGTGGTTATGTCTCCTGGCCAACATGCCACTCTCTGCTACCTGGAGTGGGGAAGAGCTTGAGAAGTGCAGAGCCTTCTCTCCAGGGTGTTTCTCTTACCCAGAGGTGAGCTCTGCCCAGCAATGCTGTCCTCCCCCAGCAGAGGGAGCTCTCCAAAGTCCCAGGCACTAAGTGCAGGGGGGGAGGGGGGTGATTCCAGACCACAGTAAAGGAGCTCTGGGCTGGCCTTGGGAGGGGCCCTGCGCTGTCAGCACTCCTGCTCAGCCACTCCAGGGAATTGGGACAGAAGGACATGCGGGGAGTGCATGAAGACGGGACTCAGAGACCACTAAGGTGTCATCAGGTTCCTGTGACAAAGGCTTAGACAGTAGCTCGGTGCCTGTGCTCGGGGTAAGGAAATGCTAATTCAAGCAGGAGGAGGAGTCAGGTCAGCTGTGGCCTGCCTCCGAGGAATGGACACTTAGAAGGGCCCCTTAGCTGTGGAACCAGGTGATACGGCCCTGGAAAGGACTGGATGAAGGCAGGGTGGGGACACTGCAGACCAGATTCTCCCGTCCTATCTGCTCATTTCAGGGATCCGCCCAAACAGGAAGATGGAAGAAAATTCAGCCCAACCCCCACGACCTGGAAGAGGAATTCGGCACGATTTGCCTTTTCTGGGGGCGGGCATAAAGGCTGTGTTTTGTTCTCAGCTTATTGTATCTCGTTGAGGTTTTGGTGGTTTGAGTAATAGTGCCCACCATAGGCTCAAATATTTGAACACTCAATCCCAACTAGGTGGCTCTCTTTGGGGAGGTTTGGGAGGTGTGGCCATGCTGGAGGAAGCTGACACCCGGACAGGGCTTGACAGGCAAAACGTCACCATGTCACTTCCTGGTCATTCTTTTTGCTTCGTGACTGCTGTTGAAGACGTGAGTTCAAATCTTCTTGCTCCTGCCCGCATGCCTGCTGTTTGGGGCCATGCCTCCCCTCCCCCCACCACACTTGTCACACAGACCATGACTGACTCATCCCCCAGAAACCGTAGCCCTTTTTATAAGTTGCCTAGGTCATGGCGTTTTATCATGGCAACAGGAAAGTAACTAACACATGCACATATTCAGTTAGTTTAAGGCTACTATTAAATCCAGGGTCTTCTCGCTGCCCAGTGTTCTCACTTCCGGGGTAAATCTAGGAGCGCGCGTGCGTGCCTGCCAGTGTGTACCTGTGGGCTCCATTTCCGTAACAATGACAGCTTTAAATGGCTCTTGTCCTCTTACAGTGTTAGCCCCTCCCCAAAGTTTGCCGTTCTATATAGTCTAGGCTGTTGTGGTGGTCAGATTTTCCTGTCAGCTGAGCACATATTTAAGTCAGTGAACTTTGGATGAAACAGATTGGTTTCCATAATGTGGGTGAGCCTCAGCCCATGAGTTGAGGGATCTGAACAAAAAAATAAATAAATAAATAAAAATAAAAATAAAATAAAATAAAAAGACTGTCTTCAAGCTTGTGAAATGGCTCAGCCAGTAAAAGTATTTGCTGTATATCATGAAGACTCTTGAGCTCCACGTGGCAGAAAGAGCACCAACCCCCACAAAATTGTCCTCTTATCTCTACATATACACCATCTCACACACACACACACACACACACACACACACACACACACACACACACACACACATATTATAATTTTTGTAATTTAAAAAAAATTAAAATTCTATAGATTAAGCTGTGCTGGTTAACATTTTCTCTAACCCGTCCATTTCCAAGTGAAAGTTAGATTTATCACATTAACCACCTTGCTCCAGCCCCAAAGCCTGTCCTGATTCCGATTAGCATTTTGCTAGAATCTCTGGCTCTGTGTGAGGAGAAGAAGTCTGCCATGTTGAAACTGACAATCCACATCTGTGTTTTAAGCTGTCTTCAATTTGTGGTGTTTATTTTTAGGTCTTTAGAGCCACGCTGCTTTAAGTGTTGCTTCTTAAAATTCTGTGTTGTATGCACCTGTTAAAAAGATAGATGAGGTCTGTATGAGAATGGCCCCTGTAGGTTTACATATCTGAATGCTTGGTCCTTGGTTGCTGAAACTGTTTGGGAAGGATGAGGAGGTGTGGCCTTGTTGGAGGAACTGTCACTGTGCAGAATTTGAGGATTGAGAAGTCTACACCATTCTTAGTCTTACATCACTCTCTCTCCGTCTCTGGCCCATGGATCATGACGTAAGCTCTTAGCTATTACTCCAGCTTTCTGTCTGCCTGGTCTGCCATGCTCCCCACCATGACAGCCATGGACTATTCCTCAAGAACCACGAGCCCCAATTCAATGCTTTCTTTCATAAGCTGCCTTGGTCATGGTGTTTTGTCACAACGATCGGAAAGCTACTTAGATAACAGATAAGACAGATATATTTGTTGTGCCCTTGTCCTGTTCCCAGAGAACCGGGTGGACTCATTTAACCACTGTGCTCTGTTGCCTGGAAACATGGCAGCCTTTGCATCCTCAGGGATCCCGACCTCACACTCTCTCCTTTGACAAATCCAGTCACATGGGTTTTAGATAACCCTTCAACCTGTGCACTGAGATCATACGATGTTTCCTTTGGGTTTTTGATTTTTGATATGTTTATCCCCTTTAAGCTTTCACTCCGATGATTTCTGTTAGTTTGTCTTCCTGATTGTCATCTCTGGCGATCTTGTCCAATCTTCTCTTAAACGTGACCGTTGATTTCTTAAGTGTAAATATCATATTTAATAGCTTTGATGTGCCTTTTAAAATGTTTTTACTTTACACAGAGGAGTGTTTTGCCTGACTATAAGTGCACCACATGAAGGAAGAGTCCACAGAGGCCATCAGAGGACATCCAATCCCCTGAAACTGGAATCACACACAGCTGTCACCTGCTGTGGGTGCTGGGAATCGAACCCTGGTCCACTGTAAGAGCAGCCAGTGCTCTCAACTTCTGAGTCTTCTCTCTAGCACCCAAGTTTGATTTTGAGACAGAATCTCACTGTAAAACCCAGACTGTTCCCAGCCCTTCTGTCTTTCTGCCTCAGCTTCTCATTTTGGCTGGAATTTACAGGTATATGCTACCTCTCTAAGCCTGTTTGATGCACTCTGACAGAGTCAAACTGTTTCAGATACCCGCCACATCTCTCTCTCTCTCTCTCTCTCTCTCTCTCTCTCTCTCTCTCTCTCTCTCTCTCTCTCTCTCTCTCTCCTTTTATACACACTAGTCATGCTTGTGGTCACTGAGATCTCTGCTCACCTGTGGACCTGCTTCTAGCACCTGCTTTCCCTCTTGACTCAGTTCACTGGTATTGTCTCCTGCTGTAATTTTACAATATTGTGTATACATATCAGTTAAGGTATTCTAAACCGTGCCCCTATGGGCACACAGCTAGAATTAACCCTTTCCTTTGCTGGTAAGACACTCTGAGCAGCCCTGATAAGGACACAGCAATGTCAAGGTCAGGCAACGGCTGATGTGTCCGTGTGAGCTCTCTGGCTGGTCCTGGGCTCAGTGGTCACAGCTTTGCTCATGAGCTTCCCGTACTGTGGCACTTGGAGTTGTAAAGTTCCCTTGGCATTTTTAACTCCACTCAGGTTTCTCTATTATTCCACCTCCATTCCGAGTCAGCAAGTCTCAGGGGACAGCCACTGCAGCCAGCTACTGGTGGGGTCAGGACACACTACCCGTCAGAGCTTTGTATTCATGCCACCTGGCTCCCAGATATTGTCTTCAGCCACACATAGAAGTCTTTGTCATTTTCAGAGAGCTTAGGAAATCCACTCTGCTTTCGAGGCAGCTGTCTCCCCCCACCCCACCCCCCAGCTTCCCTCTACCTGGGGTTCTGTCACATTACAGAGGCTGCCTTCCAGACCCAACCCAGACCTCAGGCTCTATCCTGGGGCCAGAATCACCAGAAGACCAAATGGAACTGTGCTGCTTGCCATGTGCACACACCCTGAAGGGTAAATATGTGGAAATATCTGAGATCGTGGCTAATGCAATTTTCTTATAGATAAAACACACAAAAGAAAGGCCTGGTTAATTTTGAAAAGTCCAGAAGTATAACTTGTATGGTAAGTTTAGAAATGAACTTAATGAGAGAAATATTCTCATAATAATTAGCCTAGCACTCATTTCCATCATATATAAAGAGCTCTCATTGATCAATAACTAATAGACACACCTGTAGAAACATAGGGAAGGGCCTATGTTTCTGACCAAAAAGGAAATGTAAATTACCAGTTGGGAACAAACACCTACCTTACAATTTTTTTTTAAAAAGGCAAATTTTAAAGGGAAAAATTTTCTTTAGTCTACTAATTAGTCAAATTATCAACCAACCAAGCAAAGCCAAATACGATAATAGGGCAGATCCTATTCTGTCGACTCTTTCTCTGATTCGTCACTTTGTCTGCTACTCAATTACACATCACTTCAAACATGGGTGCTTCCTTCTACAAACTAACTTTACCTTCATTGTTTTGAATTAAAGCTGTGTACTAAGGGCATGTCTGCCTCCCAGGTAGAACAGCCCTATTGCTGAATTAAAATTTCTTTACACCTTGCTACTTCATAGCTGTAACTTTGCTACTGTTATGAATCATAATATAAATATCTGATATGTGACCCCTCTGAAATGGTCATTCGATCCCCCAAAGGGTTGTGTCACACAGGTAGAGAACCGCTGTTCTATACTAACTGAGAATGAAGCTTTTGGGAGGATTCATATGGACTCTTAAGAAAGGAGGGGGGGGACACCCTGCTAGCCAGTCAGATTAGTCAAACCACCCCTGGTTGTCAATAGAGAGATATATGTCACAGGACCCTCACACCCAGGAATAGTGATATCTGCCCACGTGAATGTTGATTTGGGGGAGGGAGGTCAAGACAGAGTCTCACTATGGATCCCTGGCTGTCCTAGAACTCACTATGCTGGCTGGCCTCGAATGCACAGAGATCCGCCTTCCTCCTTCTCCCAACTGCTGGTATTTAAAGATGTGCACCAGTACACTACACTCAGAGGCAATTTATTAAGTGGGGGACAAAACCTCCTGTGTCCCCAACCAGGGTCAGAAACACTGGAAGGACCCAGTAAACACCGGTTGGAAGGAGATATCCTGTAGTCAAAATGTTTCCTGGTTCTGATTTATTCCAGCCAAGTCCACCATGAGCCCAGAGCTGTACTGGAAAGAAACAAAGATGTTGCAGCCCTGATCTGCAACATCTCCCTCCGACTCCCTGGGCTGTGGTTTGGAATAGTTCTTTGTTTAATTCATTCAGAGACGCCCTTCTTGCCAAGACCTCATTGAGAGAGAGAGAGAGAGAGAGAGAGAGAGAGAGAGAGAGAGAGAGAGAGAGAGAGAGAGAGAGAGAGAACTCAGATATTAGAAGTGCTCACAGCCGATGCCAAGACGACCCTGGATATTAGAGAGCCCTGTGGAAGGAGAGGTCAGAGGGCTGGAAGAGACAGACTGCAAATGCCTCCCAGGTCTCCATAATTATCTTGTCTTCTTTTAGATGACTGCTTTGTGATGGGGCTATTTAGGTTAGCAAAGTTGCCCAGATGAAAGGTGTGATCTGATTGGCTGGGATGCTACCCTGATGATGGTTGAAGGCTTTTTTGAGGGGGGATACACAGTTTCTTCAGCCCACATGCAGGCCTCAGCAGCTCTGATCTGCAACATCTCCCTCTGACTCCCCGGGCTGTGGTTTGGAATAGTTCTTTGTTTAATCCATCAGAATGACCTAGAAGGAATCATTTGTCTTTAAGTGGGTCATTTGCTGGATCCCAGTGGCCACCTTCTCATGATGAAGAAATGGGTTCTCGGCAATAGGCAAAGGCAGGATGAGAGCAGAGGGGTCCATGGGGGTCAAAGGCTGCCCATGGGGGTGGTTCTATGCTCTGACCATTTTGAGATGAACTAATAATGTTCCGGCAGTGGCTATCCCCTAACAAAGATCACAAGCCGCTTAGTGGAGGGAATGGAATCTGAACTCTGGTACCAGCCTCCAAGATCCAGATCTCTGCCACTGCAAGTAGATGTGCTGGAAGCCCTAGCCACAATCTGTTAGGAAGAGGCCAGCCTGCTCATGATGGCCATGTGTGCCCAGGTAGGAAGCAGGCACTTCCTTTACACTGCCAAGGAAACGTCATCCCTACAGCCAAGCAGGGCATCAAGTACTGGTGGTCCAACCACTCCAACGCTACGAAGGGAGGCATCCTCCTTCAACTCAAGCTCCATAGGACTGCACTTCATATCAGAAGCTACTAGGGGCAAGGCTATTGCAAAGTGAAGGAAACAGAATGTTCCCCACAAAAAGTTTCGGTTGCCAGTTTGGGTGCTCTCAGGGATGTCAAGGGATTACAAACATGTGCTCCCCACTGTGCTGTCTATGCGGGTGCTTGGGCTCGAACTCGGTCCCCTTTATTAGCTGAACCATCTCCCCAACCTCTGGCCATCTTCTATTTCCCATTAGTTTCCACTTCTCTTGTTACTCTTGGTGTTTTGTGATAAGACTTTCACTGGGTAGCCCGGGCAGGCTTAAACTCTAGACCCTCCTGCCTCAGCTGCCTGTGTCCTGGGGCTGCACTGGTGAGCTAATACACTGGGCTCAGTCTTGGATGGTGGTGACCCTTCCTTTTCACAGATGATGATGAAATTAACCATCATGCATCTCCCGGAGGTTTCCCCGTGAACGTCTTATGACAGCGTTTTTCCTTCCCTCTTACTTGCCTCTCTTATTGCAGAGGTCTGAGCACTCATTCTTGGATCTGGGGATCTTGGAATCCCCAAACACAAACTTCACTCGAGACAGAGCCACAGATGTGGTCAGTCTGTCTGCTTTTAGCCACCAAGCTGAACTCACTGTTGTGTGAGGGGAGGGTCAGTAGGGGTTCTCGCAATGTTCCCGTTCTTATGCTACAAGAACCTACCATAAGAGATGAGCAGGGTCAGGGGCCAAACAAACACAAATGACTGCCAGCCTTCAAAGGCACACAGGTTCCTGTGACCTGCTGTCCCTATCATCTGGACTTCTTCCCAGAAGTCAGAATTATTCTTCCATGCAAGATCAGCTGCGATCCAACTCTGAGTCCTGCTCTATCCTGACAAAGACACAGGGATAATTAAGGCCAGTAGCTCTGAGAATTCAGTGGGTCAGTCCAGCAGCCCTGATGACTATAATAGCCTCAGATACTGGAATTCAAGCCTTATACCCCACCAACATGTCCCCATGACAGATGATCCAACCTAACGCTACCAATGCAGGAGACACCTCCCTACATGAGCCCAATACCCTACAAAAATGCATACATTCACACACACACACACACACACACACACACACACACACACACGTAAACATGTGCATACAGATATGAGAGAGAGAGAGACAGACAGACAGACAGACAGACACACACACACAGAGAGAGAGAGAGAGAGAGAGATTGGATACACCTGATATTTATGAGTAAATCATCAGTACAAGACAATCCCAGTTGATCATTTGTTGATGCAGAATCAAACCACAGTCTGTAGGCCGGAATGCTTCTAGGACCTTTGGAGCCTGGACTATTTGGGCCAGAATGAAAACTCTCCATAGAAATCACCTTTGGATGAACTCAGACCTTTCTTCCGGGCTTCACCCTCCCACAGCTTCCTGACTTTCTAGATCCAGCAATGCAAGAGGAAGCCTAGTGGTGTCCACCAGAGCCCTGCCTCCTCTCAAAGCATGCGGCTGACGCCCGTGTTCCACGTAAACTTGTAGGAGTGCCCGTGGACCCTTAGGGCCACCTGCCCCACCCAGGATAGCTCTGGATGCAGCCCCATCACAAATATCATCAATTTACTTAAAATGCTGTAAGATTTTTTTTTTTTTTGGTGAATTTTAAAACTATAACCTGACTATGCGGTTTGCGAGCACGGACTCTGAAGAAGACACAATTGTGTCACGATGTTAAATGGCTCACGCTTTCAAAGCATTTCAGAGAGGCATAGAGTCACACTGCACGGCAGTGGATCCTGTGCCACGGGTCAGGCCCACTCGTGACTGCCTCATTTCTCCTGTTTTTGTCTTATCACTTCCATCTAAGGGTGCTCCTCAGCGTGTAGATATTTCTTCTACTAACTCCCCTGATAAAGTGAGCCAGACTCAGTGGATAAAAGCTTTCCAGAAGATTCCAGAAACTCAAATCTAGTCCCAGACATAGTAGTACTGGGGTTCTTGTGGTTCCTATTGACTTCCAGTTTACCATCAATCCTTCCCTGTGTTGGATGTAGGCCTGACCCTGCGCTGCAGAGCCACAGGAAATAGCCAGACCTGTTTCTCCCTCCTTCCCTCAGTCCACTCCAAAGGGAGAGCAGAGGGAATGCAAGCCACTGTCATGAGTCTAGCGGTAAGAAGTGTCATCAGCTGAGGGGAGATCGGGGAAGAAATGTCTCACATCAGTCCACCTGCTCAAGAAAGAGCTTTGGAAGTGGAGTGTTCGGGCAGAGAGACCTCTCTGTTGGGAAGCCTTCTGTTTCATGACCACAGATACAGTTCTCAGTTGACAAGAAGATTGTGAGAAGATCCTGGACAGTACGGCTGATGTGCAGTAAGAAGATCGATCTTACAAGAGAAGGGGAGAGGCTCACCCCCGGCTAGACACCTTCCAAGGTCTGCCGCTCCCTGAGAGGATCTCCCAGAGCCTTGATTCCCACCTCTCAGCTTCTTCTGCTCAACTCTGAGAAGAGGGTAAAAAAAAAAACCTAGATTCTGTAATGGCAGCTGCTTTCTCTGTCCCTAATGTAAACAAGAAGCTCCCCCGAATAATGGGAAACAATTATTCTTGCAGATGAAACGTGTTTATTCCTCTCCTTGACAGACAGCAGCCCAAGGCACCTTTACAGCGTGAGACTTCCACGGAGACACACTCCTGTTTGCATCCACAGACTCAGAGATAAAGCAAGGCAGCTCTCGGTATGATAATGAGCTTCCAGGTTTGGCAGGGGTACCCAGTTACAAGGCTCGGGGAGGACGGAGGCAGAGAATATCACAAGTCGGTTCAGGAAAGCACATCTCAGATTTGCAGGCTAAAGTCATTTCAGAGCCAGAGCAAGTAAGACCTGGAGCTAACCCAGGATACAGGGCTCCCTAGGGAAAGTGAAGTGTCACACAACCCTGGACAGGGGACCGAGCCTACAATGGAGACTCGGTATCTGGCTTTCCAGAGAGTCCATTCAATGTTTCATTACGCAAACACACAGGTGTTGTGCGTATGAATAGGCCACGCCCTGTATGGGAAAGCACGAATATAGGAAGAGGTGTGTGTGGCTGGAAGGGAATTCTAGGCTTAGGGAACAGCATTTGCAAAGATAGCAGTTTAAAAAATCACTGGACAAGCTCAGTGGTAGAGTGCTTGCCTAGCAAGCGCAAGGCCCTGGGTTCGGTCCCCAGCTCCTAAAAAAAGAAAAGAAAAAAAAAATCACTGGACAAGCTCAGGGAGTGGTTGGTGGTCTGTGGAGTTGAAATACACACAGAGTCTGGTAGGCTGCCTCTAACGTGGCTCCCTGTGCCTCCTTGAGTTTGTACTTTCATATACTTCCCTTAGTTGAATACGGGTGTAGAAATGGCTTGCCTGTAACCCACCAAATACAGGATTCCTGCTTCAGAGAAACCATGAGACAAATGACACAGTGCTCATGCTCCTGTCACATAACTGTGTCGCAGAAGATCATGGTGACCATCTGGCTGAACCATCTCACTCCTGTGTAAATCTTGAAGAATCCAGGGGCCTAGAGAGAAACTTCATATAGCAAGAACTGCGGACAGCCTCTAGGAGCTTAGAATAGCCTCTGCCCAGCAGATGTGGGGGTGCAGAACACTGCCCTACATGCATCAAGAACCAAGTGCTTCCGACAGCAAAAGAAGCTTGAAATCAATTCCTCCTCCAACTGGGGCTGTAGGGATGACCACAAGTTTGATCTATAAGAGGCACACACGGGGCTGGGGATTTAGCTCAGTGGTAGAGCGCTTACCTAGGAAGCGCAAGGCCCTGGGTTCGGACCCCAGCTCCGGAAAAAAAGAACCAAAAAAAAAAAAAGAGAGACACACACACGCTCCTCAGCAACTGAACCATGAGTCAAGAGATGTGCATCCTCTTAAGCCCCTACGGCCCCATTATCCATTGTTTCTCAACCACAGTTACAGAGAGGTGAGGGGCAGGGTGAGAGAAGAGAGCCAATGGGGAACAGAACTTAGAGGCCACAGAAGGAGGTGTGGACTCCCGAACTCACAGCCTTGGGCATGCGGGTTACCCACAGAGGACCTCTGTAAATTGGACAAGATGATCTCAGAGGTGAAGTATAGAATCTGTCCTCTCCAGCTCAGCGATTCCAGGGCAGAGAGGAGAGAATTACACTCTGCTCACTCTAGTAAAAGAAAAGTTATGTCCCCAGGAGCCACCTAGCCTGACCTCAGGTCCTTTTCAGGGTTAAAGGCTGGACATGGCCTTGTCAGTGGAGAGAGAACCCTGCTTGAAGCTACAGCATATGATGCCTGCAGCTTGAGAGGTTTTCAGAACCAAAGCAAAGGAACAAAGAGCATTGGTTACAGACTCGTTTCCCTGGCTCAACAGCCGGCACACACCTGCTATTCTGTGGCTCTCTACAGTTTGTTTCTGGCTAGCAAAGCCAGCTTATGTTTGCTGTCTCTGTAATTGTGATTGGAGAAGCCCCTGGAGAAAGAATCCTCTCCCGGAAGTGTCCTTCCCACCGTTGTCTCTCCATCCATCGTGACATTGTTCTATTGGACCTTCCTCGGGAAAGTGTCTTCCAGGTAAGGATGTCTATCGGACTTCCTTCAGGATCTTGTGAAAACGCAGGGTTAGGTTCAGTTATCTGGGCCAGGGCTTGAGACTACATTTCCAATGACTCCCTGAGACCATTGCACAGTGCCCAGGTGAGAAACAGGGTGAAGGTCTCATTTGGCCACATGTTGCCTGAAACCTCAGGGAGTTCTGTATATCATCCCAAGGCCCAAGCTACACTCCAGGCCAAGCAAACTAGAATCACTTAGGACAAACTCTAGCTCCCAGGGGAGTTCTGTGGGCGGAAGAGCTTGAAATAAAACCATGAGGCCAGCCCTTGGCTCGATAGCAGGGAGGTGCTGGGGCACCAACCACTCTCTAGCATTGTGACAATGGGGGAGTCACCCAGGCGTGTCAAACCTTTGACCCGAAGGTAGGTAAGAATGTGGTCCAACATATTTGTAAATGACAACGTGATATAGTACCATGTCAAAAGGTTGGACATCCTCGTGATCTCTCTGAAGTTAAAAGAAGGGTCAGAGGCACTTTACTCGATGGAGTCGAAATTAAGACCCAGAAACAAACCCACACACCTATGGACACCTGATTTTTGATAAAGAAGCCAAAATCATACAATAGAAAAAAATGAAAGCATCTTCAACAAATGGTGTTGGATGTATACATGTAGAGAAATGAAAATAGATCTATATTTATGACCTTGCACAAAACTCAAGTGGGTCAAGGACCTCAACATAAAACTGGATACAATAAACCTCATAGAAGAGAAAGGGAAATACCCTTGAATATATTAGTACAGGAGACAGTTTTCTAAATGGAACACCAATGGCTCAGGCTCTAAGATCAACAATTGATAAATGGGACCTCATGAAACCAAAAAGCTTCTGTAAGGCAAAGGACACTGTCAATAGGACAAATCCGCAGCCCACAGATTGGGAAAAGACCGCCACTAACCCTACATCTGACAGAGGGCTAATATCCAAAATTTACAAAGAACTCAAGAAGTTAGCCATCAACAACCCAAGTAGCCCAATTAAAAAATGGGGTACAGAACTAAACAGAGAATTCTCAACAGAGGACTCTCAAATGTCCAAGAAGCACTTAGAGAAATGTTCAAAGTCCTTACTCATCAGGGAAATGGAAATCAAAACAACACTGAGATTCCACCTGATACCCACCAGAATGGCTAAGATCAAAAACTCAAGAGACAGCATATGCTGGTGGGGATGTGTAGCCAGGGGAACACTGCTCCACTGCTGGTGGGGGTGGAAACTTGTACAACCACTTTGGGAATCAATTTGGAGGTTTCTCAGAAAACTGGGAATAGTTCTATCTCAAGACCCAGATATACTATTCCTGGGCATATACCCAAAAGATGTTCCAACATTTCACAAAGACACTTGCTCCACTATGTTCATAGCAGCCTTATTTTATAATAGCCAGAAACTGGAAACAACCTAGATGTCCATCAACTGGAGAATGGATAAAGAAAACATGATATATCTACACAAAGGAATACTCTTCGGCTATTAAAAAAAGACATCATGAATTTTGCAGGCAAATGGATGGAACTTGAGAATATCATCCTGAATGAGGTAACCCAGTCCCAAAAGGACATGCTTGGTATGTACTCGCTTATAAGTGGAGATGAGCCATAAAAAATACAGGATACCCACACTACACTCCATAGACCCAAAGAAGCTAAACAAGAAGGAAGGACCAGGTGAGGAAACATGAATCTCACTTAGAAGGGGGAATAAAATACTCATAAGAGGCAGGGAGGGAACTGGGCAGGAGGTGGGATAGAGAAGGGAATGGGGGTTTCAGGATTGGGTGTGGGGAAGGACAGGAGAGATGGCCAAGTGACCATGAAAATGAATGGAAATCTACAACTGACACTGTTGAGGAGGTGGGGGGCATCTCTAGGACAAGACAGAGATCTGGGGTAAGGGAGGCACCCAAGAATCAATGGGGTGACCTTAACTGTGACTCACTACACTGGGGATATGGGATCTGAAGAGGCCACCTCCTGTAGCCAGGCAGGAACCCAGTGGAGCAGTAGGGACACCAATCCACCCACAAAACTTTCAACCCCAAATTTATCCTCTCTACAAAAAAAAATGCAGGCACGAGGGAAGGAGCAACAGCCCATGGTTGTGTTTTCAGGCTACTGCACTGGGGGATTGCCCTAATCAGGGTTTCCATTGCTGTAAGGAGACACCATGACCAAGCCAACTCTGAGGACAGCATTTAATTGGGGCAGGCTTACATTTTCCTTACATCATCCTGGCAGGAAGCATGACAGCATCTAGATAGTCAAGATGCTGGAATAGCTGAGAGTTCTACTTCTTATTCCAAAGGCAAACAGGAGACTGGCTAAAGACCACCCCCAGAGTGACACACTTGCTCCAACAGGGCCACATCTACCCCAACAAGGCCATATTTCCTAAGGGTGCCACTCCCTCGGCCAAGCATATTCAAACCATCACGTTCCACTTCCTGGCCCCCATAGGCTTGCCCAAACACAAAACAGTCTACAGGGGCCACATCTAACCGTAGCATAATGCAAAATACAGTTAGTCCAACTTCAAAAGTCCCATAGTCTATAATAATCTCAACAGTGTTAAAAGTCCAAAGTTCAAAGTCTCTTCTGAGTTTCATGCAGGCTCTTACCTACAATCCCCTATGAAATCAAAATCAAAAATCAGATCACATATTTCCAACATCATGAAGGACATACATTTTAGCATTCCAAAATGTCACGGTGAGGAAATATTGAACCAAAGCAAGACAGAAAAACTGCTGGGCAAACTCCAAACTGCATCTTCACATCTGAGGTCGAAGCGCTCTTCAGATCTCCAAAGCCTTTCCGCTTTGTTGACGACAACACTATTCTTTCTCTTTGGTTGGTTCCACTCCCTGTTAGCAGCTTTCCCAGGCAGGTATCCCATGGCTCTGGCATCTTTGGGTATCCAAGGCAACTTCAACTTTACAAATTCCTGTTCCAGTGTCTGAGATCCACACATGATCTTCTAGATTCCTCCAAAGGGCCTGGGTCACATTTCCAGCTCTGCCCTCTGTAGCACTCTGATTGGATCCACTCCACTGCTGTTGCTATTCTTGGGGATCATCCCAATGCTACTGGCATCTCCAATATGTGGGGTCTTCTCCTGCAACTAGGCTTCTCCAAAAGCCTCTAATAGGCTCTCTTTATGGTGCCAAGCCTCAACTTCTTTGCATGATCCTTACAGTCCTGAGCCATCAACTAAAACTGAGGCTCCACCTCACCAATGGCTTTCCCTGACCTCTTACCGTGCCAAGCCTCAACTGCTCTACATGACCCCTTCATGCCTTCAAAACCAGTACCACCTGGGTGAGTCTTACACATAACCAAGTACAGCTGCAGCACGAGGTACAACCTTGGCTATCTCTGGGGTACAGCTTCTTTGTGTTCTCAGAAAACACTTCCCAGAAGATTTCACCTCAGTGATGCTGGTCTCTTCTTAATCACTGCTAATTTCTTAGCTCCAGTTAACCAGCATCAATTGTCCCAGTAACCTCTCTATTCTTGACTCTAAAGCCAGAGCCACATGGCCAAAGCTACCAAGTTCTGCTGCTTGCAGGAGCTGGAACATGGCCCCCTTGTTCTATTACATTATCACCAGCTTTCTGTTTTCCAACTCCTTCACTGTCTAAGCTTGGCTGTCCTGGAACTTGCTCTTAGATTTACCTGGGACTAGAGATCTGCATGGTTCTGTCTCCCGAATGGTGGAATCAAAGGTGTGTATCACCGTGCCTGGGACAAAGCTTTTCAAGGCCACTGTTCCTCAAGAGCTGGATCAAAAACCTGTGTCTCCCAGCCTCAAGATCTGGATCACAAGTGTGCCTTCCAGTTCTGGATTATAGCTCATTCCAGATTAAAAGTCCAAATGAAAGCAATAACGAGGTAACAATGCTTAACATGATATAACCATCCCTTGTTCAAATGCAAACATAAACAATAAGCCGAGCTGGGTGGGATCCTGCCCCGAGGTCACCACACTTCTGTTCTGTTGTCTCCTTGAACACAGGATTCAGCTCCGTTACACTTCCTGGTGCCCTTTATTACTTGAACCACACATTTCATATTTTTTCTATCTAAGCTTGCTGGGCTTCATCAAAGCGCTCTTCATGAGACTAAACTGCAGCAGAGTCTAAACTGGATTGTTTTGAGACCTCCTTTGTCAATGCAATTAATTTGACTCTCTTCACCTTAGCCTCAGGCCGACTCTTCCGACAAGGACAAAAAGCAGCCACAGTCTTCACCAAAATACCACAAGAACACTCTCTCAGCCACGTTCTGAAATTCTTCTCCTCTGAAACCTCTAGACCCAGGCTTCTATGGTTCAAATCACCCTCAGCAACAAAGCCCTATTCTACTAGGATGGCCCATTAAGCTCCACTTAAAGCATTCTACTGCTTTCTATATCCAAAGTCCCCAAATCCACATTCTTCCAAACAAAAACATGGTCATCTGTATCACAGTGATACCCCAGTCCCTGGTACCATGGCTGTAAAGAGACACCATGACCAAGGCAACTCTCATTAGGACAGCATTTAGTTGGGGCTGGCTTACAGGTTCAGAGGTTCAGTCCATTATCATCATAGCAGAAAGCATGGCAGCAGTCAGGCAGGCATGGCATTGGAGGAGCTGAGAGTGAAAGATCCCACGCAGAGAGACCCTTACTCAAGTCTTGGGAAATCGCGGACCCCAGACACAGAGAGACCATTTTGGATGTAATAAGCAAAGGCGAGGTTTATTACGGAGACCTATTACAGAGATCTCCGGGCCGACACGTATCCCACGCAGGAGACAGAGGTGTCGGCCCCGAAACTCAAAAGTCAGAGGGTTATATAGAGAAGGCTAGGGGGTTTTGGCGTGGTTACATACAATTGGCTCATTCAAACATAGCAGTGAGAACAAAGCAGAAAGAGTACGTGTTAGAAGTCAGGGGCTTATCAGGGTCTGGAGGATGGCCCTGAGTGAGCTGGGGGGAGATGTCTTCCTGCCAGATGTCCCATGAATCAGTCCCATTAACTCAGGCTGGTTCCTGCATTCCTTTTCTTTATGGCTTGCCAGTCCTGCCTGGACAGTGTTTTCTGTGCTCCTTTATCTTTATGGCCTGTTAGTCCTGGCTGCAGGGCTTAGCCCTGGGTCTGTGGCCTTTTGGGGTTTATTCTTTTAATTTTTATATTTATAAACCTAGAATTCGTATAATTTTCTTTTCATTCCCGTCTTCTCCTATTAAATAATTCTAATCTTAGAATTTTGATATCAAGTCTTATTTGGTCTCACCAGTTGTCTTAACTGACTGGTACTGTTGTCTCACAACCATCAACCGCACAGCACCCACTCGATTTTTAACAAAAGCAATTAACCTGTTTGTCACGCAGGAGCCAAAAACTAAAACCAAGAAAATTATTAATAATGGTCCAGCTGTAGCAGAGAGTAGGGTAGTCATCTAGGGAGATCTACTAAACTAGCTCTTGAACCATCTCTTATGTGTTTTTTTTTTCTGTCTTTGTCTAACCTTTTTTTAAGTTTATTTATGGAGTCTTTAATTACTCCTGAATGGTCTGTATAGAAGCAACATTTTTCTTTCAGTGTAGCACACAGATTCCTTCTTTAAGGAATATCAGGTCTGATCTTTTCTTATTTTGAAGGACTACCTCTGAGAGGGAGGTTAGGTATTCTTGGAGGTCAGCTAAAAAGTCTTTTACTCTTTTTATATCTGAGTCAATGGCAGTTCTGAATTCTCTATAAGCCTTGTATTGTAGGGCAACAGCAGATGTCCTTGTGCTGTCCTTGTAGCACCTAGATAGCCCTAGCCCTAAGTAATTCTCAACTCCTTTTTTTTGTCTCTTACTAAGTCTTTAGCATCAGGATTCCAATCTGGACACTATCTGAACCTATACACCAAGGTCATGACTGTCTTTCAGAACTTCTAAACTTATACAGGTAGTGATCCCTGAGGCACAGTCCCAAGAAGTGTTAGGAGTATTAACATATGTAATGTTACATCATTTGTAATAGAAATCAAGCCTATCCCCACACCTATCTTGATGGAACCCAGGACAAACATGACTGAATTTCCCTCTAGGTCCCAGCTCTCAGCCCCAACAGCTAGTACATGGCTGGTGAGGGCTGAGAATTGACAGCTGTCAGGGTGGTCAGCAGCACCAGGTATGGTCCTTTCCAGCGAGGCTCGAGTGTCTGGGCTCAGTGTAGCTGCTTCCGACCTGGAACTGATGGGATGTCTCAGGGGTCTCCAGGGCATAGGCTGCTGTCAGCTGTGAGCAGATTTCTTTCTGTATCACCTGTAGGTCTTTTAGCCTGGCACACAAATCATTATTACTATGGCACTATGATATGTTGTGAAAGACCCCAGCTTAGCAGCAGTAACGCCATTTTGCAAGGCTGTACTTAAGATGACTGGTTCAGGGAAAGGTTAGAACACTGAGTATACAGCGGCTGCCAAGCAGGAGATGTTTGGTTGAAGGCCTGACAACAGGATGACTGCGGTTGAGCACCTGACAATAAGAAAAAGCCCCGGGAGAGGTCCCACACCCTGGTGGGGGGCCGAGTCAGTTGTTATGTTTCAAGAAGGTAGCTAGGAAACTTGCCCCCAGGCTAAACTCTTGGGGGGCCGAGTCAGTTGTTATGTTTCAAGAAGGTAGCTAGGAAACTTGCCCCCGGGCTAAACTCTTGGGGGGCCGAGTCAGCCGTTATGTTTCAGGAAGGTAGCTAGGAAACTTGCCCCCGGGCTGAACCCTTTGGGGGCCGAGTCAGCCGTTATGTTTCAGGAAGGTAGCTAGGAAACATTAGAATCCACCAATGATATCCCTGTAACCATGCATCTGCTTCTGTATGCTTGCTTCTGCTCCCCAAAATCCTATAAAAAAGCCCATCCTTGGTTCCGTGGGCGCGCCAGTCCCCCGAGCGACTGAAGCGCCCACAGGTACCTGTGTATCCCGACAATAAATCAAATCCTCTTGCTGATTGCATCCTGTGGTGTCTCGGCCTGGTCATTGAAGTTGGAGGGTCTCCATCCCGAGGGAAAGTTCTCCCTGAGAGCTTTTCATTTGGTGCGTTGGCCGGGAAAGGAGATCCTCCACCCAGGGACCACTGACCACCCACTGGGAGGTAAGCCGGCCGACGTCTGTCTGTCTGTCTAATTTTGTCTCGTTCTACCTTATTCTGTCTGTTCTGTGGGCGCTCAGCCAAGTCTGTTCTGTGAGCGCTCAGCCAGGTTCTGTGAGCGCTCAGCCAGGTCTGTTCTGTGAGCGCTCAGCCAGGTTGTTTGGAATTTGGGCGGGACGAAGAAGGAGCTGACGAGCTCGGACTTCTCGCCCCGCAGCCCTGGAAGACGTTCCAAGGGTGCTAGGGGCCCGACTTTTCGGGCCCCAATCTGGGACTCTGGTTAGAGGAGAAAGATCCGGACTAACGGCACCTCTGTCTGTATTTTTGGCTTTCAGAGGGCCCCAGACTTTTGCCACCTCTATCTGACTTTTTGCTTTCAGTTTGGTACCAAAGCCGTGCAGCACGCCTGTCTGTTGTTTGTTTGACTGTTGGTGTTGTTTGTTTTCTCTGTGTTCTAATCTTCCTTAGAACTAACATGGGACAGTCCCTAACAACGCCCCTAAGTCTCACTCTTGATCATTGGAAAGACGTCCACGACCGGGCACACAACCAGTCCGTCGAGGTTAAAAAAGGAAAATGGCAGACTCTCTGCACATCCGAGTGGCCCACCTTCGGAGCCGGATGGCCAGTGAATGGCACATTTAATAAGATCATTATTTTACAGGTTAAAGATCGGGTCGTCCACGGACATCCTGACCAGGTTCCTTATATTATCACTTGGGAGAGTCTCGCCTTATACCCCCCACCCTGGGCGGAACCGTTCGTGGACCCGAATTGGCCTCCCCTCAACCCCCAGCTTGTCCCCTCAGCCCCGCCCGGTTTGCTGGCCCCGTCTTCCTCTCTCTACCCCACTCTAATTAAATCAGAGCCTTCTAAGAAACCTGTCCTCCCGGCAGACTCAAACTCCCCTCTCATAGATCTTCTCTCTGAAGATCCTCCTCCCCCATATCGTTTACCTACAGGCCCGGCTGAAATGGAGGAGGCAGAGCTGCCGGCCAGATCAGTTGCCGGGCCACAGTCTGATAAGGGTTTCTCCCCTGTCGCAGGGAGATTGCGCAATAAGCGCGAGGTGATGCCAGATACAACCTCCCAGGCTTTTCCACTTAGACAGGGAACCGGTGGCCAGACCCAATACTGGCCGTTTTCAGCAGCTGACATTTACAATTGGAAACAACACAACCCTTCTTTCTCCAAAGATCCGGTGGCACTCACCGACCTAATAGAATCTGTTTTACTTACCCACCAGCCTACTTGGGATGACTGCCAACAGCTCTTACAGGCTCTCTTAACCTCAGAAGAAAAACAAAGAGTGTTCCTAGAGGCCAGAAAGCATGTTCTGGGAGATGATGGGCGTCCCACCCAGCTGCCTGAGGAAATTGATGCTGCATTCCCACTTAAGAGACCAAACTGGGATTTTAATACAGCCGAAGGTAAGGGACACCTACGCCTTTATCGCCAGTTGCTTCTAGCGGGTCTCCGAGGGGCTACACGACGCCCTACTAATTTGGCTCAGGTAAAACAGGTATTACAGGAAGCAGGGGAAACTCCCTCCACCTTTCTAGAGAGACTTAAGGAGGCCTACCGTATGTACACTCCCTATGACCCAGATGACCCAGGACAAATGACGAGTGTCTCTATGTCCTTCATCTGGCAGGCTGCTCCAGATATCAGGACTAAGTTACAGAGGTTAGAAAATTTGCAGGGCTATACATTACAGGATTTACTTAAAGAAGCTGAAAGGATTTTTAATAAGAGAGAGACACAAGAAGAAAAAGAAGATAGAGTTCGCAGAGAGAGGGAAGAGAGAGATAAAAAAAGAAACAAAGAACTAAGTCGAATCTTGGCCGCCATAGTTCAGGGCCAAGAAAGGAAGGGAGATAGGGGGGGAGCTCGAAAGGGGCTGAAGCTGGATAAAGATCAATGTGGCTATTGCAAAGAGAAAGGGCACTGGGCCAGAGAGTGCCCCAAGAAGCCTGGCGGACCCCGAAAGCCTCGACCACGAACCTCCCTCTTGGCTCTAGATAAAGATTAGGGAGGTCAGGGCCAGGAGTCCCCCCCTGAGCCCAGGGTAACGCTTAAAGTTGGGGGGCAGCCGGTTACTTTCCTGGTAGACACAGGAGCCCAGCATTCAGTCCTCACTCAAGCTTCAGGACAACTCAGCGACCGGACGGCCTGGGTACAAGGAGCTACTGGTGAGAAACAATACCGATGGACTACAGACCGCCGGGTTCAGCTGGCTACCGGTAAGGTGACCCATTCCTTCTTACATGTTCCGGACTGCCCGTACCCTCTGCTGGGCCGTGACCTGCTCACCAAACTAAAAGCACAAATTCATTTTGAGGAAGGAGGGGCCCAAATAACTGGCCCCCACGGAACTCCCCTTCAAGTTCTAACCCTACAATTAGAGGATGAATATAGACTATATGAACCGGGACAGGACAAGCCACAATCCCTAGAAATAGGCACTTGGGTCACGAATTTTCCACTGGCTTGGGCAGAGACTGGTGGGATGGGGTTGGCGCTCCAACAGCCCCCCTTAATTATACAGTTAAAGGCCACTGCAACTCCAGTCTCCATAAAACAATACCCTCTGTCACATGAAGCTTATCAAGGCATAAGGCCTCACATTACGAGGCTTCTGGATCAAGGCATCCTAGTTCCCTGCCGGTCGCCTTGGAATACGCCTCTTCTGCCTGTAAAGAAACCCGGCACTGGAGATTATAGGCCAGTACAAGACTTGAGAGAGGTCAACAAGAGGGTAGAAGATATTCATCCGACTGTTCCAAACCCTTACAATTTGCTCAGTACACTGCCCCCTACACATACTTGGTATACGGTTTTGGACCTGAAAGATGCCTTCTTTTGCCTCCGGCTGAGCCCGAAAAGCCAACCCTTATTTGCCTTTGAGTGGAAAGACCCTGAAGTAGGGCTTTCAGGACAATTAACTTGGACAAGACTGCCTCAAGGGTTTAAAAACAGCCCAACGCTCTTTGATGAGGCCTTACATCGGGACTTAGCTGACTTTAGGGTTCAGCATCCCACCCTCATACTCCTGCAATATGTAGATGACCTCCTCCTAGCGGCCACTTCTGAAACTGCATGCCAACGGGGAACTGAATCCCTCTTACAGACTTTGGGACAATTGGGCTACCGAGCCTCTGCCAAAAAGGCTCAAATTTGCCAGACCCAGGTTACTTATTTAGGCTACCAGCTAATGGACAGCGATGGCTGACCCCGGCCAGGAGACAGACTGTGGCCGGCATCCCTGCCCCCAAGAATGGCCGACAGCTACGAGAGTTCTTGGGGACAGCGGGATTCTGCCGCCTCTGGATTCCTGGGTTTGCTGAAATGGCAGCCCCTTTGTACCCCCTCACTAAACCGGGGGTGCTCTTCCAGTGGGGACCAGAGCAGCAAAAAGCATTTGAAAACATCAAACAGGCCTTATTGTCCTCCCCTGCCTTGGGTCTCCCTGATATTACCAAACCTTTTGAACTGTTCATCGATGAGAAACAGGGGTATGCTAAAGGGGTCCTAACACAAAGGTTGGGACCCTGGAAACGCCCTGTAGCCTACCTGTCTAAGAAATTGGACCCTGTGGCCTCCGGCTGGCCACCGTGCCTAAGGATGGTGGCTGCTATTGCTGTCCTGATCAAGGATGCTGGAAAATTGACTTTGGGACAGCCACTCACCATCCTAGCACCCCACGCAGTGGAGGCCTTGGTAAAGCAGCCCCCAGACCGCTGGCTCTCTAATTCCCGCATGACCCACTACCAAGCCTTGTTACTGGATGCAGAACGGGTTCAGTTTGGGCCCGTAGTCGCCCTCAATCCTGCCACCTTGCTTCCTCTACCAGAGGAGGCAGAACAACATGACCGCCTACAAATCCTCGCAGAAGTACATGGAACCAGGCCGGACCTATCGGACCAGCCTCTTCAGAATGCTGACCACACATGGTACACGGATGGCAGCAGCTTCTTGGCAGAGGGAGAGCGAAAGGCTGGAGCTGCGGTCACTACGGAGGACAAAGTAATTTGGGCAAAAGCCCTGCCTGCTGGTACCTCCGCACAACGGGCTGAACTCATCGCCTTGACTCAGGCGCTCAAGATGGCAAAAGGTAAGAGGCTAAATGTATACATACAGACAGCCGCTATGCCTTTGCCACGGCACACATCCACGGGGAGATCTACCGGAGGCGGGGGCTGCTCACATCTGAGGGTAAAGATATTAAAAATAAGGCTGAAATTCTGGCCCTCTTAGAAGCCCTATTCTTGCCCAAAAGACTGAGTATTAGGTATTGTCCAGGACACCAGAAGGGGCACAACCCAGAGGCACGAGGAAACCGGCTGGCCGATGCCACGGCGCGAGAAGTGGCCATGAGCAAACAAATCTTACCCTTAAATAGCCCAGACCAACCCACGCCCCCACCAGTGGGACAAACCAGTTGGGTTTATGCCCATGAGGACATAGAGCTCCTAGAAAAAATGGGGGCCATCTACCACCCTCAACTAAAACAGTGGGTCTACAAAGGAAAGACAGTTATGCCAATAAAAATGACTTTTGAATTGATCTCTTTTTTACACAAATTAACCCATTTGGGGTTTAAGAAGATGAAAACCTTACTAGATTGGGAAGAGATAAATCTGTGGTTTTTGAATCGGGACAAAGCGATACAAAAGGTGACTGAGAGTTGCAAAGCGTGCGCTCAGGTTAACCCGGGAAGGACCATGATTGGACAAGGAGTTCGTCCTAGGGGACACCGTCCCGGCATCCATTGGGAAATTGATTTTACTGAAATTAAACCAGGTATGTATGGATACAAGTATCTCCTAGTGTTTGTAGACACCTTCTCAGGATGGGTCGAAGCCTTCCCCACAAAGCACGAGACTGCAAAAATGGTCACCAAGAAGCTCCTCGAGGAAATCTTTCCCAGGTATGGCATGCCTCAAGCGTTGGGGTCGGACAACGGGCCCGCTTTCGTCTCCCACGTAAGTCAGTTGGTGGCCAAATTGCTGGGGATTGATTGGAAATTACATTGTGCCTATAGACCCCAGAGTTCAGGTCAGGTAGAACGCATGAATAGAACAATTAAGGAGACTTTATCCAAACTTACGCTTGCAACTGGCTCAAAGGATTGGGTGGCCCTCCTTCCCCTAGTTCTCTATCGGGCCCGGAATACCCCGGGCCCCCATGGTCTAACTCCTTTTGAAATAATGTATGGAGCACCACCCCCATTTGTCCATTTCTTTGATTCAAACATTGCTGATTTCACTGACAGCCCTTCTCTGAGGGCCCATTTACAGGCCCTACAGATTGTGCAGAAAGACGTCTGGAGACCTTTGGCCGCTGCTTACCAGGACGAGCTTGAGCATCCGGTGGTGCCACACCCGTTCCAGATTGGAGACACCGTGTGGGTGCGCAGACACCAGACCAAGAATCTCGAGCCACGGTGGAAAGGACCCTACACCGTCCTCCTGACTACCCCGACCGCCCTAAAGGTAGACGGAGTCGCAGCTTGGATCCACGCATCACACGTCAAGGCAGTCCGGTCTGAGGAATTGACTAATCACAACACTACACCCCAGACATGGAGAGTTCAGCGCACTCCAAACCCCTTAAAGTTAAAACTCCTACGTGGCTCCTCCTAGTCCTTTTGTGGCCTAGAGTCAGTGGGGGAATAAGCCCCCACCACATTTATAACATTACCTGGATAGTCACTAATCTCATGACAGGAAGGCTGGCTAATGCTACCTCCGTAAGGGGGACACTGGCCGATGCCTTCCCTCCCTTATACTTTGACCTTTGTGATGTGATAGACTACAAGTGGGAGCCTGGCACTACCCATAATTGGCATCCCTCAACCACCTACTATGGTTGCAGTCCGGCTTCCCACAGCAAAGAGATCTACGTTTGCCCTGGACACAGAGTGAGCCGGCAGTTCGGAGGGCCGGGGAGTGGGTACTGTGCCCAGTGGGGATGTGAGACTACTGGGGATGCGTATTGGAAGCCATCCTCATCTTGGGACCTGATAACTCTGAAACGAGACGGTCGGCCTCCTTACACCTTGTGTAAACGGGACGCGAAATGCAATCCCCTCGTCCTCCACTTCACCGACTCAGGTAGAAGAGCGACCTGGGACGGGCCCAAATCTTGGGGCCTGCGCTTATACGTCACAGGGACCGATCCGGTGGGTCTGTTCTCTCTAAATAGACAAGTCTCTCCCCTGGCCACTCGACCCATTGGACCCAACCCAGTTCTACCAGATCAGAAGCCTCCCTCGCTCCCGGCACAAGCCCAACCCCCGTCATTGCCTAAGGTCACCCAGGCCCCTGGTAGTACTCCCACAAGCCCCTTCTCCACAACGGGGGGCTCCACCATTTTGATCTCCCCATCGCCAGGCACCGGGGATCGATTATTCAATTTGGTGGCTGGTGCATATCTGGCTCTCAACTATTCAGACCCTTTTAGGACTCAGGAGTGCTGGTTGTGTCTCGTTTCCGGTCCGCCCTATTATGAAGGGGTAGCAGTCATTGGAAATTACACCAACCTGACTGCTGCCCCAGACAGTTGTGCCAATACCCCCAGCCACAGACTAACTCTGCCCGAGGTCTCGGGACGAGGGCTCTGCTTGGGGAATGTACCCCCCACACACCAGACCCTCTGCAACACCACTCAGAAGATTCCCATCGGGAACTACTTCCTGGCAGCCCCAAAAGGCACATACTGGGCCTGCAATACCGGACTAACACCCTGTATCTCAGCCACAGTCCTCAACCAATCCTCTGACTATTGTGTATTAGTAGAAATTTGGCCCAAAGTCACCTACCATGAATCCGAGTATATATACTCGTTTTTTTGAGAAACAGACTCGTTTTCGACGAGAGCCTGCCACCCTGACTTTAGCTTTACTCCTAGGAGGAATCACCTTGGGGGGAGTGGCCGCGGGTATAGGGACCGGGACCACTGCACTCATTGAAACTGGCCATTTCCGTCAGTTACAAGCAGCCATGAATGCAGATCTTAAAGCTATAGAAGAGTCTGTGAGTGCATTAGAAAAGTCCTTAACATCGTTGTCTGAAGTGGTCCTCCAAAATAGACGAGGGCTAGATATGTTGTTCCTCCGCGAGGGTGGATTATGTGCTGCTCTAAAAGAAGAGTGCTGTTTCTATGCAGACCATACTGGAATAGTAAGAGATAATATGGCTAAGCTTCGAGAACGCCTGGCCCAAAGACAAAAACTGTTTGATTCCCAACAGGGATGGTTCGAGGGGTGGTTTAACCGATCCCCTTGGTTTGCTACCCTCCTGTCTACCCTGATGGGACCCCTACTTATTCTTCTCCTAATTCTTCTTTTTGGACCCTGCATCCTTAATAGGCTGGTACAGTTCATGAGGGATAGACTTTCAGTCATTCAGACCCTCGTACTGACGCAGCAGTACCATAGGCTGAGACAACAAGAGACAGAAATTTCTTGACCAAGTTGAGTGAAAGATTTCACTCAAAGTTAGCAAAAAATGGGGGAATGAAAGACCCCAGCTTAGCAGCAGTAACGCCATTTTGCAAGGCTGTACTTAAGATGACTGGTTCAGGGAAAGGTTAGAACACTGAGTATACAGCGGCTGCCAAGCAGGAGATGTTTGGTTGAAGGCCTGGCAACAGGATGACTGCGGTTGAGCACCTGACAATAAGAAAAAGCCCCGGGAGAGGTCCCACACCCTGGTGGGGGGCCGAGTCAGTTGTTATGTTTCAAGAAGGTAGCTAGGAAACTTGCCCCCAGGCTAAACTCTTGGGGGGCCGAGTCAGTTGTTATGTTTCAAGAAGGTAGCTAGGAAACTTGCCCCCGGGCTAAACTCTTGGGGGGCCGAGTCAGCCGTTATGTTTCAGGAAGGTAGCTAGGAAACTTGCCCCCGGGCTGAACCCTTTGGGGGCCGAGTCAGCCATTATGTTTCAGGAAGGTAGCTAGGAAACATTAGAATCCACCAATGATATCCCTGTAACCATGCATCTGCTTCTGTATGCTTGCTTCTGCTCCCCAAAATCCTATAAAAAAGCCCATCCTTGGTTCCGTGGGCGCGCCAGTCCCCCGAGCGACTGAAGCGCCCACAGGTACCTGTGTATCCCGACAATAAATCAAATCCTCTTGCTGATTGCATCCTGTGGTGTCTCGGCCTGGTCATTGAAGTTGGAGGGTCTCCATCCCGAGGGAAAGTTCTCCCTGAGAGCTTTTCAGTTGGTTTAGTAACATCATCTAATACAGTCAGGGGAGCTGAGGCCCCATATAAGATCTCAAAGGGGGTAAGGCTGAATTCTGAAGAGAGCAAGAGGGAAGGAGTGTCACCCAGTCTGTGCCAGTCTCCATGGTCAATTTGTTTAGGGTCTCTTTTAGAGTTCTATTTATTTACTCTACCTGTCTTGAACTTTGAGGTCTGTAATTTCTAATCGACCTCTAAATATTTTGCCACACCCTGGCTTACCTTGGCAACGAAAGTAAGGCCATTGTCTGACCAGATTACCTTGGGCATTCCAGACCTGGGGAAGATTTCTTTCAGTATCTTCTTGATGATTGTAGAGGCCGTCTCTCGTTTGGTGAGGAAAGCTTCTATCTATTTCTGAAAAAGTATCTATAAGCACTAGGAGATACTTGTGATTATATTTTTCTGGTTTTATCTCAGTGAAGTTCACTTTGACTTTTTATTAAACTCTCTAGGTCTCTTTGTCCTGTTTGTTTGTTAAGCATTTACTTATTGACATATCTTATATTTTTTACTGTCTCTCTTGGCTAAAATCTTAAAGTCTATTATATATACCTTAACTACTTGGACAAACTTCTTATCTCCTAAATGAGTCCATTTCTGTATTTGGCAAAGTGAGTCTTTTCTTTGTTTTCTGGGGAGTATAGCTTTCCCCTCAAGTGTGCCATTGTCCTTTATCTTTTAAGCAATTTGGGCCTTTTTTTCTGTTGTATATTCTAAGTGAGGCCATCCCTTAGTCCAATCTCAGTTCCCAGTGGCTGTTTCTTGTAGGCCTGTAACCAGGATAGGCTTCTGTATAGCCATTTCCCGAGCCACTTTATCTGTTTTGTTATTGCCCCATGTCACTGAATCACTTCCCTCCTGATATCCTGAGCAATGAATAGTACTCACAGTTGTTGGCTTCATCAGGGCATCTAAGAGATGGCAAAGACATCTGTGGCACTGATGTGCTGGGGGGGTAGAGGTTCAGCCATCCCAGGTGACATTGTGTTGTCCACCATGGCAGCACCCACTTATCTCTGACCTTTATTTATGAAGAGAACTGTTCCCGTCTGTGGACAAGGTCCTCGGCTTTCAGCAGGGGTCAATCAGCCAGTCCCAGAGGTCTTTCCTCCACCCATGGGCTTCTGTCAGTGTTTGACACTCGTGCTGTGGTGGCTCCAGGTCCGGATTGGGCAGCAAGGTGACCAGATTGTCCCCAACCAGTGGAGAATCTAGTCCATGGCAGCTGACCAGTGGTCCCATCTTTTGGGACACTCTATCAGCCACTCTATCACAGTTTAAGTCCTGGATTGGGTGATAATTGTTAGTGTCCGGCTGGCAGGAACAGTGTGTTCCAGGCAGAAAAGCACTAAGCCATTCATCTCCCAGCATCAGTTACTGGTGTACTGAGACAGGTCTTAAGCTCCACATACACAGTCTATAGATATGTATATACATGGCCTCATCTAGCCATTTTAGCCCTCGCAAGCCAATTTGGAGAGCAATTTTCTCATGAGCAAGGGATAGGGGCAGTCAGGGATGACCATGAATTAGTGGGTGGGTTACCCGGCCCACGCCAAGGTCCACTGTTCTTCGGGCAGTCCATAAGTATTGTTCATTGTCAGTAGCTCCTTGCACTCAAAGTCTTTGGATATTGGCCCACTGGGGGGCATAGGAGCACAGAGCATTGCGTCCCTGTCCAGCACTCTAGGACCAAGAAGCTCTCCAGTGGCCCCTCTTGTTCTTTCTTGGGCAGTCCCTGACCCAGTGTCCTTTTTCTTTGTATTAGGCACACTGATCTTTAGCCAGGAATTCTCTTCTGTTGCCAGGTACTATCTTCCTAGGTTCCCTAACTACTGTGGCCAGTATATGTTCTTCTCTCATCTTTTATCTCTCTTTAGCTCTCTAACTTCCTCTTCTTTTTGTCTCTTTTCTTCTCTAATTTTTTGTTCTTTTTATCTCTTTTTTTTTTAACCTTACTTTCTCTGTAACTTATACTAACTCTCAGCAACTTAACTTAACCCTTTAAATTTCTGTAACATTCTCTTTATATCCTTTCCTTATCTTAGCCAGATTGGTGGGGCATTTTCTAGCCCCTCAGAGACCCACCCTTGGAGCCTGGTGGCAGACCTGGCACTCCCTACCTTTAGGCGTTTGAAGAGAGCAGGCAGAAGTGAGGGCCTTTCATCCATCTCTGGAACACTTTTTTTGGCCTCTAGTAGGATTCTGTCTTTCCTCGGTGGTAAAGAAGACCTGTAACAGTTACTAACAAACATCTCAAATGGGATGGTGAGAAAACAAGGGAATCTTGAGAATAGAGGTCCACTGAAGAGGGCAAATAGCATTTAGTCACACAGCTAAGCCAGGAGGCTTTCTTGGGACAAAAAGGCCTTGTGTCTGTGAAACAGAAAAGTGAGCAGAGGGGCAGCCTATCTGCTACCGGCTGTCTCTCTGGACTTAGATTTTCCCTTAAGGAGTACCTTCCTTTAGTGCCAGCTCAGTGGCTTTATCGCTCAAGAGACCCATCCTCTAAATGGCACTAGGCTTCCAGTAAGAACTAATAACAAAAGGATGGAGAGATGTTAGAACCTGGGTGTTAGATACTAAGCAGCTGACAAAAGAATTGTAACCAGTTCACCTGGGGCTTTCAGGACCTCAGTAGCAGCCCTTTACCAAACTTTCTCAGTGGGCTAAAGGCCCATGGAAAAGAAAACATTAATCCTGACCTTGGCCACAGCCAAAGCCTGAATTCTAAATTTTGACTGGCAAAACAAAACAAAGTTCTTTACAGTTTGTTGTAGATGTTTTGAAACTATTTTAGGGGCTTCTCTGTCCCCCAACCTGGGACATTTCGACCACTGGGGCAGGAACTGGCTGCTGTGGGGATAGGATCAAAGGCATTCTCCATGCTAATGATGACCAGTGAGAAAAGTAATTTAATGCTGGAGACTGACTCCTCTCTTGGAATAGGGCCAGCAGATAAGGCAGGCTCCCTAAAGAACTTCTAATGAGCACTCTCTTTCTGTGAGCAAGAGTTGAAGGTCTGGCCACTAAAAGCAGAAATTCCTTTCTTGTTCTTGTTTTCTTAGAGTCCTCCCCCACCTCACTCTCAGCCTTTTTAGATCATTCTTCCTGTAGCATTTCTAACACAGCCTGTCCCTTTTTTATAGCCTGTTGACAGCATTTCTGATCTTTTAGGCAGCTACGCACTAAGTGCCATACCGGCTGAAACTCCGCCTTTAAGATTCCTTGCTCTCAAGCAAAATTTAAATCCTTTTCTAGCTTATCTCAGCTGTCCACCGTGAGATTCCCAGAGATGGCGAACCAAGGTGTAGTAATTCACTAAGAAATCTCTCTATAGTGTTTCTTTTTACCTTAAGCCTTTTCCTTTTAAACAGCTCCTGAAGAGCCAGAAAAATTGGGTGAGACTAGAGAAGTCCCCATGCTCGCTGTAGCAGCTCCGCAGCTAATTTCGCTCCCCCCTACTGTGTGTTGCGAGCACAAGCACAGATAAAACACTATGTTTTAAAAAATTAACGTTGGCTATCAACCAACACACCGCCACTAGAGCAGGGTCCATAAAATTAAGTTTCTTACTCACTATACTTGTTTTATACTGGAGGCCTAATCTGGGGAAATTTTATTTACGAGAGGTTTCTTCCTCAAGGTTTTTGTTAATGTCTGTTTACACAACTGTTAACAGCAGCTAGGCTGATCAAGGGGAGTAAAGGGAGGGGCCTCTCTCTTTGGGGAGGAGGCTCAAGAGAGAAAGACAAAACTCCCTGGCAGAAAACAATTTCTCTCAAGCAAATTATTTTTAACTTTTAACTTAAGCACCAAGAGGACCAAGTAAAACTCTTTGACGAACAAAGCAAACAGTTTCATGATTTCAAACACAGTCGTCAGTCCAAGATTTTAAACACAGTCGTCAGTCCAAATTCAAACACAGTCGTCAGTCCAAAATTCAAAAACGAAACAAAAGCCAAAAAGACACTCGACAATACCACAGAAAACAAGCCAGACAAACGAGACCAAGACAAAGCATCTTATAACCAATTTTTACAGATGCCTGTTACCTTCAGTACCTGGCCCAAACTGCAGCTTACCCTTAGCTGCTTTTGGGATGAGATGGACCATCTGATTCCACCTCCCAACAGGATTCCAGAGTGTCCTCTTGTCCTAACGACCAAGCACACTTGTCCGCGCCTATACTTAAATAGGCAGCCGAACTCGACCTCTGACGGAGTGGGATTCCTCGTCCACTCCCGCCTAGGTAAAAGGAGCATTCCATCTCCTTTGTTCTAGAAAACCAGAGTCAGGTCCTCCTGACTGTCCACAGCCGGGCTCTCCCGACTGTTCTCCGCCCGTGGAACGTCTTCCAGGGGCTGCAGCCTTGCGGGCCCGGGGCGTCCCCCCTTCCGCAGCCAGGGGGTCCTCACGGACCACGAAGGCAGCTGCACCGAGTGGGGATACACATCCACTCTCCTAGAACAGGGCAAGAACACACATCCACCCTCCTAGCACAGGGCAGGAATACACATCCACCCTCTCAGCACAAGGCAGGAACACACATCTGCCCTCTTACCACAGGGCAGGAATACCCATCTGCCCTCTTAACACTGACCAGTACTAAGACACACATATATACACACAAGGCGGAACCAAAACAGAGACAGACACAGACTGACAAATGCGGCGCCGCTCACACAGAAACACTCAGACAAACATCCAACTCACCTCCAAGGGGTCTTCGGAGTCTGGGGCGGTCGCGAAGATCCCGGACGAGCCCCCATTATGAACGATCCCACGCAGAGAGACCCTTACTCAAGTTTTAGGAAATCGCGGACCCCAGACACAGAGAGACCATTTTGGATGTAATAAGCAAAGGCGAGGTTTATTACGGAGACCTATTACAGAGATCTCCGGGCCGACACGTATCCCGCGCAGGAGACAGAGGTGTCGGCCCCGAAACTCAAAAGTCAGAGGGTTATATAGAGAAAGAAGGCTAGGGGGGGTTGGCGTGGTTACATACAATTGGCTCATTCAAACATAGCAGTGAGAACAAAGCAGAAAGAGTATGTGTTAGAAGTCAGGGGCTTATCAGGGTCTGGAGGATGGCCCTGAGTGAGCTGGGGGGAGATGTCTTCCTGCCAGACGTCCCATGAATCAGTCCCATTAACTCAGGCTGGTTCCTGCATTCCTTTTCTTTATGGCTTGTCAGTCCTGCCTGGACAGTGTTTCCTGTGCTCCTTTATCTTTATGGCCTGCTAGTCCTGGCTGCAGGGCTTAGCCCTGGGTCTGTGGCCTTTTGGGGTTTATTCTTTTAATTTTTATATCTCTAAACCTAGAATTCGTATAATTTTCTTTTCAACCCCTTCATGCCTTCAAAACCAGTACCACCTGAGTGAGTCTTACACATAACCAAGTACAGCTGCAGCACGAGGTACAACCTTGGCTATCTCTGGGGTACAGCTTCTTTGTGTTCTCAGAAAACACTTCCCAGAAGATTTCACCTCAGTGATGCTGGTCTCTTCTTAATCACTGCTAATTTCTTAGCTCCAGTTAACCAGCATCAATTGTCCCAGTAACCTCTCTATTCTTGACTCTAAAGCCAGAGCCACATGGCCAAAGCTACCAAGTTCTGCTGCTTGCAGGAGCTGGAACATGGCCCCCTTGTTCTATTACATTATCACCAGCTTTCTGTTTTCCAACTCCTTCACTGTCTAAGCTTGGCTGTCCTGGAACTTGCTCTTAGATTTACCTGGGACTAGAGATCTGCATGGTTCTGTCTCCCGAATGGTGGAATCAAAGGTGTGTATCACCGTGCCTGGGACAAAGCTTTTCAAGGCCACTGTTCCTCAAGAGCTGGATCAAAAACCTGTGTCTCCCAGCCTCAAGATCTGGATCACAAGTGTGCCTTCCAGTTCTGGATTATAGCTCATTCCAGATTAAAAGTCCAAATGAAAGCAATAACGAGGTAACAATGCTTAACATGATATAACCATCCCTTGTTCAAATGCAAACATAAACAATAAGCCGAGCTGGGTGGGATCCTGCCCCGAGGTCACCACACTTCTGTTCTGTTGTCTCCTTGAACACAGGATTCAGCTCCGTTACACTTCCTGGTGCCCTTTATTACTTGAACCACACATTTCATATTTTTTCTATCTAAGCTTGCTGGGCTTCATCAAAGCGCTCTTCATGAGACTAAACTGCAGCAGAGTCTAAACTGGATTGTTTTGAGACCTCCTTTGTCAATGCAATTAATTTGACTCTCTTCACCTTAGCCTCAGGCCGACTCTTCCGACAAGGACAAAAAGCAGCCACAGTCTTCACCAAAATACCACAAGAACACTCTCTCAGCCACGTTCTGAAATTCTTCTCCTCTGAAACCTCTAGACCCAGGCTTCTATGGTTCAAATCACCCTCAGCAACAAAGCCCTATTCTACTAGGATGGCCCATTAAGCTCCACTTAAAGCATTCTACTGCTTTCTATATCCAAAGTCCCCAAATCCACATTCTTCCAAACAAAAACATGGTCATCTGTATCACAGTGATACCCCAGTCCCTGGTACCATGGCTGTAAAGAGACACCATGACCAAGGCAACTCTCATTAGGACAGCATTTAGTTGGGGCTGGCTTACAGGTTCAGAGGTTCAGTCCATTATCATCATAGCAGAAAGCATGGCAGCAGTCAGGCAGGCATGGCATTGGAGGAGCTGAGAGGTCTACATCTTGTTCCAACGGCAAACAGGAGAAGACTGGCTAAAACTAACCCTCCCACCCCTCCACCCCGAATAGTGACACACTTTCTCCAATAAAAACACACCTCCTATTAGTGCTACTCCCCGGGCCAAGCACATTCAAACCACCTCAGGGAGGTTTGTTATGCAGTAATAACTTACTGTCCCAACCACGAAGGGACATAGGAGTGTGTGGAAAGCAGAGTCCAGCCCGGGAGGAGCTCTTACTCATATATAGGCAGGGAACATCACCAGAGCCAACATTTTGCCAGAGTAGGTGTGGCACTGTGGGGTCATTTTGCTACCACGAGAAGCCAGCCTCGGGATAGAGCTGACACTCTGGAGGAAGAACTAAAAATAGTGGGGGCCCTATTTCTGTCCCCATTGTCCCCTTCTGCAGCTGCACACAGCACAGATGCTCAGAGCCAGGAAAGCCATCCTCAAAAAGGAGTCAAAGACAATGAATGGTGTTTCAGAGCTGCCGGCTCAGTGCACAGACCCAATGGACCCGTGCTGGAAGCTTCTGCTTGGGGCTAAAAATAAGCCCTTCTTATTGCACGTACATTGGCCAGGTGTCTGCTCTCCGCTCTTCAGCCTCTCCTGTCTGATGCACAGCAGCCATGGTCCCTGCTATTCCATGGTTTCTTCCAGACCAGAGCAGGTGCCGGCTAGCTTCCACTCAGCCTCCTGCCAGAGCGCTGCCCTGTTAGCCGTGTTCTAATGTGGGTAAAGACCTGGTGCAAACTTAAATGTGGGGCAGATGTTCCGATTCGACTCTATTTTTCAAATGTCTTCTATATCAAAAATCCTTGGTGTGCTGTGCCTTTTTGTATGCCTATTGTCACCTCCCCAAACGGTGTGTGCTGTTCAGGGGCTGGTGCGGCTCTGGGGTACCTTCCACTTAAGATCAGTGCGAAGTCCTGGGTGAAAGAGAACAAACACAAAGCACAAAGCCTGCCTCCCGCAGCATGAATTGCAAGGCTGCACATCTGCACATAGGCCTCTCTCTCCAAAGTGAGTGGACTCTTGTGTCCAGCGGGCTGGCTCTGTGGGCGAAGGCCCTTGCTGTGTAAGTCTAGCAGCCTGAGTTTGATTCCTGGAACCTACATAAAAGTGGAAGGAGAGAACTGGCTCCACAGAATGATCCTATGACATCCACACACTTGCCATGGTGTACACAATTCACACACACATACCACACACACACACACACACACACACACACGCACACGCACAAGCATACAAACACACGCACACAAACATACAAACACACACACAAACACATGCACACAAATGTACAAACACACACATACACACACACACACACAAGCATACAAACACACGCACACAAACATACAAACACACACACAAACACACACACAAACACATGCACACAAATGTACAAACACACACACACACACACACACACACACACACACACACACACACACATTTTAATAAAGTAGATGGACTCAGAGCCTGCTTCGGGGGTAGTTGAAAACTCAGTCTGTCTGCTGCTGAGAAGCCTGGCTGTTCCACATGTGCTTTGCTTTTCCCCTCTCTGGACTCTGCTTTTCTCACGAATCCTCTTCTCACTGTGCTCTTCTGAGAAACCAGTGAGGGTCATTCTTCCCCTTCCTGTGCAGCCCCTGCTGCGCTGTGAGGTGAGCAGAGCAGACCTGAGCTTCAGTCCCGGCTGGGAGGAGGGAGGCTGAGTTAGTGTAGGGTACACTCTTAGCCAAGCTAATCTTCAGCAGGCCATCTGTAGAAGGGAAAGCACTCAGCAGCTGCCCCATGACTGGGTGCTTACTGCTCTTCTTGTCTGGCTAAAGGGCAGTCAGATGGGCGCTTGCCCAGAAGTTGGGTGGACAGGACTCACCAGCACATGGTATGATATAGCTATTATGGTACCCAATTATATGCTCCATGTTTAGGAAGCTGTTCCTGTCTGTAAAAGATGCAGATTGCTGGTCAGGGTGTGATTAGGGGCTTGGAAAGTGTCTGTCTCCATCAATATTCTATTGCTCTGAAGAGATTCCAAGACCACAGCGACTCACCTAAATCATTTAATTGGGGCTTGTATACATTCAGAGGTTTAGTCCACTATCATTGTCATGGTGGGACGCATGGCGGCAGGCACACAAGCAGACATGGTACTTGAGTAATACTCGGGTGCTCAGCAGGAAGAGAGAGCAATGCAGAGCTTGGGGATCTGAAAATTCAAAGCCCACCCTACAGTGACACACTTCTTCCAACAAGGTCACACCTCCTAATCCTTCTCCTATAATGCCACTCCCTATGACTAAGCATTCAAAACAAAAAAAAAAAAAAAAAAAAAACTGAGCCTACAAGAGTCATTCCTGTTTAAACCACCCCAGGGTTTTAGTTCTGTTTCTGTTGCTTTGGTAAATCCAGGCAAAACCAACTTAAGGGAGAAAGGGCTTTTTGTTTGTTTGTTTGCTTTGTTTTGTTTTTGTTTTGGCTCACAGCAGTGGGAGCTTTAGATAGCTGGTCACATTGTATGCACAGTTAAAGAAGAGAGTAATAAATCGATGTGCATGCTAGTACTCAGCTCCCTTTCTCTCTACTTTTACACAGTTCAGGGTCCCCTGACTAGGGAGCAGTGTCGCCCACAGTGGGCAAGTCTTTCCCATCTCAGTTAACTTAATCAAAACAATGCCTCAGAGGCAGCTTCTCCCTAATGGCTCTAGATTGTGTCAAGTTGACAATGAACATTAATGGTCACAGGAAGAATGGGAGACAGAGAGCAAAGGTGGCTGGAAAAGGGCACCTTGTGCTGATAGGCAGAAAAGTTGGTGTCCCCATAAGCTTAGAATCCAAGCTTACCTACACTGGCTCTACAATGCGTCATTATTTTTTTTCTTTTTTTCGGAGCTGGGGACCGAACCCAGGGCCTTGTGCTCGCTAGGCAAGCGCTCTACTGCTGAGCTAAATCCCCAACTCTACAATGTGTCATTATTAAGTTGATTTTTTTTCACTTTATTTGGGAAGAAGGATAAAGAACTTTCCACAAATATTAAAGAGTTGGTTGTCATAATCCTTAGACCCTGAACCTAGGTTGCATTTGATTCAGAAAATACACTTGTCACAAATCTGTCACAGAGAACTTGTTCTGGGTCTAACTCATGCTTTTCATAGGCAGTAGGTTCCTCCCGCCATTCTTGGTGGTAATTATCATACCCTGACTTCTACATGCGGTTTCCATCAGCCCAACCTGCTGAAAAGAAACTTCTAGATACTAGTAAAACTAGGAACATAGCTAAACATGTTTTTTTTTCCAGATCAGTAATTGTTCTGCAAATAAGAAAGGACTTTTGACGGGTGTGGAATAATAATTAATTAATCCTTTGTTCCACTGGAAACTGCCCAAGACAGAAAAAGATCCATCCATTGCTGTAGCCTGGAGCCTAGAAGCAGGTCTCTGCATTATTCAACAAGGAAGGATTCCTGGGGAAATGGAGGAGGGATTCTCCAACCCACAAGCCACTCCAGGATTTGTGCTATGTTGGCTAAGCAAAGCTGGAAATGCCCTGTCTGGGATTTCCTTTCCCTGAGTAGTTCTGGGTTAGCGCAGACCCGGGAGACTCCTTGCAAAGCATTTGTGTTGAAACAGCCAGGTCCTCTTCCTGTGAACAGTGTGGGGACAGGTGGCCTCTTGCAGCCCCCACAGCCATTGCGGGCCAGCTAGCTCCCTGCCTGGGTGTGGGTAGCAGGTCCCTGCAGTCTGAGCACCAGGGCCACATCACAGTGTCGCAGAAGGCTTCTGCACAAATCCTTCAGCTACTGGCTTGTGTCCAGCTGGCTTTTAGACTAAAAATTCTGTCTTCTGTAGCGCCCTCTGCACTGGTACCTCTCACCCATCATCTGTTCGCTTACTGGTTCAATAGCTACTGTGGGGATCAGTCACAAACAGCAGGGCCTGGAGGTCCAGCAGGAAAGAGCCCGGTGAGGTCAGAAGCCCTTCCTTCCCTCAGGCAGCTACAGTCTAGGGTCTGAGGGAAGCATTCAGGGTAACTACAGCCACACCAACAAGCAAACAGGAGAACAAGACACAAGACGAAGGACTGAAGTCACACCCATCACACCCACCCAGGACTGAGACCCTATATACAGCACACTCAAATGTCTAGGAGACTGGAGAAACGACGCCATGGGCACAGTGCTCACCTTGCAAGCATGAGAGTCTGCATTAATCACCAAAAACAAGCCAGGTTTTAAAAAGCCAGATTTTTAATCCTGATGATAGGGAGAGTAGATAGAGAGATTCCCGTAGGCTCACTAACCAGCTGTAAGTTCCAAGCTAGGAAGAGATCCTCTCCGCCACCCAAAATAGGTGGTAGGTGCCTAAGGAATGAGACTTCAGATTGTCTTTTGGCCTCCACGTATGTAAACACGTATGTGTATCTATGTGCTTCCTCTTCACATGTATCTGCACACATGCACACACACACAACCTGTCTGTGCTAGAATCTCTGAGTTTGTGTGTGGTACCTATGTGACAAGATGCCCTTTGCAGATAAAGTTAAGCTGTGGGCTGACACACAGAGATGGTCCCGGATTATCATCCCTTGTGTCTGTAGAGGAGGGCAGGGGGGCTTCAGAAGAGGAGAGGACCTGAAGATGGGAGCAGAGATATAAGGATGTTGCATTATGGGAGATGGTAGTAGGGAGGAAGGGGTCAGAGACTCCAGGAGCTGTGGGAGCTGGTCATGCCCTGAAATGGATTCTCCCATAAAGCCTCTGGGGGGAGTACAACTTCATCCCAGACAAACTCACTCCACACACCTGACCTCAAAAACTGTAGAAAATAAAAGTATATCATTTGAAGGCCCCCAGGTCCCAGCAGCCTCAGGAAACAGATCTCCCGTTCAAGTCCAAGGTCTTTCCAGAACACCCTGGGCTCACCAAGGCGTCACCAAGTGCGATGTGGCTTCAGGTTTAAAGGAAACAAACAGGAAGTGCTGGCCCAAGCTTCCATAAGAGAGCAGTCTGATAGGAGGCCGTTGGGTCCAAAGCAGGTCCCCAGAGGCAGGGCTGGTGACATGTCCTAAACAGAAGGGTAAACAAAACCTAAACTCACCATTCCTCAGAAATATTGCAAAGTGAGTTACCACGGTTACCACATACCAAGAAAAGCACTATTCCCTTATCCCTCCCCCCACCCCCTGCCAACAGGGCACCTAGTTCTGATTCACCAAACAGCCTACATGAGCACAGAGACCCCGCGCTGCCCGTCCACTCTCAGATACAATCCATCAGCTCACTTTCCCACCATGTTGCTGTTCTCTGCCAGCCAAAGAGCCTTGGTTCCCAACAGCAGTTCTTTCCACACGCAGGGTGGCCCCATTCGGTGGTTTCTCCGTCCCCTCACGTACAGGTGTCAAAGTGACCCAAAGGATGGTGAGAAGCATAGTGTGTGGTAATAAGAGAACAGGGACCCTTCAGGGTCACAAGCGTCTCAAATGCAAATGATTTGCCCTATGGTGAGGAGACAGCCCAATCTCTGCTGTTTCCTCGGTGTGTCTCCGAGAGTTTAAGGGGGATTTGCAAACATGGGACGGCCACAGAGTTCAAAAATGTCAGCAGATGAAGGGCCTTCCAGAGGCTCATGGGCGGGGAGGGGGCAGATGTGGGAGAGGGAGCTAACGAAATGTTGGAAGATGGAAGAACGCTAGTTGCAGACACAATCTTCCACCTCGCTTGTGTGGCGCTGAGGATGGAGCTCCTGACCTCCTACACGCTAAGCAGGTGCTCTCCCACTGAGCTACATCCCCGTGGCGATGTCTTCTGGAGACGGCTACTGCTGAGATGTTCTGTTGCCTGCAGCCGGGCTGGACCACAAGCACCATGCACCTCTCACCGTTGCTTCCAGGCTGGGTAAACAGTCTAAGCCTCCTTATTTGACCCCTACATATTTGCTCAAACGTCAGGGAGGGGACCCAGTACTGTTCCTTTGTCTGCTGTTCTGACCCAGCTCCTGCTCTAGGCTGCGTACTGACCCTACACACTGAGGCACACCACAGGTTCAGTCGTCTTTCACACTACATCCGAACTGGAGCCAAATCCACTCAACCCATCATGCTGGCATCTGTCTCTGTGCTCTCCATTAGCTGAAGGAGGGAACATGGAGCTTCTGCCCCCTTGCCTGGAATCTCTGAATTGTTTTCTGACCTGTGTCTAGACAGGCAACTGACTTGTATCATCCCGAATCTTTTACCCATTGCTCTTTGTCACGCTCCTAGGACTGCTGGGGCTTCTCAAGGTCCCCAGGCCTACTGAGATTCTTAATATCACTGCCCGAGGCTGGAAGATGACTCTTGCCTCAGAAAAGCCAATCTTCTTCTTCCCCATGGCCCAACCAGAAAGAACTCAAGAAGCGTATGGACATAGAGCTGCGTGGACAGGACACGGGATATTGACTGCAGTGGCCACCCAAGGTCACTGTGCATAGCAGGCACATACTGGTGACCAAAGGAACCCCAGGTCAACCAGCTGTGCTTCCCTAGACTAAGGTCCCAGGCCTGGTCTGATGGTGAGAAGCCGATTTGCCAGCTGGAAGCAACATCGATATAAGGAAGAGCCCAGGGGCCAACACAAGGCAAGGGCCTGCTTCAGGCTCAATGGTGCTGGGGACAGAGATGGGCCTTCCTGGGACAGAGATGGGCCTTCCTGGCAATCAGAGCTGAGGCTGCTCCTCCCTCACTCCCCCCCCCCCGCCCCGTAACCCCCCCCCCAGCAGAACTGTCTTTCGGCACTAAACACCAATAACACTGAAAGCAGAGGAAGAACAAGGCTAGGAACGTTCCTCCTGGGCAGCCCGGGGAAGAGTTGAATGTGTTCTATTTTTATCCGGGAGTGCTGTGTTCTGCAGGGCTGTAAGGGAGAGGATTGTTTTCACACAGGGAGGAACTCTTGGTCATGGAGTGGCTCTGAAAGATAAGGTCAGGGTCTCGTGGTGTGTATGCACATACAGGTGTGCATGTGTGAGCACCTTGTGCACACAGGTGTGTATGTGTGAATGCCTTGTGCATACAGGTGGGCATGTGTGAGTACCTTATGCATTGCATACTGTGCAAGTGTGAGCACCTTGTGCATGTGTGAGTGCCTTGTGCATACAGGTGGGCATGTGTGAGCACCTTGTACATGTATGAACACCTTGTGCACAGAGGTGTGCATGTGTGAATGCCTTGTGCACACAGGTGGGCATGTGTGAGCACCTTTGGGGCCATCCAGATAAGTATCAAACGCTATTACTGAGAAGTTCTGTTGCCTGCAGTCTGGGTAGACCACATGCATGTGCCAGCTTGCTGGTGCTTCCAGGCTGAATAGAGTCTGAGCATCCCTCTCAGACCCCAGACTCACTCAAAATGTAGGCTGCATGGCGCCCACCTACCACCACCACACTGAGGCTCATCCATGATTCCAGTCTTCCTTCACTCTGCATCCAAACTGAGGTCAAAACCCTTTCAGTCCACTTCTGGACTCTCTGTGTTCATCCAGCATTAAACTTTATAGAACCCACAGCCCTCTCCTCGTTTGCTTCCCCTCCCAGACCCCCACCTTAGCACCTTCCTAGGGATGTCAAGTACCCCCTCCTTGCTCCTGTCTCCTACCCCACGCGTCAACATCCTCCCCACTCAGCTTTGCTCCCCAATACCCCACGAATGAGCTAGAGTCTGGGAAAATGTGGCAGGGAGACTACCCAGACCTGTCTCCTCTTGGCTTCCACAGTCTCACAGAAAAGCTAGAACCAAAGGCTGTGGGCACTCAGGGACAGGAGAGGATGAGCTCATACACTGGTAGTCACTGAGTCAAAGGACCCAGAACATTTGTGGCTGTCTTAGAACAGTTTAAGGAAGGAAGGAAGGTGTCCTCACAGGGCATGGTGACAGGTGTCTGGGGGTAGAGACAACTAGAGTGGGCAGGGAGAGCATAATCCCTCAGGAGATCCCAGTCTGGGAACATCCGGCACTGAGAAGACCTTGTACTGAAGGCTTAGCAAAAAGCCACCAGTTAGAAACCTAGGTACCTTCCCCTACCTATCCAAGTAAAGCACACCCCTATTCCCTCCCCTCTCAAGAAGCACCAAGTGATCGTGGAAACGCATCTGTCCAACAAGGGAGGGGCGGGGAGACTGAGTGAAAGTGTGTACCTGGAGACCGCTCTACATCCTACATGATGGAACCCCCTGCCCCTACCTCTACCTGGGGTAGACATGAGAAGATGCGTCCTTGAGGCTGGGGGTGGGGCTCAGTTGTCAGAGTGCTTGCCTAACATGCACCAAACCCTGGTTCAACTCTAAGCACCACATAAACCAGGCATGGTAGAAAATGTCTATAACCCCCATGCTCTGGAGGAGGAGGCAAGAGGACTGGAAGCTCAAAGGTCATCCTTGCCTACATAGTGAGTTCAAGGCCAGGATGGATGGCAAGAGACTCTGTCTCAAAATATAAACAAACAACAACCAGGCACATCATCTGCTCACTGACAGCAGGGATTCCCGGTGAGAAATTCAGTTTGCTACCTGTTTTAGGGGTGTCTGGAGACCAATAAGAAGGATTGAATAGATAAGTGGGTGGGTGGCTGGATAGATGGATAGAGAAACAAGCAGACAGATATATTACAAAAAATTGCTTCAGGAAACTGAGGATCCACTGTCTTAAGTAGCACAGTGGCTAGACACATATGAGTAGAACAGTGCAAAATTTAAAAACTTAATCACAATGGCTAAGAGTTAATCATATCTTACTAAATTCGAAGCACTGTCCTAAGAGGCTTGCGTATAACTTTCCATGAAGAAAAATAAATTAGTCACATTAAGGGGAAAAAATCCAAAACAACAATTTGACTGGGTTTGGTATATAGATTTGTAATCTAGCTACTCCGGTGACTGAAGCAGGAGGGTCACAAGTTCAAGACCTGTCTGGCCATAGAGTCCAAGGCCAACTTGTCTCAAGAAATAAGTAGGTAGGATAGAATGTAGAAGGCTGCGGCTATGGCTTACTGCACTTGGTCTGTATGGTTGGAAGCCCTGGGTTAAATCCTAGGACACCCTTAAGTAAGAAGAATTCAGGAAGGAGGAGGAGATGGGAATGAGGGGAAGAGAAAGTGGGGAGAGGAGGAAGAAGAAGAGGAAGAGGAGGAGATCAAAACTCTCAGGTATAGGGGCCGGAGAGACGGCTCAGTGGTTAAGAGCTGGCTGCTCTTCCAGAGGATCAAGGTTTGATTCCCAGAACCCATGTGGCAGCTCACCGCTGTCTGATACTCCAGTTGCAGGGGATCTGGTGCCTTCTGGTCTCTGAGGACACATTATACATCAGTACACAGACAAAAGACCTATACAGATTAAATAAAAATGAATAAAGACATTTAAAAGCAACACTGTGTGCTACAAGATGGACAACAATGCCCTTGAGATTTGGGGGAGAGTAGTTTCTATCCTGGACCCCAAAATCCAGTTACATAATGCGGACAGGGTAAAGTGGAAACAAGGACTCAAAGAGGACTCTTTGTCTCTCTTAAAAAGGAAAATTTGCTTCAGGAAAAGAAGAGAAAAAGCATGCATTAAAATAAAAATTTCATTCAAAAAAATGAGAGAGAGAGAGAAACAGAGAGAGAGAGAGAGAGAGAAAGAGTAAGAGAGAGAGAGAGAGGTGTGGTGGCAGCCTTCAGATGAAGATGTAGAACTCCCAGCTCCTCCTGCACCATGCCTGCCTGGATGCTGCCATGCTCCTGCCTTGATGATAATGGGCTGAACCTCTGAACCTGTAAGCCAGCCCCAAATATATGCTGTTCTTTTGTGATGTCTGTTCACAGCAGTAAAACCCTAACTAAAACAGAAGTTGGTACTGGGAGTGGGGTTTTGCTGTGATAGGCCTGGCCATGCTTTTATTTGGAAGAATGTGGATTTGGGGACTTTGGATTTGAACAGCAGTGGAATGCTTTAAATGGGGCTTAATGGCCTATCCTAGTAGGAATATCGAAGACTTTGTTGCTGAATATGCTTTGAACTGTACAGACCCGGCCCAAGAGGTTTCAGTGGAGAAGAATTACAGTATGTGGCCTAGAGACTGCTTTTTGGGGGGCATTTTAGGGGGAAATGTGACTACTTTTTGCTATTTTCCAATCTCTCTTCCTTGCCTGCCTGCCTTGTGGAACTGAGCCACTGCTAGATCCTTGGACGTCCATTCACAGCTGCTGCTGACCATTGTCCATTGGGGAGCTGGACTACAGACTGTAAGTCAGCAGCAAATTCCCTTACTACATAGAGACTACCCATAAGTTCTGTGACTCTAGAGAACCCTGACTAATATACCAAGTCTAATATCATCTGACATTTTGCCAAAAACAACAAAAAACAAAAACAAAAACAAACCCCAATGGGCACCCATTATTTTTAGAATACAGGAAAACCTTTTTTTTGGGGGGGATGTCCAAGGGATTGTATGACCCCCACACTCAGGGCCCAGCTCAGACATGTCGGTCCTGACCCAGTATCTGGAAGTTTCTGTAATGTGCTGTGGCCTTCACCTCACACCTCTATGAATGCATCCTTGTGTCTTGACTATCTTGTCTCCTCTTTCATGCCTCCCTCAGATGGCCTCCAACCTGTTTCTGTATCCCGGAAGTTCTCCCCTCAGCCCTCTATCCCTGCAATCCTCTGGTTTCCCAGAGCACCAAGCCTGTGCTTCACCTCAGTACGGACGGCTATACGAGACTGGAAAATGTCCTCCGTGCTTCTGTACTGGCTGGTTCTGTGCGTCAACTTGACACAAGCTGGAGTTCTCACAGAGAAAGGAGCCTCCCTTGAGGAGACGCCTCCATGAGGACCAGCTGTAAGGCATTTTCTCAATTAGTGATCAAGTGTGGGAAGGCTCTTTCGGTTGGTGCCATCCCTGGGCTGGTGGTCCTGAGTTCTATAAGAGAGCAAGCTGAGCAAGCCAGGGGAAGCAAGCCAGTAAGTAACACCCTCCATGGCCTCTGCATCAGCTCCTGCTTCCTGCCCTGCTTGAGTTCCAGTCCTGACTTCCTTGGGTGATGAACAGCAGTGTGGAAGTGTGAGCTGAATAAACCCTTTCCTCCCCAGTTTGCTTCTTGGTCATGATGTTTTGTACAAGAATAGAAACGCTGACTAAGACAGTGTCTTTTTCCACTGGGAGAACAAATGAGCACAATCCCTCAGGAGATCCCAGTCTGGGAACATCCGGCACTGAGAAGACCTTGTACTGAAGGCTTAGCAAAAAGCCACCAGTTAGAAACCTAGGTACCTTCCCCTACCTATCCAAGTAAAGCACACCCCTATTCCCTCCCCTCTCAAGAAGCACCAAGTGATCGTGGAAACACATCTATCCAACAAGGGAGGGGAGGGGAGACTGAGTGAAAGTGTATCATCAGAGGCTGGCCTGGAGTTCAACACATGGACCTGTGGAATAGTTTCCCAAATGATTGAAGGGTGACGCCTGACTTTCTTCATCCTTGGTCTTCCTGTGTAGGCAGCTGCTTAGCTCTTCTCTTCTATACTCGAATTGCCTCCCCGAGACCAGGATACCTGCTTAGGTCCGAATATTTGCGAGCCCCAGAAGTCATGTTAAAACTCTACCCTGAAATGTGACTGCTTGTGGAGATAGCACTTTTATGGAATAATTAAAGTTAAATAAAGGCCTAAGGATAGGGGTCTGAACCAATAGGATTAGAGTCCTTACATAAAGAGAGGACTGTGTGTGTGTGCGTGCGTGTGCGTGACCATGCGTGACCATACACATTCACAGAGGAAAGGCCAGGTAAAGATTGTGAGAGGACAAATGTCTACAAGAACGGTCCAGAACCCTCCTGGACATTGGTTTTGGACTCCTTAACTTCCAAAACTATAAGGAAATAAATTTGGCATTTTTGTTTCGGTAAGCCAAGTAGGCTCATACAAAGCGGATGCAGTTCTGAAAGCCCCTCAGTCTTGTCAAGATCCAGGACCTCCTGGGGGTCCAGGACCTTGGAGTTAGGAACCTGAGGATGAAAAGGCCACTTAAAAAACGTAAAAGATCAACTCAACTCCCTTCTCTTCATCTGGATTGTTTCTAGACTTTGGTAGACATTAGGACTCTCCAGAGTTCTGTTCAATGGGTCTGTTATGACTTTGGTGTCTTATTTTCCAAGATATTCTCCAGGCAGCACAAACCTAAGAAACACCAGGGGGCGCTGACACTTCTGCTGTGAACTCAGATTCCCCCAGAACTCTTTGGAAAGCCACTTGGAAACCATATATTACGAGCCTCCGTGTACATGTTTTCAACCCTCTAACCTCACTTCTGGGAGAGCATCCCATGACATGACCTAAGTGCAAATGTTTATGTGAAAAGACATAGCAGCGGCATGATTTAGAACAGAGAGAGAGAGAGGGAGAGGGAGAGGGAGAGGGAGAGGGAGAGAGGGAGAGGGAGAGGGAGAGGGAGAGGGAGAGGGAGAGAGAGAGAGAGAGAGAGAGAGAGAGAGAGAGAGAGAGATTGGGGAAAGGTCACATGGAAAAGGCTACAGAATAGTTAAGAAAATCACGAGGTGATCCCTGATAAAAACACGAATATCATGTATTATGTACCCCTTAGATTTTAGTGGGGCTGGAGAGATGGCCCAGCAGTTAGACGCTCACAGTGGTCCTCTGGAGGACTTACAGCACACCACCTGTAACTCCAGCTCCAGGGGATGCAGTACCCTCTCCTGGAATTACTCCATCTGAGGGACTCTTTAAGTGTTGCTGTGACCTCCAGAGCCACCTCCGTCCCACTCTCTAGCCCCTGAGAGGCGCTAATCTAATTGGCATTTCTAAAATGTCACTGTTTCAAAATTGCCATGAAATGGAGCTGTAAAGTTGGTCATCTTTGGGGACAGATTCCATGCAGCACAACTTTCTAGAGATTTATCCAAGTTGTAACTATTAATAGTTCGGTCCTTTCTGCCATAAACAGCATCCTGTGACTCGATTGCCGACCCCCAAACCACCACCACCATTTAACCCTTCCTCTGCTGAAGAAACTTGAGCACTTTCCAATTTCTGACTCTGAATAAAGCTACTAGAACAGTGAGTCCTCAACCTGTAGGTGGCGACCCCTTTGGGGGTCAAATGACCCTTTCGATGGGGGGGGGGGGGCGGTTCGCCTAAGACCATCAGAAAACACAGATATTTACATTACAGTTCATAACAGTTGCAAAATTACAGTTATGGAGTAGCAATAAAAATAACTTTACGGTTGGGGGTCGCCCAACAGGAAGGACTGTATTAAAGGGTCCCAGCACTGGGAAGGTTGAGAAGCCACTGCGCCAGGAGAACTTGTTTGAGAATAATGAAGGGATGTTTTATTCATGAAAACTGTCTAGCTGGTTTCCAAGGCGCTCTCCCTCTCTTCCCGACAGTGGTGCTGGTGCCGGTGTGACGGCTCCCTTTGCGCTCTTGCCAGCATCTGGCGGCAGGCAGCTTGGTGGCTTCCTGCACTCTGACAGGTGTCTCCTAGCTTTAATTTGCATCTCCTCATGGCTGCCGCAGCTGCACATGCTTACCGGTGCCACCCGTATATCATCTGTACGAGGTGACAGCTCCTGTCTGCTCACGAGTACGACTGTTGGATTGTATGGGTTTTTTTTTTTCCCCCTGATGAGTTTGAGCGTCCTTTCCTCTATTTTAGCAGAGGTGAAACCCCAGGTTCAATCCTCAGCACCAAAATAAATTAAAACAGACCCAGGAGCCCTCACACTCCCTGAACTCAAGAGATAGAAACTCATCAATGGCTTCTCCTAAGCAGGGCCTTCTGAGGAGGGTGGGCATCACGGTGCCTCTTGGATGCTCAGGGAGGCGAGCCCTGCCTGGTTAGAGTCTGAACGGAGGTCAGTCCACTGAGCGCTGCACTCAGTGGTGCTTAGATTTGCTTGGTCCCTTCTGTGTGTAAAGCTCCATCCTACTTGCTGGCGATATAGAACCCTTGGAAGCCGCTTCTCTGAGAAAGGACTTGTCATCCATCCCAGAAGGCAACTGAAGCAGGCCGAGGCCTGACCTCTCTGCCCACATTGTGCATCCATTTTTGTCTCTCAACTTTAGACAGTGCTCCCTCTGATCTCTTCAGATGGGCCCATTGATCTCATAAGGAGTGTCCGTCTAAAGAGGCAGCCTCCTCACCCACTTCAGCCTCTTCAAGACTGACCGGGAAGCAATCAGGGAAACGGTGTTCTGTGTCAGGTTTTGTCCTGTTCCCGACCCCAGTAAAGCTGCCCGGGGAATCTCCAGGTCTTGTCATGAGCCCGCAGCTGCCTTAGATTCATCAACTTCAGGGCCTCATTGACAGATAACCCTGCAAGCAGTGGCATGGAAGATGGATTGTCCCCACAGGCATCGAGGACTTCCTTTTACACTGTGCAGCTTGGGAACTCCGTGATCAACAGGACCACTGTGTGACTGAGGATGCTCAGGCACCTACGTCTGCATCCCTCTCACCTGCCCTGACTCATCCTCTATTTAACTCATGTCCGTCAGGGTCCCGACGGTGGGCTGAGGGGCTCCATCTCACCTTTAAAGTCTCTTCTTGGCTTCTTGGTTTCTTTGGACTGCGTGGTCAGACCTGATATGTGGGACACACCCAAAGTCTGTCCTGTGGCTACAGTGAAGTCCTGGGGCAACACAAGTCAGCACCGAACACTGCATGTGCTCCAGGTTCCTCCAAACCCCGAAAGAGAGACAGCCCTTGCCTTCACTCCTGTGGTCTGGGCTCCTCCCATGAGGGGCTGAGGGTGGGGCACCCCCACACAGGACGATGCTTCCTAAGAGCTGAGGAAGGACCTTCATTCTCCTCTCTCAACGTAGCTCCCAACGCCATATGCCATCCAGATTCAAACTCTGTCCCCGCCAGTGGGGACCCAGTTATTGAGGGTCCCGAAGAGGCTTTCTACCTGTGGGCCAAAATGGGGGTGAAGAGAAGAAGGAGACCAAGTAAAAGTTCTGTTGTCAAGGTCTCATTTATTGGGGTGAACGTTACAGCTTTTAAGACTTTCAGGTAGGGGGAGTGACCTTTGTGAAACACAGAGGAGGGGAGATGAGGGTATAGGCAGTGATAGCTGGAGGCAAAGAGGTCAGGAGGTAGACGATGAGGTCAGGCGGTAGACACCGGGTGTTGACTCAGGAGATAACTGGTATTTGCTCGAGCTGAGGCATCCCTTGAATGTTATCTTCCTGTGCCGTAAATTCATGGGAGAGGCCTCTGTCCAACCATCTTAAGACTTATGGCAGTCATCTTAGGGGTGAATATCTGTGGCCAAAACAGCCCAGAGTCACCTAGCCACTTTGAGCTATACAGTCACAAAATGGCCAGGCCCAAATCCAATATGGCTCCCTACAAAACTCTACACACTGCTTTATCCTGCTATCCTGCCAGCCAGTTCTGTTTCTGAAACAGCCCTCCATCACTTAGGAAAAGTCTCATAAAGAGAGAAGGGTCTCAGACCCCAAAGGACTTACTCAGGGGCCACCAGCTCCAGACACAAATGTGTGAACTTGAGCGGACCTTCAGTTAGGGGGTGCAATGGCTTCATTGTTCCCCCGAGGATAAAGATAAAAGTTAAATCTGAAAGCCTTCGAGCTGGGCATGGGGTGGGGTTGTCTTTGGGTTCAGGACCCTAAGCTTGGGGAACCACAGCTCGTCCTGTGATGGCTAAGGCTCCTTGTTCTGTGAGCTGTGGGCTTCCTTCATTGTTTCCAGCAGTCTCATCCGCACACAGAACACGCCTGACCCCCACAAGATGAATTTCATATTTCACAATGATCTAGTATTGTTTAAATCAGCATTTTTCTTCCTCTAGGAAGGCTCCCGGCTGTACAGAAGAAAGTAGAGATTTTTCCAGAGAATATGACTGGAGAATACCTCAAAGGTCTCAGAGGTGAGTGAAACTACAGAAAAAGACCTCAGAACCTGCTCTCCCCGCATTGCGCACGCCGAGGGGATCTGGGCAGGTGTGGTCTCTGGCTTTCTGTCAGCTGGAGAAAGAGGCCCGCCTGGTAAGGCTGCCATTATGGACTCGGAGATGACATGTGCAGTGACCAGCAGCTGTCAACCGGGGTCTCACTTCTGTGTCTCCCACGGTCATACAGCAGCCTGGGGCGACCCGAGGTGTAGGCTTGCTTTATTCCTTTCCATTTGTGTGTCCGCATGTATGTGCATGGCTGTGTGTATACATGCATGTATGTATATGTGCATGTGCATGTTCGAGTGCATGCATGGGTGTGCACATGATGCAACATGCATGTGGGGAGTCAGATCTCTCCTTCCACCATGTGATTCCCCATAATCAAACTGAGGTCATCAGGCTTGGTTGGTGTCAAGTGTCTTTACCTGCTGGGACATCTCATTGACTCAATGGAGGGCTTTCAAAAGGTTTCCAGGGTGCTTTCAAGAGGCTGGCCCGTGCTGAGTAGATTATAGGCTTAAAGGTCTTCAAACTTCTTCCTGCTCCCTATTCCCAGCTTCCCGTATTAACCCTTTCAGACCCTCCAGCCAGCTCTTCTCTGTGGTTAGTAGACTCCTGCTACTCAGGGGGAGCTGGAGTAAAGTGTGTTTTCTCCTGTCCCCGCCTGATTTCAGGCCAGTGAGTCTGAGGTTCCAGTTCTTTCATGAACCCCTCGCTTGTGGAAGGGACAGTGCAGCCACGTTGACCCTAGGCACACTATCTCGTTTCTGGGACTTGAATGCCATGTTAGGTTCTAGTTCTACACACTGCTTCATCCTGACTGTGTGTGTACGCGCACGTGCACACGTGCATGAGTGCACAGTCACATGCATGTGCATTTGGGGGATCCTGGGTGATGAACCACGTGTATTTTTTTTTAAAGCTGCCAATGCTGATTCGTGAGGCACGAACCCCATAGTCAGCACAAACCCTAGCTTTGCAGTCACGCTGATCTGGGTCCTTTACGCTGCCCTTCCCAGCTGGGTGAACTTGGCATTGGGGAGTCTGCAAAGTAGTTTCTCTCAACTCTGCTGTGCAGGAATCACCTCGGTGTCCTGTGAAGCGGGGGCCCAGACTCAGCAGGGTGGGAGTGCCTGTTTCCCACATGCTCCAATGTGAAACATGACAACCCCAGGCCTTTCCCCAGGGCCGATGGGAAGCCTCTATCCCTAAGCCTCTATCCATCCCTGCTCTTCACCGACTCTCTCATTTCCCCTCCTCTCCCTCCCTCCTTCCGAACTGGCACATTCTGGAGGTTCACTTGCAGGGCTGTGCTGCCTTTCAAATGTCCTAGGATCTTTGGCTCCTCTGTCTCTTTTCTATTTAAATTCAAACCCCATACCACTGGAGGAGCAGCGAGGAGCACCCACCCTCCTGGTGCCATTAGGAGAATGTGACAGCAGCAGCCACTCACTCCCAGGGCCGAGCTCTCAACAGAGCAGGCTACAAACCATGCCACCCGCACAAAGAACCAGAGAGGGACGCCCACAGGGACAGGCTGTCTGTTAATGAGGCCTGAGATTTGCCAAGTGCCTGGTTCATTTCCTAGGTTCTTCAGGGACCTCACAGACAGCCAGAGAGAGAGATGTGGGGGCTTTGCACATCTCTGGCCCAGCAGTTCTGGGCCAGATCTGTCTGAAGTGTTCCCCTCTCTCCCACCGTGATCCTGAGTGCATCCTAACTTCAGGTTCCCCATATTTTCTATGACCCCTAGTTTATAAGTTAAAAGAGTCAGGATCCTGACCACAGCACAGGATTCTTCCCTCTCATGGTAAACACAGGGGTCATGTGCACACCTTAATATGCAGTGCCTCTGCCGTGTGTGCTCTATGATAGTGTGCATTATATACAGTTGTGACAAACAGGGAGTGTCTGTCCCACTCCCAGCTCCACATGGGTCCCCAGTCGTGGCCTTACTCCTTCATTCCTTTTCATTATAACATTCTGCAGAGTTTTTAGTGGCCTGCTGACTCAGACACTTTTCCTGCCCGGGGGAGGGGGGGAGGGGGTCGGCTGGGTAGGAAATCCATGTCTCATGTTGATACACAGAGTAGGGTGACAGGCCCTACTTGACCTTTGTTGGCATCGTGCTGACTGGTGTACTGTCTAGGAAACAGGCTCAGGGACACACAGAGAGTCCACCTGGTTGTCCCCCTGCCTCACTACTTTCCATCACTGGGTTCTTCCCAACACTCAGCTAGACAGTAGAAGTTTCTTCCCAATCCCTGCCTGCTGGCCCAGCATGTCAAAGGGTCTGGCCAGTCTTTTCCTTGTTGCCTGGCTTAGTGACAAACTCATCAGGGTCCAGGCTCAAATGCTGTCACTGGACCAGACTCCAATGACAAGGAGATCCCCTCCTAACTCAGATGCCTACTCCCATCTGCTGGGTGGTCAGTGAACATTCCAGAGCCAATATGCACAACGTTGAGTCTCCGAAAGTCCCTCTTAACCCCACCAACGACAATTCTAAGTGGTCTAACGTGCCCACCAACCCCACAGTGATGACATGGAAGTCTCTGGATCTAGCTGCATTATCCTGCTAACCACACTCCCTATGCCTTCCCTAGTCCTGGGACACATGGTAATGCTCAGTAGTTGAAGTTAACAGGCAGGTGCATGCAAAACGCAAATCAGTGAGTCTGACCAGGCTGCCCACTCTCTCCTTATCCTCTACCCTCGCCTAAAGCCTCTCCTGACTCAGCCTTGTGGGGAGGCCTTGCTCATGATGTTTTAATCCATTTTCTCCGGCCTCACTGAGTACCACAGCCTGGGTAACTTGTAAAGAACACACGGTTAGCTAGGTGTAGTGGTACTCAATTGTAATTCCGGCTCTGAGGAAGCTGAAGCAGGAAGGCTGTGCATTTGAAGCCAGCCTGGCTATATAACCAGAGACTATCTCAAAAAAGCCAAAGGCTGGGCATGTCCCTAAGTGGTGGACACTCATTGAGCATGTGTGAGGCCCTGGCTTGCAATTCCAGCACTGGAAAAAGGCAAGCAGAAAAACAAACACAGGCACAGGTTAGCATGAGGTTCTGGAGCCTCGGAGGTCTCCAGCATGTCCTCTGCTGCTGTCAAAGGTCCCTGATGGATGGCCACACACACTGCTATAGGAGCAACTCCGTTAGTGTGAGCTTGCTTTGATGACGAAACTTCTGACATTCTCTTGACGACCACCACCCAGTCACCTCCCAGAGGTCCCATCTCTAAACAGCATGGGCATCTGACTCTGAGAATTAGGCTTGCAACACACGCCTTCCATGGGGCAAGCATTCGAGCTACAGCAGCATCTGAACCCCCATCCAGCCTGCACCCTAGCAAACAGTTCTCCTCTTTGCAGGCTGAACATTCCAAACTGCTGTGCTGTTCTCTGCCCTTTCCATCCCTGGGCTGATCTCTGAGCAGCCTGTCCCCTGCCCCTCATGTGCCTCTTGGGTCATTCTGGCACCTCCCTCTGCCCCAGTCCTCAGGTCACCCTTCAATCCCAGCATTCCAGGGTTCTGCCTGTCTCCTCCTGAGCTGTGCACGGCCTTTTCAGTAACCGGGTCACTCCCCCTTAGAAACACTGCATCTTTAAAAGATACCTGAGAGCACACGATCATTTTCTCCACACAGATAAATCCATGCCCACGCCCTTGCGCCTCTTCGGGAAGATATTTTCTAAATTTACAGCCGCTTTTGGGGGGCAGAGGAATCCTTTTTTCATAACGACATTCGATGTTCTGAACACTTGCCTTCCCAGTAATGTGTTCATACTTTAAGTTGTCAAGTCCAGAGGGGACCAAAGAACCGTCTTCATCCGCTCCACAGGCTGTGTCTCGTGAGTTATTGGTCAGGCCTCCCACTAACAAAGCTCCAAAGCAGATGCTTTTAGCCCATCCCTCCCCTGCCTGTTGCAAGCCCCTCCCCACCTCTGAGAGTGGTGACATGACAAGGTGACACGACCCTGTTGTTTAAGAGGTGAACGTTCTAGGCCACTCTGAGACACACTGGAGGTTTGCAGTCACAGTGTCCTGGAACTTTAAAGCGTCCCAGAAATGCTTTAGGGGAGCACTGACCAGACTGGCCATGCAGAAGAGGCTTAGGAGAGATGATACCGACAAACACTGGGTGTATTAGTCCGGGTTATTGGATTAGCTTACACTACATGGTAGTCCACTAATGGCGGTCTTCACTCTGGAGAGGCTGGGGAACTGATAGCTGCTCGGTCTGTGAGGTTGAATGTGTCGGCAGTCCCAGTCTGGCACTAGAAGCCTAGAGGAGGGCACTGGAAGCAAGAGCTACCTGGTCTTCAGTCCACATGGGAAGAAGCTGGGCTGTTATGGCAATGGATGATAGCAGCAAGGGCAGTAGCAGAAACAGGGTAGATGAATCCACCAGCAAGACACAAAGGCAAAAAGGTGAAAGCTCTTTCCTTAGACCTCCTTATGGCTGGGCTGCGACCAGCAGGTGCCAGCCTACATTTAGGTAAGTCGTCTCACTTCAGCTAACTGAAATAGGGAAATCTAGAATGACCAGAGCCATGCTATTTAGTGGACTCCCATTCCAAATGAGTCAACAGCCAAGATTCATGATCACACTGAGTCTAGACACTAGATGTATACTGTAGGACCATGAAAGGCAGCCTGGTTCTTGGTTGAGCTGAAGGGACAGTAGGCGTTTCACCTGACTCTCAGGAAACCAGGCCCCTGTTACTAGCCGCAGCCCTCCATAGACTTGTGGCCATTGGCCACATAAGGACAACGTTCCCCGCCCCCCAAGCCCATCATGTAACCACAGGTCATGTAGGCTCAAGACAGATCTCCATTATAATGAGGTACCTAAAGGCCTGGAGGCTTAGCCAATGAACCTTCCTTCCCAGACACTCCTCCTTGCAAAAAGGTATTTAATCTCAAGCCCATCCTGAGAAATGGGGTGCGGTTTTACTCATCTACTTCCTGTCATGACAATAAATGTCTTAAAACCATGGACTGCCTCTATTCATTGGCATCCGCCATGGGGAGCATGGAGAAGCCCTTCACTTATAGAGCCTCTGTCTAATCACCTATAGAAGGCCTCTCTACGGTCCACCACCAAGACAAACCAAGCCATCACCATCAAGCCAAGGAGTAACCCTATGGGACCAGCCAGAGCTCCCCCTCTTTCCCCTTGGCCCCGGGCTAGCTCCAACTCGAGGGCCTCCACTCCATTCTCTGCTCTTCTACAACATCCCAATGGTGCCTGGATGCCCAAGAGCCTGAGAACCTGATGTCCCCGGCCTCTTTGCAGGCCCAGGGACCCCTGAGCCAGCTCCAGCTGAGTCCCATGCCTCAGACTGTGCTTCCCCACCCTTGGAGCAGTGTCCTGCACGACACCCACACCGGAAATGGCATAGGGTAAGCATGGTCAACTTCCTGCATCCTGCCTCCTGGAGTGACGGAGCAGACGCGGGACCCCCACCATAAACCTACAGTGTACAACCAACATGCTACCAGAGTGTGGTGGGGTAGTGTCCAATGTCAATGGACAGACTCTATAGTTGCCTGGCCACAGGCCTCTGAGACTGTGTGATTTTTCCTTCTTATGTCCTTATCAAAAGGCTCCATGTTCATTCCCACATTCCGTATGCATGGGATCCTGGACTGTATCACAGGGGAGAAAGTGAGCCGAGAACCAATACGCATTCGTTCGTTGCTCTCTACCTGTGAGCAGAATTCGACTGAGGGTCTCAAGCTCCCACATGACTCCCCACCAGGACGGACCGTGCTTTGCGATGTGAGCTGAAATAGATCTTTTCTCCCCTACGTTTCTTTGGTCAAAGTATTTTTTCATTGCAACAGACAAAGAAACTAAGACGTAGAGACAGGTAGGTGGGTTTGATCCTCTTCTGCTACTGCTGGAGGCTGTCTTAGGAAAAAGGAGAGGGTCCGAGGGGTTAATTTTATCAAATGCCAGACATGGCGGCCCCACTCCTGTAGTCCTAACACTTGGGAGACGGAGGCAAGAGAAGCAGGAACTTAAGGTCATCCTTGGCTACGTAGCGGGTGGTAGGCCAGCCTGAGCTATGTGAGCCCTGTCTCAACCCCACCCAACATCACCCCACAAATAGCATCTGTTTAAGGACTCGATGGTGAAGAGGTATTTCCAAGCATTCGTTTACTCATACCAGTCTCTCGAAAGGTCATTACGCACTGTCTCCGTCTTACAAGTAAGAAAAGCTGGGAAAGTTAATCAACCTGCCTGTAGTCTGTATCTGTTGTTACAAAACAAATTAGCCTCTAACAGGCCTGTCTGTGTTCGCTCAGTCAAATGTGAGGGAACAGCTCAGCTTGGGGAGTCTGGAACAGTTTCTCCAGAGGCTTTCAGTCAGCTCGTTGACAGGAGTTGTGGTCCTTGAAGGTTTAGCCAGGGCGAGCAGACTTACTTCTGTGGTTGGCCAAAGAGAGGTCTTTTGACAGCATCCATACCTAGAATTAGTGTTGCAGGTTGAATTAAATTGAGAACTTGCATGTAGAGACATTCTCCTGGTGAATGTGGTGGGACCATAGGGGTTCCTAGTTACAGAAGAGGAAAGACAGAGATTGGAATGGTTGACAACCAACCATTGAACTGAGAATGGGGTCTCCAATGAAGGAGTTAGAGAAAGGATTGAAGGAGCTGAAGGGGCTTGCAACCCCATAAGAACAACAATACCAACCATCCAGAACTCCCAGGGACTAGACCACCATCCAAAGACTATACATGGACAGACCCATGGCTCCAGCTGCATATGTAGCAGAGGATGGCCTTGTTGGACACCAATGGGAAGAAAAGCCCTTGGTCCTTCCAAGGCTCGATGTCAAGGCCAGGAGGCAGGAAGGGGTGGGTACGTGAACACCCTCATAGAAGCAGGGGGAGGGAGGATGGGATAGGATATGGAGGGGAAACTAGGAAAGGGGATAACATTTGAAATGTAAATTTAAAAATTCCAATTTAAAAAAAGGAATGGTTGACAAGAGAAAAGTGGCTGGGAGAAAGAGGTATGCTGAAGATGGAGGAGGGGCACACGTCAGCCTTTAGGAATCTCCATGAGTTTAACAACACCCCTCCACCCCCAGTTCAACCTGAAAAAGGAAAGATGTATTTGGGCTCATGGTTTTAAGGAGACATCAATCCTTGGCTGCAGGGTGCAGAGAGAAGAGTCGGAGGTGTGCAGCTCAGTCCTAGCACTCGGAGAACCTCATAGAGGTCCCTCCTGTAGACCCCTCTCACCTTGGCTGACCAGGAAGCAGAGCAAATAAGACCGGAAGTAGGGGCGGAGCTTCAACCTTCCAAGGCCCTCCCTTAGTGGCCTGTTCTACCAGCCAGTGGTTCATTTCCTAAAGGTTCCACGGACTCTCAAGAGCAGAGCCATTAGCTAGGACCTTTGGGGACATTTAAAAAAATGATCATTGCTAAACAAGATTCTTTAACCTTTTTAAAAAATATGTGTTTATTTGGTGTGTCGGGGAGAACACCATGGTATATCTACTGAGGTCGGAGGACCATCTGACCTACCACCATGAGGGTTCCACAGATTGAATTCAGGTCATCAGGCTTGGTGGCAGGACCTCCTACCCACTGAGCCATCCTACCAGCACCAGGGACATTTTTAGATTCAAAACACAATCCAAGGAACACGAGAGATTTCTAGAAGCCAGAAAGGGTAAGGAAACAGTCCCCCACTGGAGACTCCTGAAATGAAGATCTGGGTGACACTTAGGTTCTGGCTCTGTCCACACCATGCTGATTCCCCAACTACAGAACCGTGAGATGAATGTACGATGCTGGAGACATCTAGGCTTCTTACACTCTGCTGCAGCCATACCAGAAAACAAGCACAGTCTCTCACGTGCTTCAGTGACAAGGCGCCTGACCGCAGGAGTCAGCTCTTGGCTCCTTCCCATGGGGCCTCCTCTGTGGGGGCCATAGCTCTGTTTGAGTATCCTTATCCGTACCAGCTGTCTTCCTCCTCCTCCGGGTTCAACATAGAACATAAGGAACCTGCTATTCAGTATGCATGGGAAACCATCGGCCTCTCCGTCACATCCTACTAAGAAGACAGGAAGTGAGTGCCTCGAATGTCATGAATGCCATTCTCCCTCTCCCTCTTGTGCTTTTTTTGAGACAGGGTTTCCCTGAGTAGCCCTGGCTGTCCTGGAACTCACTCTGTAGACCAGGCTGGCCACGAACTCACAGGTCCACCTGCCTCTGTCTCCCAAGTACTGGGATTAAAAGTGCCTGGAAGGGAGAAGTTTCAAAGGATTCATGAGGCTTTTTTTTTTCACTTCCAAGGTCCCCACCAGATGAACTAAGAGGACTTGAAATAAAAGGAAAAGCTCAAGTTTCTAACTGTGATTGTTGGTTCAATTGTCAACCTGATACAATGTAGACTTACCTGAAGGAGACTCTCGGTGAGGGCATTGTCTACATCAGGCTGCCCGTGCACTTGTCCATAGGGAACGGTATTTGTTACATTAACTAGGGTGGGAAGACTTGTTCATTGTGACTGGAACCATTTCCTGGGGTTGGTCCTGGACTGTATCAGAGAAGAGAGGCTGTGCTGACAGCATGCACACAGCCATTGTTCTGTGCTCTTACTTGGGACGTGATGTGACTAGGTGTTTAAAATTCCTACCTTGATTTTCCCACCATGATGAACTGACACCTGAAACAGCCAGTGGGATAAGCCCTTTCTCCCTTTAAATTTTTCCAGGATATTGCATTACAGCAACAGAAACGAAACCAGGACACTGATCCCAGAGTCTTTCCATCTAGAAGAATTACAGAACTGGGTCTAATGTCTAGCTGCACATCAGTGCTGAACCTGGTTCCCCAGGAGCAGTCATGGAGATCTGAGAACTACGTTCTGTGGGGTTTTTTTTTAAATTGTAAAGGGAACATTGCCAACTGAAATGAGGCCGCGACAGCTCTTGCATGAAATGACATCCACTGAATTGCTTATACTGTGCGTGTAGAAGCTCTGGATGGAAGTTATTGATGTCTTTAATAAAACATGGGATGGCTAATGTTATTAAATAAGTCCCATCTGATGGACAGCATCTTTAGAAATGTGGACTCTCAGGGCTGAAAAGGGAGAGCATATTGGTGCAGAAGAAATGAGGTGGACCCCACAGCCCTGCTACTTTGTGACTAGGGAAACTGAGTATCAGACAAGCAGGACCTCACCCGACCATCTGGGCACTAACCAAAGCCAGGGGTGAACCAAAACATCCTCACACACAGGTCTGTTCCTGAGTTTTAGTGAAGAAGTCAGAGAGTTTATTAAGCGTGCCTCTCAAAGGCTTTGGCCATTTCCAAGGAACCACACTGAAGAGGCTGTTTCCATGGGAACTAATGGGGTAATAGGACAGTGAGTTGCCACATCCTGGAAGAGAGAAGTTTGGGGAAGGAGAGGAGGAGGAGACCCGGTCTAAATCACTGCCTGGATACCAAGAGGTTTTTTTGTTGTTGTTTTGTTTTGTTTTGGTTTGGTTTGGTTTGGTTTTTTTGTTTGTTTGTTTGTTTTTTTGTTAGCAGGTAAGACAGAGCGCTGGACTTTGAGTTTCTTGTCTACCCCAGAAAGCAGTCCCAAGAAGAGATGCACTCAGGTGACAAGATGCTTCTGAATTCTTTGACAGTTCCCAGGACCCTCTTGTGCACCTGCCAAGTCGCATTCAGAACTCATTGGAGGTCAAGAAAGAATCATATCTCTGAAAAATGGTGCAGCTGTTATGGAAAACACCACAGCAGTTCCTTAGAAATCTATAGGGTAGGCTGGAGAGATGGCTCAGTGGTTAAGAGCACTGACTGCTCTTCCAGAGGTCCTGAGTTCAAATCCCAGCAACCACATGGTGGCTCACAACCATCTGTAATGGGATCTGATGCCCTCTTCTGGTGTCTGAAGACAACTACAGTATATATATATATATATATATATATATATATATATATATATTTATATATCTTTTTAAAAAAGTAATATGTAGAGTTGCAATGTAATCCAGCAATCTGGCTTTTAGCTATGTGCTTCAAATATTGAAAGTGGGAGCTAGATCAGTAACTTCCACACCCACATTCCCAGCAAAACTCACAACAGGTAAAATGTGAAGCAAACAATGTGCCTGTGGACAGACAGATGGATAAACAAGTTGTGCTGTTTACATAGGATAGAAATTCATTCAACTTGGTCCTAGTTATTTTCGGCTGCCAACTTCACACAGCATAGAGCAGTAGTTCTCAACCTGTGGGCCATGACCCCCACAGGGGTCACATACCAGATATCCTACAATCAGATATTTACATTACAATTCATAGCAGTAGCAAAATTATCATTATGAAGTAGCAGCGAAATAATTTTATGGCTGGGGGTAGTCATCACAAGATGAGGAGCTGTACATCAAAGGCATTAGAAAGGTTGAGAACCACTGGCCTAGAGTCTCCTGAGGGTCTCTAGAGTCCCCTGAGGGTCTCTAGAGTCTATTAAAGGATTGCTCTGATCAGACTGTCTGTGAGGGATTGCCCGATTGATGATTGACAGGGGAAAACTGAGCCCACTGTGGGCAGCACCATCCCTAGGCAGCAGGTGAGTCTGGGCTACATAACAAAGCTAGCTGAGCATGAGAGTGAACCAGAGAGAGGGGCATCAAGCACTGTTCTGCCTCAACTTCCTGTCTTGACTCCTCTCAATGACAGCCTGTCCCCTGGAAGTACAAACTGACACTTGCTCTTTCCTTCCCAAGTTGCTTTAGTTCAGAGTGTTGCATCACAGCCACAGAAAGAAAACTGTAATAGCCTTCTCTGTCCCTATCCTATGGCCCTTGGAAGTCAGATCTGGATTCCTCAGCCTGTGAAGCAGTTTCCTGGAGCTTTCTGGCAAGTCACCCGCGGGTGAGAAATTCACCAATGGCTTTTGGTTCTCAAGCTTTCAGACAGACTGTTTGGGACTTATTAGCCTCCGTACTCATATGAACCAATTTCTCTAGCTAAGTCCCTTCATATTTGTGCAGTGATGTTGGGCAGGCATGCTTTGGTCTCTCTCTCTCTCTCTCTCTCTCTCTCTCTCTCTCTCTCTCTCTCTCTCTCTCTCTCTCTCTGGACACTGAAATTTGTTCCAGGATTCCCACAGGCTCCAAAACCCATGAATATTCAAGGACCATATAAAATGGCATTTGTTATAATCTATGTATACTCTCCTGCATGGTTTAATCATCTCCATAATAATATTTATAATCCCTAATACAATGCAAATGCTATGTAGATGGTTGTTACAGTGTTATCTAGTTGATAATAACAAGGAGAAATATATAGGAATGTAATTGTTTTTAAATATTTTCAGTCTGTAGTTTGTTGAGTCTATGTATCTTAGTTACTTTTTCTGTTGCTGTGATACAGTTTTCTGATTAAAGTAACATAAGGGAGAACAGGTTACCTTGGCTCCCAGTTCTGGGATGTAGTTCATTCTAGTGGGCAAGTCACAGAGGTAGGAGCTTAAAGCAGCTAGTCACATTGTATCCAAAGTCAAGAGGCAGAAACAGATGAATGCTTTTGTTCAAGCAACTGAGACCTTTCCCTATAGGTCAGGATACTAGCCCAGGAAATAGTGCCACCCACAGTGGGCAGGACTTTTTAAAATTAGTCTAATCATAATCTCTGACAGTCATGCCAGAGGCCCATCTCCCAGATGATGCTAGATTCTGTCAAAGGGACAATAGAGATTAACGAGGTTGGTCATTACACCAAGGCTGTAAAACCTACAGATGTTGACTGGAACTAAGTATGCCCTGTTAGTGCTGTCTCCATAAAAACCCTAATACCATGCCCTCATGAAAGAGGCTCATGACACCACCACCCCGTGTGTGTGTGTGTGTGTGTGTGTGTGTGTGTGTGTGTGTGTGTTTGTGTTTGTGTTTCTGTCTGCTTTCTGCCATGTGGTGAAATAGCAAAAAAACAGCCATCCAGAAAACAAAAAGCATACCTCACTCGGCACTTGTATCTGACATGACCTTGATTTTGAACTTCTCCAGGACCATGAACAATAAATTAATTCTGCTGCTTCTAAGCCACGTGGGCTTGTCTGAGCAGTTTCTGATTCTACAGAATGTCACACTTCTAGTGGCAGACACTGTGGAAGGACACAGAGAGAACCCTCAGATTAGGTGCCCGCTACAGTGGCAGAGACTGGCCTATCCATCCATTTTGCATTGTTTAAAGATGTAGGTTAAATTCCTAAAGTCTGGAGACTGGGAATCGAGGCCACTTGAAGTGCTTGTGAAGCATACACCAGACCCTGAGTTCTAGCCCCATACGCTTTGTCGTTATAGCAGCCAGAAGGGACTAAGACACTTCCTCGCTTCCATCCCTGAACATTCCTATAAATGTTATCAGCCTGCCGATTAGGGAAAATGGACAAAATAACGAAATGTGTTTGGGGTTCGGATATGGGTTTTCCTTCAAGGCTTCATGTGCTAGAGGCACTGTCTCCAGGGTGGAGTTTCAGGGATTAGTAGGAACCACTGAGAGGCAGATTCTAACTGTCATGAGGTCAACTGGGGTACTGCCCGGACAAGAGATTAAGAAGGATTTCATAGGACTATTCGTAGTTCTGAAGAGATGGTTGCTATAGGAACCTGAACCTGACCCCACCTGGCTCTTGGCTCCTGCTTAGGAACTTGTTTCACATGCATTTCAAGGTTTGTCATCTGCTATGACATCGCACTGCCACAGGAGACCCCTTACCAGAGCTCAGACCACACATTATCTTCCTTTAACTACCAAAGCCCTTAGCTAAATAAGCAGTTTCTGTTTTGAGGCAAGATCTTCTGTATCGCAGCCTGGCCCCGAGGCAAGGATGAGGCAGGGATGACTTGGAATTCAAAAAGGAGAGGGCTACTTATTTTCTCCTTGTCCTTGTGTTTTTTTAATTAGGTGCGTAGGTGAGTGGGTGTGAAGGTGTGCACACGAGTACAGAAGACGATGTTGGATTCCCGGGAGCTGGAGTCATAGGTGGTTGTTAACTGCCCGATGTAGTGCTGGGAACTGAAATCAGTATGTGATCTTAAGGGTTGAGCCATCGCTCCAGCCCCGATATGAAACTTCTGGTCCTCCTTGCCTCCACCTTCCAAGTTCTGGGACGATGTTCAACATTATGCTCGCTTTGTGGGGATAGAACTCAGGGTTTTGTGTATGCTTCACAAGCACTTCAACAATTGGTCTTGATTCCCAGCCTCTAGACTTATTTCCTTTAGGAATTTAGCCTACATCTTTCAACAATACAAAATGGACGGATAGGCCAGTCTCTCTGCCACTGTAGCGGGCACCTAATCCGAGGGATCTCTCTGCCTCCAGTGTCTGACACTAGAAGTGTGACACTCAGTTTGTGAAATGAGAAACTGCTCAGACAAGCCCAAGCCTCAGTTCAACCTCCCTCATGGAAATACCTAGCCAGAATGTACGCCTGACTCCTGAGGGCACATCCTCTCTCTGTACTCTCCCCTGCTCTGAGAGCTTCTGCAAGAAGGAGACAGCCTGGTTCTCTTGCTTTTGAAGAAATGTCAGCACCTCATTCAGGAGAGTGAGCCTCCCTGTCAAAACGCTAAACAAAGTCCAGAGATGCCTATTTCCTGTTGGACAGGTGACTTCTGTCTTTAACAACAGATAGTTGTGGGCAGGTCTCCTGGCTGGCATCCACGAAGCCTTGGGTTCCATCCTTAGCACAATAAAACAAAAGGTAAATATATCGTTTCTTGGCTTCAGAGACATCATTTCAAAGGCAGGACAGACAGGAAGGCAATCGTGAGCCATAGGAACAGGGTACCTTCCCTAGAACACCGTGAGCTGATGTGCCCTAGGGTAGAAATGTCCATCCCACAACACCAAAGAGGAAAGAGAGATATGGAGCAACTATGGTCAGTGACAACGCTGATGTCCCTGGAACTGGCAGGTGGTCGGAGACTTCTGATAGTCTACTGCAGAGGTTGGCCAGACTGGCCCAACCTTTTAGATGTGGGCCTGGTGGGGGTCAAGCTTCACGCTGTGAAAAATATTTCAGAAAAGCATCCTGAAGGAGGAGGGCTTGTTTGGCTCTCAGCTTCAGGTTTTGATTTGTGAGAACATCTGGCGACATCGCTTCCCAGCTGAAGTAAGACAGAACAAGTCAAAGAATGCTTAGTTGAGCAGAGCTGTTCGCTTTGTGGCAGCCAAGTGGTGAGCAGAAAAAACAAGGAATATCTTACCCACCAAGGGCACAACCCAGTGACTCACTTCTTCCGAATAGGCCCCACTCATGAGTTTCTACAACTTCCAATTAAATTATTTTAAAATTTATTTTATTTTCATTTATGTGTACATGTGTGTCTATATGTGGGTATCTGCATGTGAGATCAGTGTCCACAAAGGCCAGAAGAGGGTTTTGGGCCCCCTGAGGGTAGAATTACTTGTGGTTGTGAGCATGGGTGCCAGGAATCAAACCCATAGCAAGTGCTCTTAAGCACAGAGCTATCTCTCCATCCCCGTGATCAAATTATTAGTCCATCAGTAGATTAGGCCAAAACCCTATGATCCCTACTCCTTGCACTAACATCACCAGCTGGAGTTCAAGCCTTCCATATATGAAGTTCCAAGGCTATACTCTCTATCCGTACCATAAACAAGGGCAAGAGAAGAGATCCATTGCTTCAGAGAAAGAAGTAAAAGAGTATTTCCCCCGAGTTACCAAAACTCAACTTATCTAAGGCTCATCCTTTCATCCTAAGAGGGCCACCAAGGAAGTAAAAATGGCTGTCACTTACGTCAGGATGGCCAACATCACAGCAGGCAATGGGATGCGTCTTGTGGGCATTTCGTCTAGGCTCCGCCCCACAGTTACCTGGCAACAGCCAGGTGTGCCTGACTCACTATAAAAGGGGCTGCTCGCCCCCTCCTCTCTCTTTTGCCTTTGCTCCCTTACCCTCTCCCCATCTCTCTTCCTGCAGAGGCACCTCCTTCCCCCACATCTTACCTAGGTTCCCTCAAACATACCCCGTCTTCCTTATCTTTTTATAGAACACATTGTAGTGATGAAAGCCAATGGGGAAGCCCGGAGTGGCTCTGACAGTTGAGTACAAGGTACACAGCCTGGAACACCTACCCAGTCCTGGGGCCACCCCCCTGAGAACCCTGGGAATGGGACATGGCTGTTTCCTGTGGAAGAGCAGCTATGACAATACGCTCAGTGATCCAAGGAGGGGAGGTGGGGTGGGCACCAACGTAAAGCAGGCACACACTCGTGCACACTTGACGGATAAGGCGAACTTCAACAAGCTCCATCAACTTCACACGTGCGCATGTATATGCATAGACAGACAGACAGGCAGACAGACATTGACATTCACACATTGAGTGTATGAAGCAAAGCTCCAATTACTTTACACATATATGCATGCACACATTCTTGGTGGAGTGAGCAGTCTCCAACCATTTTACATATATATAAAATACACACATAGACACACACACACACACACACACACACACACACACACACACGCACTGGGTGGATGGAGCAAACTCTTCGAGTAGGCGCCAACAACTGTATTTTTTTTCTCCCACAGTTTATATATCCCAGAAAAAAATCTTTCAAGCAGTATAAAATTACAATGATTACAGTATTTTCTTTTAGTGAATGATTATGAAAAACAACAGTATGTTTCCCAATACCTCTATATAAAAAAAACCCCACTAGTACAGGTAAAAATACCAAATTATTCCCAAGAACCCACATACACTCATAACCAACCAACTTGTTATAGATTAACAAGAGCAAAGTAGGGTCCTCAGCCAGTTTCTCTTACTGGCAGGCTGCAATTTGCAGAGAATGGATCAATTATTTATCTTTTTATAAAAAAAGCATTCTTATAAAAATCATAAAAGAATCACAAGTCTAAACTTTTATTAAAAACAATCAGTTGGGGATTTAGCTCAGTGATAGAGCGCTTGCCTAGGAAGCTCAAGGCTCTGGGTTCGGTCCCCAGCTCTGAAAAAAAGAACCAAAAAAACAAAAACAAAAAAAACCAAAAAAAAAAAAAAAAAACCAATCAGTTATCTCTACTCTAAATCCACTCACCAGCAATTCTGATTAAATCCTATCAGGAAGCTCGGGGCAAGGGTAGGTACAAGAAATTAATTATCTCTTAAGTCGCCAGTCTGGCCTCAGGAAGAGTCAAATCAGCCGGTGCTAGTTAGCTTACCAGAACCTCCAAAGTCCCTAGGTCAAATAATAAGTGTGTTTTCCTAAACTTCAAATTGTTCTCTAAGAATTTCTGCATCAAAGCCACTAACAAAACCAGCTTAACCTAGCTTCAACTAGTGACTTAGCTTTCCAAATGCGTTCTACAGGTGGCGGTCACTGCTGACAATCTACATCTCTAAGTCCTTTCCTGGGGTGGTGATCGAATCATTCGTCTGCTCCAGCAGCAATGCCTGAAAGAGAGCAAGCACTGTTATTGTGAGCGCCAGAGATACTGCCCAGTGAGGGGCTGGACGCCCCCTTCCAGTTTCTAGACAATTCTTAGATTACGAGGGACGTGGAGGCAACGAGCAAAGCAAAACTCCACAATATGAAGTCCTCAGGACACGGAGTCCTCCTCGGGCACGCCGCAGTGACTGTGCTAACCCTTGGGCTGCATTCTTTGAGTTCTGAAGCAGTTCGTTCCTCCTGCATGGCCCTTCGCAGTTGCCAGTCTTGTTGGAGATTTGGTTTTGTTTCTGGGTTTTTCTCTCTCCGAGGTTCACTCTTTGTGAAGATGTTCAAAACAAGAGAGAGCCAGGCCTGAATTGCCATGCTAATTGTGCCTCAGTAATTAAATGTCATTGTCAAAAAGTAAAATGAGCCCCCCTCAGTCATTGTCCTTGTCACCACTGGCACTTGACACCAATGAGCCACTAGTCAAGGGGTCACTGGCAAGACTGGCAGCAGTGAGCAGGTCCTGGCCATAAAGGAAAAGGAAAATAATAATCATGAAGTTGGCACTTCCAATAGTGTCACCGAGTCTTTAATGCGTGAGGCTTGAGGCAGGGGACACCTGAAACCTACACCTAGACACGGACAAGGGAACAAACCTGTGCTTCATTTAGAGAAATACTTAGGTACTTTACCGGCTTACAGAGCCCAGCCACGCCTGAGGTCCCTGAGTCACCATGAGGAGCCAGGCAGGACCTGTGGCTGATGCGTGTCCAGGAATCCAGAAGCTGACTTCTATGAAAGTTAGAATTGCTTCTCACTGTCGAAACCCCTAAAAAAAAATCAATCCACAGGCTTGATAGTGAGTAAGATTAGAACAAGAAGAGGGGATTTAGCCAAACTTTCAAGTGAAAAAACTACAATTTGGAACTTTAAGACTCTTGCCAGGTCATGAGTCCCATCCTGTTTAGCTCTCAACACCAAGGTTAAGCAAATGACCACACAGGCTGCCCCAGACTCCATCACAGGCCGTTCTGGTCTCTAGACTGGCCAACTGGTTTCTATACTGTCCCTGTCAACCCACTGTTCCTGAATCCACACACATGGTTTTGGTAGCTGTAAGATGTGCCAGTGGCTTACCTTCTACTTGCTGGCAGGCAAACCTTCCCTCACCAGCCCTGGTGTCCCTCAGCTCCAGTCAGTGACACTCTGATCCTCTGACCATCGATCAGCCTTAGCTTCCCAGGACGACAGGAGCCAATCAGCCTCTTGAGGTGGGGGCAGGGCAGACCTCAGCAAACATACCAACTCTTTAGTGAGTACCTGCAGTGTGCAGTTAGGGACAGAAACTCCCATGGCGAATGATTCAGTGCTTGTTTACTCCCGCAATCCCTGCGGGTGGGGAGAAGAGGCAGCAAGTTTATATTTAAAATCCTGTCACGGTTTATACAGGAAGACGGTTTAAAAAAACAAGTCTCTGCTCTTGGAGAAAAATGGACCATGTGTTATTTAAGCACACACAAACATACATACATACACATACAAACACATAAGTGCACACATACACACACATGCACCCCAGTTTTCACCAGCTATGTGGCTCCTCTGTGCCTCAATTTCCATGACTGTAAAACACAGAAAATGATATCATCTATTGTGCACTCCCAGGGTCTGTGCGAACAATAAATGCACATGCATGAGGCATGTACAAGAACATGCTGTGTACAGACTTGCTACCCTTCTATGTAGCCATATGGAAAAGCAAGCTTGAGCAAGCATTGAGCAAATGCCTGGCTGTGCATTCAAATCCCCTGTGCAGCTGTTACTGATCATAAGCCCCTTCCCAGACTTACTCTGATATACGGGTCTGTGTTTATAAAGTGTCAAGGGGTTAGCTCTGTTACGATCTGAATGGGGCCCCACTACTCTAAATGCAGAGTATCTCCCTGGAGGATACATCTGGCAGGAGAGGATCTCACTCAGCCCAGAGGAAGGGAATGGGGAGATCCTGGCTGGGCACTGGGAATAGGTCAGGGCTCAGTATAGTTACCTTCCTTGCATTTTGGCTGTCCTAGTATTCAACCAAGGGTGAGCTGCACAGTGTACTCTGGGCGAATGTAGGTTCTCTCTAGAAAATGACTGTTGATAGCTGCTGGGAGAAGGAAAGTCTGTTTCCTTTAAGGGTCTAGCCCCGGTATACTGACCAGGCTCCATGGGAGGCCACGCACTGAAGATTATATGGACACTACAAATGAGACTTTCTGGATCCATTTTTAAATGTCCCAAAGTTGGGCAGAATGGGAGGGGTGTTGGGTGGGGAAGAATTGTGGGAGGGGATAAATGAGATCAAGGAAGGAGAGAGAGAATGGAATGGTGGTGTTAAGAAATTCCTATTGACAGAAAGTTAGCATCTCCCGGGGGAAGGGGCCTTGTCTGAGAGTCAGGGCTGGTACTGAAAGAGCCAGAGTTGGGGTCAATCTAAGGCCAGTAGGAAAATTCCACCACAAACCTCTGAGCATAAGGACACCTCCCTTCCAGGAAGAAAAAAAGCTGGTTTAGTTCCCGGAACAGCTGCAAGCCAAACTGTCACACAAAACTACCTGTGACTCTCAACCAACTCCCCTTGGAAAGTCCTGAGTCCGATCTGAATGTTGTTTTGCTTCACCAACTGTGCATAGTACCCTGCCTAGTTACCACTGTGCAAATTCTGCCCCAATTGTTTGAATTCTGCCCTTATCAAAGGTATATAACTCCTTGTTAGAGTTTGCTCAAGGTCATCTCCCCGTCGAAGTAAGATGGCCCCAACATGTTGGCATGATTAAACCCCTCTTGCTTTTGCATTGATCACCGCCTCTGTGAGTCTCATTCAAGAGGTCTCAGAAGAGGTTCAATTTGGACCTCACAGTACAAATTCCATCCCCCTGCAGTCACTGGACAAAGGAAGTCCAAACAGAAGCCCCTCCCCAAGAAGAAGATGGTAGGCACCCTAGAGGCCCAGTTCACTTGTCCCTTCTGCAACCATGAGAAGACTTGTGGTGTGAAGATTCTAGCCCTAGCAATAAAGGAAAGAAAAGAATCTCATGGCAGGTTTACCAGGACACCCCCCCCCGCCCTCTGTGTGTGTGTGTGCGTGTGTGTGTGTGTGTGTGTGTATGTGTGTGTGTGTACACCACTAGACCAATATCCAATGATAAAGACGGCCGCTCTGCCACATGCAACCTACCTGTGCCTTGTGTGAGCTCTGCCACAATGGATGACCTTGAGATCCCCAGGCACATCCCATAAGCTTTTCATCTATCCTTAGATTCTTTCCCAATCCTGGACCTCCCTTCCCAGACTTGCTTCTGATCTACCTCAGGTCCTGCTCATCTCTCACCATCTTCACCACCTCACTGGGCTGCAGATCTGAGTAAGTACGTTGGTCTCCATGAAGCCTCCACCACGGTTGCCCCATTCCTTTGACTGTACCCACAAAACTCAAGACACTCTTCCTGGGACCTGTCTCTTAAATGGATTCTTCTTTTTTTTTTTTTGGTTCTTTTTTTCAGAGCTGGGGACCGAACCCAGGGCCTTGCGCTTCCTAGGCAAGCGCTCTACCACTGAGCTAAATCCCCAACCCCCTGGGACCTGTCTCTTACAAGGCATGGTGATTTCTACTTTTCCATCTCTGAGTCACACACTGCACTAAGTATTCAAAAGCTTTGATTTTGGTCTTTTACTTCCTTGCTTCCTTTCTCTTTTTTTGCAGTTTGTTTATATGTGTGAATATGTATGTGCGTTCATGTGTGCTTGTGTGTGTGTTAAGAGTGGAGTTCTCTGTGTACATGTGTGCATGTTGACAGTGGAGACTGTGCATGTGTGCATGTGTGTGTGTTGAGAGTGGAGTACTCAGGTATCCATGTGTGCATGTTAAGAGTGGAGACTATGTGCATGTGTGCATGTGTGTGTGTGTTGAGAGTGGAGTATTCTGTGTACATGTGTGTATATGTGTGTTGAGAGTGGAGTACTCTGTGTAGATGTGTGCATGTTGAGAGTGGAGTATTCTGTGTACATGTGTGGGTGTTGAGAGTGGAGTATTCTGTGCATATGTGTGTATGTATGCATGTTAAGAGTGGAGTACTCTGTGTGCATGTTGAGAGTGGAGTACTCTGTGCACATGTGTACTGTGTTGAGAGTGAAGTATTCTAGTATACGTGTGTGTGGAGGCCAGAGAACAACTTTGGGTGTCACTCCTCAGTACTGTCCACTTTTTCTTTCTAAAGCTTAAAACTCACCAGGTAGGCCAGGTTGCTGGCTGTGAGCCGGCTCCTATTGTTTCTGCCTCCCTGCAGTTGGGTTTGTCACACAGGCTCTGGGGATTGTATCCCTATAGCAGTGGTTGCCTAACTGTTCTGGCTCCCAGCAGGTTGTATGCACACACCTGCCCAAGAGCTCTTTGGAATCATGTATGAAACACACACACACACACACACACACACACACACACACACGTCAGTTAATTTTTGACATGCTGTGACTAGCTCAAAGGCTGAGCACTCCTAAAGCTTCCTCTGCTACCCCAGCCCCACTAGGGGAAGTAGCCTCTTACCTGACTTCTTGCATGGCTGGTCGGCTTTCTCTCCTGCAGCTCTTACGTCCTTACCCATTCCCCACCCCACCCCATACTCCCAGTCATGGTGACTCTCACTCTTCCTTTCTCCCAGTTCCTACCCCGCTCAAATCTAAAGGTTCTACCTGCCCGGCCATTGGCCATTGGCTCTTTATTGAGTGATCAAAACCAAATTGGGGACAAGGACCTTCAGCATTTGGACTGTGGATTTGCAATTTAGGGGGCCAGATTGATTCAAAGCATTGGAACCAATCCCAAACATATCCAGGTCCCCACGTGTACAAATCTTTACTGAGTACCTTCTCAGCTCTCTCCCCAATTAGGAACAGCTAAGCTAGAGAGTTCTCATGCGCCAAAAAGCAAATGTTTGAGACTTGAAAAAAAAAGAGCTCTACATTTAGGGGAAAATACAAAATTAATGTTTCTCTATTAACTATAACCTGAAATCAATTTCATTAATCTTTCAATTTAGTGTTCATAAACATATGCCATCACAGCTGGATGCAGGTTAAGTTCTCTCTCTTTGCAGGAACCTCTCACATGCACAGTGATTGATAAGAAGTGACAGGTAATAACTAGTTACTTATATACAAATACCTTTTCTTTTTCTTTTTTTTTTTTTTCCGGAGCTGGGGACCGAACCCAGGGCCTTGCGGTTGCTAGGCAAGCGCTCTACCTCTGAGCCAAATCCCCAACCCCACAAATACCTTTTTTTTTTTTTTTGTTCTTTTTTTCGGAGCTGGGGGCCGAACCCAGGGCTTTGCGCTTCCTAGGTAAGCGCTCTACCACTGAGCTAAATCCCCAGCCCCACAAATACCTTTTAAAGCAAAAACAGAGGCCAGAAATTTCAGCATTATGGGGAGGGTGAGTCCAGGGTTTCTATGCAAGTGTCAAAATGGTGGTTTGAGGCCTGGGAGCATCTCAGTTATTAAAGTACAGTTATCCCGACTGAGGCCCCAAACTCATGTAAGCAGCTGGGCGTGGTTTGGCCTGTCTGTAATCCAGAAGTAAAAGCAGAGACAGGAGGATTTCTGAGCTCAATGGCTAGATAGCATAAACTACTTGGCAAGTTCTGAGCCAGTCTCTAAAATGCACAAGCAAGGCAGGCATGGCACGTGGCACACACCTTTAATCCCAGCACTTAAGAGGCAGAGGCAGGTAAGTCTCTGTGAGTTCAAGACCAGCCTAGTTTATAGCGTGGGTCCCAGAAACCCAGTCTCAAACAAAACAAAACAAATGTTTAAAAAAAGGCTCTCAGGGGGTTGGGAATTTAGCTCAGTGGTAGAGCGCTTACCTAGCAAGTGCAAGTCCCTGGGTTCGGTCCTCAGCTCCGGGAAAAAAAAAAAAGACAAAATAACAGAAAAAAAGGCTCTCAGGATCACTAACCAAGATTGTCCTCTGGTATCCACACCCATGAGCATATATATGCACATGAACCAGTATACACACACACACACACACACACACACACACACTCACACAGAGGATTGAAACTAATGTATTTTGTACTTGAAGATTGAGAGATTCTAAGTATTTTAAGTAGGAAAAATGGGGGAGTAGAGAGATGACTCATTGGATAAGAGCACTTGTGTGCAAGCATGAAGGCCTGAGTTCAAATCCCTAGCACCCACAGAGGCAGAAGGATTTCTAAGGCTTGACTAAGGCGGACAGTGATGTATAAGATAACTATACATCCTCTGACCTCACAGCCATGTGCACACATACCATACTCAAACACACATCCATAAACACTACTTGTACTTGAAGGACCCTAGTTCTTACTGAAATGTAAGAGCTATTACAAAGCTTGGTCTGGTAGAAAGTAGGTAGGTTATGGGGTTCTTGCAAAGGACCCTAGGGGCTTTTGCCAGCCTTACGCCCACCACCTCAGGTCAAGATTAGGCCAAGTTCCATTCTCCACCCACAGTTCTCGGGAGGAGCAGGGACATTCTTGAAAAACCGCAGAATGTACTGATAGTCACCTGACCCTCCAGTCGCAGATAGAGTTCGAATGCATGTCATATGCTTGCTAGCCAATAGGTCCAAAGGTCAATATGCTTAGCCAATAAGTCTAAACTGTAACCCTGCTGATGTAACCTGTACCCCTAAAAAGTATAAAAACTGCTTGTTCTAGTTATTTGGGGTCACCTTCTAGTGACTAGCCACAAGGGGCTGACTGAAGGTTGACCCCGACGTGCTGGAAAATAAACCTCTTGCATTTGCAACGAACTCTGTTCTCCTGTCTCACTTGGGGGTCTCCTGGTAGTTAAGACTCATTTCGGGCCTTACATACTCACACACGCAGATATACAAAAATATGTTAAAAGGAATGTCCATGAGTTGGACCCAGCTGTTTAAAAAAACCTAAGAACTATTTCAAAATATTGTTTGATATGCCATAAATATATGTATATAATCTATGTAGGTTGAAAAAGTATAAATAAAACTAAATTATCTTAAACGTTGTCAAATTGCCTAATACAAAAGGAAGTCCTAGCATGGGTTGGTGATAAATTTTTCAGTGTGCTAACAGGATGCCTAGAAGGAGGGACATCCAAAGGTAAAGGTAAGGTGGAGCTCCTCAACATGCCCATCCCAACTTAATCTGGTGAAATATCCTGGATGGGCATTAAGTGGAAAGATAAGTACCACCCTTAGAAAAGGAAGGAGTTCAGTGTCCATCCTTTCAACCAAAGTGTATACCCACATCAGTGAGCTGGAAGAGTGGGTACCCAGATCAGGAGGTACACGTTTCCACCAAGTAGCGCAGGAAATAGGGTTGAACTCTGTGCCCTTGCTTTGAGTAGAGTGACTGGAGCCAGAGGTCATGTGACTGGTCAGGGCAGGTTAGTGAGCACGTGTCTGGCCCCATACCGGGCACTTCTGCCTCAGTTTTTCCAGACTGGAAAAACTGTTCCATCCAAGGCAGAGGCTGCCAACACCAACTGCTCAGCTTCACAGGAGGGCTCTAGCTAACCAGATCAGGGACTCCAGGAAATGGACTCCACCTTTCCTCGCAGAATAAGGCACTAAATTCTAAGCTGAATGGTCTTCCCAGCAGACTCTTCACTGGCAACTCCGCAGAGGTTATCCTCAAACCTGTGACCTGCGCCTTTTCAAAGACAAAAAGGCAACAAGGTAGGTAGCGGGGACTTGGGAATCTTCCCTGTTAGTTTGTGGAATAGACTCTTAAGCTCTTGAGGTCTCCGATAAAAGCTGCTGATCTGAACCAGGTACGGTAGCTCACACCTTAATCCCAGCATTCAGGGAGTGGAGGCTAGGGGATCTCTGTGAGTTCCAGGCCAGCCTGAGTTCCAGCCAGGGCAACACAGTGAGACTTTGTATCAACAAAACAAAACAAACAAACCGAACCAATCTTCCACCTTGGAAATACTTAACTACACAAAAGACAGGAAATGCCTGGCTCCCGCGGATCCTCATTAGACTCCTGGGTCTTGGTTTGTTCTTTTCTTTTGTTTCGTTGGCAGAGGCTGGGTCTTCTGTTGTATCAGCTTTTGTATCTTCTTTGGACCATAGAACTCTAAGGCAGGTCAGCTTCCTTCCAAAACGTCTTAGATGAGCTTTATTTGAGGGGAGACAAAACAGAAGTGCCCGTTTCTGCCTATTTTAAAGGCCTTCCTGGAGCATGGCGTGTCACTGAAAGGAAGTCTTCACTCTCGGCCTGAGTCTCACACAGATGAACAGCTTTAATTTGTAGATTATTCAGTGACCTCAAGCAGGGCTCTCTGCTTTTTCCTCCCACTGGGTAGACATCTCCTTCTTACATTAAATCCTCGGGTCTTTTTTGACAAGCTTGTCCTTCACACTGAAAACCATTATGTGTCAGCTATTTGCTGGGGACTTTCCAAGGGCCTTCGGGAACAGGAGTGACAGGCTGGGACTAAAGCAGCTACAGATTCCTATGCTGGCGTGTGTGTGTGTGTGTGTGTGTGTGTGTGTGTGTGTGTGTGTGTGAGAGAGAGAGAGAGAGAGAGAGAGAGAGAGAGAGAGAGAGAGAGAGAGCATGAGCACACATGCGGGGGTGCAAGCTTCTAGCCTGGAAAATAAAACATACACAAAAAATATAAACAGCCATTGTTTTATATGCTAGGATGAAGAAAAATGCTATGGTGAAAAAAGAGAAGAAAATAGGGATAAAAAACTAGAGGAGACAGCTTGCAGCCGCGGCAGGCTCAGTGGAGAAGCTTCAAGAGCAACCAAAGAAAGAGCCGATTGTATCTCTTTGTTGACTGAATAAATGAAGAAAGGAAGGAAGAACCAGGTCTTATTTATTTCTTAGGGAAAATGTCTCGACAGCAAGAGCCTGACACTTAATGAGATTTCTACCAAACCCAGATGATATCTAATTAATGGGAGAGAGGGGAATTCGCACAGTTTTGGTCCTGGAAGCCTATGGCGTCTTATGAAGAATGACATTCGGCATGTGGGAAGGACAGCGGTGGGGGCGCGGGAGACTTGAGTCTGCAGGGGAAGTTTTAATTGACTTCCTGTGTGACTGATATTTATAAATTACATCTGACAAGAGAAATCTGTTTGCTTAGCCATTAATTCCTCCAGCTAATTCGGCCATGAGTTTGCAAGACTTCCAGCACAGGCTGTGTGGCTGGTGTTTAGACCTCAGGCAGACAAAGAGCTGGAGGCAAGACAGAGAGGGTGGGTAGAGGAGGGGTCGGCTGAGGGGAAGGCTCTTATCTACAAGGCTCTGGAAGATGGTCTGAATTTTAGCCATCTGGTGTCTGTGCCCCCAGGTGCTCCCTCACACGGAGGACACGAACGCTGTAGAGAGACCCTGAAGGTAGCTTTTCCTATAGCCATCAAGTCCAGCATCCCCAGGAGGTCACAGAGGTCCAGTCTCAACCTCATTTCCTAGATGAGGCAGCTGAGGCTCAGAGAAAGCAAGTGATCCCCCAAATATCGACACAAGCTAAGGGTCTCCTTCATTCAGGGTCCCCATCAGACCTGAGGGATGTCCTAGTGAGGGGTCCCAAGACCTTGGGAATATATAACAAGTTCATAAAATCCCCCGTCCAAAGAACAGCCTGGAGTTAACTACAGGATGGGGAAATATCTTCTCTCAGGTGGGCTGTCGGTGCCGGGCAGTCTTAGATGGTTTGGGTATCTCATCCTGTGGTTAAATGTGCATGACACAGAAATGCAGTCTACTGACCACCTAGACACGTGTCGATCAGAAACCAACCCGGGTAGCATCCCTGGCACCCACCAATAAAGTTTTAGATTACCTAACCCTAGCTAAAATCCCCCAAGTTCTCTATAAAAACATTTGTCTAGGGCTGCCATTCTGATGAATGTTTGACCCCCGTGTGCTAGTAATTTTTACAGAATAAACACTCTTTGCCTTCACATATGATTTGAGTCTGGGGTCTTCCTTTGACAATTACTGGACACTAACCAGGCTCATGGCGAATGTTAATACATGAACACATGAACAAAAAGTCTCACCCCATGATCACGGTCCCTCCAGTTCAAGAGCTGCTTAGAGATGTCCCCACTCGGCTACTACAGCAGGCTCAGTCTCAGACTCACTTCACTAGATGCCCTGGCCAGTGTTGATCCAGCCCAGGTTGGTGGACTCTAGCCCGAGAGGAGACACGGTGGAGAAGTGTCAAGTTCAGTGTCATCCTAAGCAGGAGACCTGCCCTCGTGCACAGGCCATTAATACTGCCTTGTTCACAACAGAGGGCACCATGGAGAGCAGCTACTGGGTCCCTGTGGGAGCAGTGCAGGGAGCCACATGTGTGCAGAAAGAAGGAGGGTTTCAGATGCTGACCTTACTATGTGAGGTCACTCGGGTGTCTCTGGGAACCAGTTCTGCTCTGCAAACCTGTGAGAGTGACACCAGTGCACGTGAACTTGTCTGGAATCTTCTCTTCTCCCAGGGCTGCAGCTACACCTGGACATGTCTATGACGGCATTTCTAAGCAATTTTGAACCTTAAAGGGCCACACTCCTTGGGCGAGACTTTAAGTCTATTTCTTCACTCAGACCTACATTTGCTATGTGCCTGGTTTGTGCTGGGACATCCGAAGGAGTTGGGAACCTCGAGTTAGTGGGAATCTGGTCCACCGCACAGTTGAGGAACTTGGAGAAAGGTAAATACTGAGAACAAAGGAGCCCAGAGAGGGGTGTGTATCTGTGAGAGGAGGGGGAAGAGAACAAGAGAAGCTTCCTGCAGGAAGTGGGACCCAAGCCGAGCCTTGAAGGATGGGCGATTATCTGCGTAAAAAGGAGGGAGAGAGATGGAGGAAAGTGGGAACACACCTGGGATAGCAGAGGAAAGGCCAAGTGGGCCAAAAAAAGCCACTGGGGAAGGGGACCGGTATATGTGTTGCTGAGGCCTGGGGCTCCAAGGGGACCAAGAAATGAGGGGCAGAAAAGAGTAGAACCCAGCCCTTGGGACTGGCTGGGCTGTGATTCTAACCTGTGAAGGCAGCAGAGAGCTTCAAGGGAGGTTTTTAAGTGGCTTCACTGTTTATTTTAGATAGGGTCTCCGGTATACAAGGCTAGCCTGAAACTAATAGACTTGAAGATGGCCTTGACCTCCTGACCCTCCTAAGTTGCACCTTAGAAAAGGCAATGTATGCCTGTGTAGAAAAGAGACAGAGGGCAGGGTGGCTGGGACTCTGCTCTCAGCAGCTCAGCTGGAATAAAGTTTAGCATTGTTGGGGGTGCTTTCAGGCAAATTGTGGGCAGGTCTGGATGGCTACTGCAAAGAAAAGCAAAAACCACGTGTTGGGGCTGGGGATTTAGCTCAGTGGTAGAGCGCTTACCTAGGAAGCGCAAGGCCCTGGGTTCGGTCCCCAGCTCCGAAAAAAAGAACCAAAAAAAAAAAAAAAAAAAAACCACGTGTTGACCAGGATGTGAAGACAGGAATCTCATGAACTGTGGGGCTGAGCAGCAGCGCCATGGCTGTAGAGTGGATTTGTGCAGTTAAATTCCTTCCTATTGCTGTGATACAACCAAAGTCAGCTTAGAGGGGGGAAGCGCTTAGTCAGCTTACACTTCCCAGTCCTGTTCCATCATCGAGGGGAAACCAAGACGGTTTCTTCCCTCTATTCTTAAGTGGGCTCCATCCTCTGCCTCTAAGTTGAACATCTCAGAGCTGTCCTTTCTTCCTCTCCCGGATGTGCCACACTGGCCCTTGGACAGTGAGAAATGACTGATACACTTGTGTAAAGAGAAACCAACATTTGCACTAATATGCAGACACGATTTCTCAAGTATACACGCTCATCACTAAGTGAGCAACCTCCTAAGAAATTGCCAAGCACTTCCAAATTTCTGACCCCCAAAACTGTGTGTCACATCCTGCAGGACAGTCAGCGAGGGTGCAGAGGGTACCTGGAAGAGAATGGGGGACAAGAGACACGAAGAAGTACGCCAAGACAAGAGTCTGATCAAGGCGACAATTTTATTTTTTCCCAAGGCTGAATTTATACCATAACAGGGGTAACAGAGGGAGGGGGGAAGTGTGAAACATTAATGCAGGCCAACGACACAATATTCGTGTGGTCAGGGAATCGACTGATGTTGACAGGATGTCAGAAAGGTCACAGGTTTGTCATATCTACTAGTCAGCAGGATGTTGGTTTTTCAGAAAGGTTATAGGTCATCACATTGGGTATCTTGACGTATCATATTATTATTCATTTTGACCACCAGATTTGTATTAGTTTTCTGCAGCTGGCTGGGGATTTTCCATGAACTCAGTCATACTTAACTAACCATAATAATAACATTAATAATAGAGGGTTTCAAGGGCATCGCTCCCAACAACTGTGAGTGGTAGTTAAGTGTTTGTTGCCGTTTAAAGCCACTATATTTGGTGGATAATTTGTTACACAGCGGCAGCTAGCCAATACAGTAAATAAACAATGCAATCAAAGCATGATCCCTGGACAGACACATCTTCCAGTTGTCAAGGCCAAGCGGGATGGCAGACGTGAAGATCTCTGTGCAGACTAACGGACAGCAGGCATGATAAAGTCATTGTGACTTGCTTGTCACATACATAGGGTTGTCTAGGAAATCACCTGGGCAAGCGTTATGGCATTATGAGTAGTTAGAAAGCTTTGAACAGAGGCCAACCCCAGAGGACAGGAAGAACAATAAGAAGAAGTGGCCCATATTGATCATCCACTCTGTGGTCAGCTTTGTACAAGTTCTACTTCACCTGCTCCTCACGGCACAGCCAGGCCACGGCCTTGCTACATTTGTGGCACACCCAGCCATGAGGCACATGGCTGCTGAGGCAGAACCAGCATCTAGGTCATATATTACCAGAGATTTACTCAACATGCAAGTGTTTCATCTATTGTAATTGGCAGTGGAGCCCTTGCCTGGTATTATCCCCAGCTCTGAGAAAACATGAGTATTTCACATATAGGGAAAGAAAATCCAGTAGTAGCAGTGGTTTCCCTTAGTCCTCATGTTCAGAGACCATGCATGGGCTCTGGCCCTGCAGTAATAGGATTCAGACAGGCACAGGGCTGGAATAAAGGATGGCCTTTGATCTGGTGTCAAGGGCAAAGCAACAGTGGGAGTCATTTGGCAACAGTCTCTTGCAACCTCCGCTCCCTCCCAGGCCCTGCATGAGGACTGTGGAGAAAGGATTCCCTAGACAGCCTTTGAGGCATCTTCCTGGTCCCTGTACTTTCTGTGTGGGATCTTCGTGTGCAATCTATTCTGCACCTGTGAGCTGGAATGGCTCTGACATGGTAGCTTTCCTGTGCACGACATACAGCGGTGTGTAGCACAGAGCAGTGATGTAAAGACATCTTGGGCCTTGATCAGAATTGCTGACTGTGGCTTTCTGAAGATTGACTTTGTCATCCCCCCAACGCCCCCCTCCACTCCAGTTTGCTTTCTGTTGGTGCGATGAAGCATTCTGGTCAGAAGCAACTTAGGGAGGGAAGGGGTTGGTTGGGCTTCCGGGTCACAAACCATCACTGAGGGAAGTCAGTCCAGGAGCTCACACAGAAACTGAAGCAGAAATCATAGAGGAAGGCTGCTTCCTGGCTTGCTCAGCTGCCTTTCTAAGATAACCCAGGCCTGCTGTCCTAGGGACACACCACCCACAGTGGACTGGCCCTTCCTGTATCAGTGAGCAATTAAGAAAATGTCGTAGATAGACCAATATGGACATCCCTCAGGTTAGACTCTCTCCCATAGCTCCGGGCTCTGTCAAGTTTATAGCTGAAGCTAACTATTTACATATATATGTGTGTATGCTAATTCCCATGTAATACATACATATGCACGTTCCTACATATACACATGCATGCACATGCACCATAAATATAAAATACTTATATACATACACACATCATCCATTTATATAAATGCTTATATACACATATGAATATGCATACTGATATATATATATATGCACACATGAGCACACACATCACCATATATGCACACACACACACATCCTTACACATGGGTCCATACACACACACACACACACACACACACACACACTCATCTACACACATTCACACATTTATCCCTCTTTCCACATAGACTGACATGCACACTAACCGGACACACACATGCACTCACACATGTAACCACATGCATTCATTCCGCTGCTACCAACTCTCTGGAAGATCTTATATTTTTGGTTGTGAGCCTAGCCTTTAACGGCTCAGCCATCTCTCCAGCCCTCTCTGGAAGATCTTAAAGCAGCATTGTGTGGCAGATATAAAAAAAAAAAAAACAACCCACATGTCTTGTGAGTTTTCTAGAACCCATATCTCAACCCCTACCCCCCAAAAAAGGAGAAACAAGGAAGTATACGCAAATACTATTTGTTTAAATTAACACGTCCAAAGTACCATTTCCCATGTCATCCCTCTTTTAAGAACACTGATAAGGCATCACATGTTCCCTGTGTTTTTTCTTACTAAGATCTTTAAGCTTCCCTATGCATTTCACAGACGAAGCACATCCTCCTGTAACCCTGGCTGCGACGTTCAGAGGCCCAACCTCAGATGGCAACCTTCCCCATTTGAGTTTATTTCTGTGGACAGCGCAGTGGCAGGGAGGCATGATGTCTCCTTCAGGCTCCAAAGATCTCTCTGTTGACTTGGCAATGTTGCCATCACCCCCACCCCACCCCACCCCAGCCGCCATTGATCAGCGGTGTGTCCCCACCATGAGTAGATAGAACAATGCATGTGACCTCACTGGGGTTTAATGAAGCAGCACACCACTGGGCTATAAAAGTACCATTAGGCAGCCTTCCAGCCATGCACTAGCCAAGGAAGTATTGAACAGCAGGTTAGGGAGATAATCAGCTGACAATCGCCACAGAACAGAAGTCTCTGCTTCAGAACCTGACAAAATCATGCCATGAGGTAGCATTGGGGGCAGAAAGTTCTGTGGAACTTGTAAGGTGGCGGTATCATGTTCGATGAACAGCTGCTGTTGGTGCCACTGGGCATCCATGACTAAAGCTCATATGGAATCACAGATGGACAGATGGTGGGACAAGATAGACTCTGTGGAGAAAATGCAGTCTTTGGCAATGAAAGTCAGGCAGAAGAGGCACATCCACAGAGGGAGAAAAGGTGTGAAGAGGAGAGACCAGGAAAGTGGGAAGCCAAAGAAAGACATGTCAACAATGTGGTTCTCTCTCTGTCTCTCTCTCTGTCTCTCTCTCTGTCTCTCTCTCTCAGTCTCTCTCTGTCTCTCTGTCTCTCTCTGTCTCTCTCTGTCTCTCTCTGTCTCTCTCTCAGTCTCTCTCTGTCTCTGTCTCTCTGTCTCTCTCTCAGTCTCTCTCTGTCTCTCTCTATCTCTCTCTCAGTCTCTCTCTCTGTCTCTCTCTCTCAGTCTCTGTCTCTCTCTTACTCTCTCGCTCTCTCACTCTTCCGCTCTCTCTTGCTCTCTTTCTTGCTCCCTCTCTCTCTCACTCTCTCTCTCTCTTGCTCCCTCTCTCTCTCACTCCTTCTCTTCCTCTCTCTTCCCCTCCCTCCCTCCCTTCCTCTCTCCCTCTCTCTCTCTCCCCCTCCCCCCTTCCCTCCCCCTTTCCCTCTCTCCCTCTCTCTCTCCCTCTCCCTCCCCTCCCCACTCTCTCTCCACCCTGCACCACAGTGTTCATAAGTCTTTTTGGTAACTCATCCATCTGACCTGGAACTGGACATCCTGTGTTCTTCATGCTTCTTCCTAAGCTGCCATTTGCAGAAGAATAAAATGGTGTCCCTGGGAATAGAGCTTCATATTCAACAAAGTGAGTTGGGTTTCTTGTACCCAGAACCAGAATCTTCCTCCTTCCGTCCTCCAGACTGTTGAAAATTACATCCTTGGCTGTGAAGGCGGAAGGTGGCTCAGCCGTCAGCTGTGTGCCAACAGCAAGGAGAGCCGAGTTGATCTGGGCCCTGCTGTGAAGTCAGCCAGTGGCGGCAGATGTTACCTTCTGCGCTGGTTAGTTTTCTGCTGGCTTGACACAAACCAGGGGCATCCAGGAAAGCAGAAGCTTGCTTGGGTAAACGGTTTGTACGCAAGGTCATGGGGGCACTTTCTTGACTGGTGATGGATGTCAGAGGGCCCATCTGACTTCGAGGGGTGCCATGCATGGATAGGGAGTGCTAGGTGATACAAGAAAGCAAACTGAGGATGCCACGAAAAGCAAACCAGCAGACTGTACCTCTCCATGTCCTCTGCTTCTGCTCTGGCCTGACTTCCCTCAGTCATGGACTATGGTCAGAACACATGGGCCAAATAAAACCTGTCCTCCCTGTGTTGCTTTCAGTCATGGTGTCTTTATCACAGCAACAGAAATCACACCATCCTGGCCTTCAGGAAACAAACACCCTGTCAGGGGGAACCCCCAGCCTGGTGCTTCTTGTGATGGCAGTGCCTGGCACCGACTGAGGCCCCAGATTGGTACAAAGAGAATGTGTAGAAAGGTCAGATGCTGGAACCCGAATGTGGCATTTATGCCACCACAGTCCTCGAGCTGTAGGTGATCAATAAATGTTTGCTAAAGGTTACATTGAAAAAGGCCATTTTAAAGGCCTGGTGTGCGCTCAGATTTATCAGGACCTGAAAAAGGCACGAAGGAGCTGGGCTAGGGCTCACAGTCAAGGCTTGTCACAGAGCAGCAGGCTGCCTCAGAGGGTGACATTAAGGCCTTCCAAGCAGAGAGGCCAAAGTGACCTCGTGAGTCCTTGGAGAGAAAGGCAGATTCCCTACTACGGACAGAAAAACATCTTTTCTCTCAAAGGGGAGATGTGATGACTTATTCTGAAGCTAAATATGAGGGACCATGGCCTGAGGACCCAGAATTAGGCGACTCCAAATCTTATGTTCCAATGCAGTAACAGCTCGATGTTTTTATAGAAGCCAAGCAAGGAAACTCATAAATTACGGTGCCTTTAAAATAAAGGGATGAAAACATTCGGTAGGTCGGCTAAGGCAAACAGAAATCCCCGAGGCTTCAGACGCCGCAGTATGTTGGCAAGCAGAATGTGGGTGAGTGGTGAGTTTGTCACAGGTATGGAGCTCCTGTTTGTCCTCTTCCCTCATCATCCGATAGCCAGGACTCAGGAGATGGGCACTGGAAGGAAGAACCAGGCTTCCTCAAAGCCAGACCCCTGAGAAGGTGGGAGGCCTATCCAATTCCTGGTTCTCAAACAAGGGGGCCTTTAAATTAACTGTCCCCTCACGGTACTTGAGCGCGTAGTCCCCAGTTGGTGGCACAGCTTGGAGAGGTTTAGAAGGGGTGGCCTTGCTGTAGGAAACGTTCCACTAGGAGATGGGCTTTGAGAGGGAAAAGCCTTGTCTACTTCCAGTTTGTTCTCTCTGTCCCACGCTTACGTGTGAAGTGGCTGAGCTCTCAGATTTTGGTCCTGCTGCCGTGCCTGCCACTTACTGCCGTGTCCCCCTCCAGGATGGACCGTCATCCACTCTGGAGCCATTAGCTCAAATAAGCCATTAGCCATCTGTAAGCTGCCTTGGCCACGATATTTTATCACAGCAACAGCAGAGCAACGAGTACCACTACCCCCAAAAACACTATCTTAGGAAACTCAGGTTTATAAAAAGGGAAGAAAGGTGCGAAACACAAGGAGCAGAAAGTTGCATGCTGGGTGGAGTCCTCTCTTCCCTCCCTCTCTCCCTCTGGCCTAACCAGCACAGCTGACCTTCAGCTCCTGTGACTTGCTTCCAGCTCCGAGTCTGGGCTCCCCAGGAGAGTCCTGGGGCGAAAAAGGACACAGGCCTGAGCTCTGGGTACTAGCGACAACTCTGCCACTAGAAGGCAAGCAAGTGGAGGAGAAAGGTGTCAGTCTTCTGCTAGTTAAACTTCACGGAAGTTAACAGCATTTGTGTTAGCGGTTTCACAGGCTGAGGACTAAGGGCGGTCACTATACGTTCTGGCGCCGTTGTGAGGGTCACAGGATGTGCCAGGGTTGTAGATCTAAATGCTATTAAGGAAGGAGCTAAGGAGGGTAGGCAATGTAACAATGGACAAGTCTGAAAAGTACAGCCGCTGTGGGATACGAACTTCCCTTAGAGATCACAGTGCCATCCAGGGCTTGGCACATGCATGGCGGAAGACAGAGTACAGGACCCTGTGGCTCCAGACAGGCAGGAGATTGTTGACCGCACAGCCACGGGCCCCAACTAACCAGTCTCCGAAGCCACTTTCTCTCTTCCCTCAGGAGTGAATAAGCAACCAGGGAGGCTGCGTAGAGCTTTGCTCCCCGTGGGGGAAAGCATGATATGTGTAGAAAGAAGGCTATCTACACCCAGCGTTCAAATCATATGAGGCAGAGGTGGAGATGAGACAGAAAGATGTCTGCCTCTGCATTTAAGAGACCCAAGATCAACTCCCAGCACCTACATAGCATTTTATATATAACGGTTTGTAACCCCAGTTCCAGGGGATACCACACCGTCTCCAGGCACCAGACACACATGCAGTACACAGGCATACACGCAGGCAACAGCACCCATGCTTCTGTAAATGAAATAACAATTATTGTTTCTAAAAAGGCCGTGTGTCCAGACCACATGAGAGAGGAAATGTGACCAGGACTGCCCCAATCGACCAATCCGGAAGACGAAAGTGTTTGCTCGCTCGCGCGCACGCGCGCACGCACAGTCTGGAAAAGGAATCTGGATCGATGAAGACAATGTGTGAAAAAGAACGGAGTCATTAAAGGATTATACAATTCTGACCTGCTTCTTCCTCAACTGCCGGTCTGGAGCCTTACCCGGCTCTGCCTGTTGGGGGCGCTGTGGCTTATGTGATTGACATTAAAATGGATGGTGTGAGCCCTGTGGGGCTGTATTGGGGTTTATTTGGCATATGGCCGTGTGAGCAGGATGCTATTACAGCGGTATAATTGGTTTCTCAAAGGTGATTTACTCCTCTTGTTAGCAGACTGGAGTGGTTGAGGATTTCAATCTACTAACATTTAGATTGCCTCAGGAGGGAGGCCAGCGAGTGCTGCCTGCAATACATTTGAAATACCCTGCAGCAAGCTTCCCACTGCAGATTCCGGGTGGAATGCTAATGGGTCCCGACTCCGGTCCCAATGACCTTAGCTGGGGTAGCAGAAGTTAAACCTTGTCCTCCACCTCAGAGAAAATGGGGGTGTAGCCCTCAGCAGGGTGAGCACGTCCTGTTTACTCATGTACCCTAGAAGCATTGCTTGCAGCCCGGCACACACGTGACCCTTGAGATTTGAGGGTAGGGTAGCAGGTGCATGTGCGCATGCGCACTCACACCTTCACTTCCTCACCCCTTGCCACACTGGGATTGTAAAACCCTTTGAGGTAGATGTGAAATGAGAGGTGGCGGAGGGAGGGAAGACAAAAGATACTATCTGTGACGATGACTCAAGGAGAATGTGTGATCTGTAAAATGGCGCTGTCGAGACCGGAGGAGATGTGCTGGGAGCATCGATGAGAAAGGTCAGAAACTGTCACGCGGCAGACCATTCCAGAACAAAACCAGATCCACTGGGGTCGCCAACAGCCCCTGCAAGGGCCTGACATGCCCGGTAGCCTACAAATGCAAAGCGGTGCTGGGGCAACTGGTTCTGAAGAGTTTCTTCTAAGGGAATTCCTATTTGAAAAATTTGAAAGTGGGATTGGAGATACAGTACTGTAGGTAGTGCCTGGCTAGCCTGTTCTATTCCCGTGGCTGGCTGTGACAGCACACCCTGGAATCCCAGCCCTTGCAGGTTGAAGCAAGAGGGTCAGAGTTCAAGGTCGCCCCCAGCTGTGTAGGAAATTTGCCACCAGCTTGGAGTTCATGAAACCGTGGGCGGGAGCTTTAAAATTCTAAAGTGGGGTTTGCATTCTGGAGTCAGGCAGGCCTTATGCTTGGGACACTGTCCTTGTTCCACCTGGCTGGAATCGAACATGAACTGTCCCCCTGTCCCAGGGTACCAAAGAGAGTCAAAACCAGGTACAGATGCTTCAGATCCAGTTCATAGCTCTGGTGGCGCTGGCAGCCTAACCCAGGCTCTGAGTGTAGTCACCTCTGTAATGGCAGAAAAGCAACTTCTCGTTCAATCTGTCTTTAAATTACCCAGTATATAAAATTGTGGCTGATCAAATTACTAGACTTGGGAAATATAAGCGGGTTCCTTGGGCCAGGGAAACAAACTCCATCCTGTGGGTGGGGCCGGAGCACCTGCCTGAGGTCAGAGCACCTGCCTGAGGTCAGTTTCCAGGAGCTTATGAGGGGCTCTGTGCAGGAAGAAACAGCTCTGGGCTCTGAGGAAGCTGTCAAGAGCCTGGCAGGAGGAAATGGATCTACAGACATGAGGCTGTGTCCAGTTTTCACATGGGTTTGGAGGATTCAAACTTAGGCCCTCACACTTGGAAATGTCTAGGCCTGAACCCAACCTGAGGAACAGGCTTTCTGGAAATTCCAATTTTCTGTTCTTTAATCTCCAGTAAGTCTACACATTCAAGTAATTTTAGTAACTTATGATTCTCCTGCCTCCACTCCCTGGGTGTTGAGATTACAGGGGTAGTATACTACCATGACCAGATAAAAGTGGCCTTTTAAAGTTCTATTCAGGACCACAGGTAGGAGTTAGTTAAGCTCTGGGGAATTCCTGTCTAGCCTCCAACCTGGAAGGACCATGTTCACGTTGTCCAGGTCACGTGGAGTGACGGGGAGGTTATCGGCCAGGACCACTGGGGACTCTTCTGACTGGCGAGTGACAAGAACAGAGGAGATGGAGGGATCTTCTCTGGTTTCTGAGGCGGCGACACCTTGGGAAAATGCTGCTCTGTGTGCTGCTGTGACCAAATGTCTGGTAGACAAGGGAGGAGCGGCTCTAACTCACATCAGAAGGTTCATCCGCAGCCCTTGTTTCGGCCTGCCCCTGGCTGCCACTTCCCTGCCAACAGGACACCTTAAGATGTCATTCCATCTCTACTCCAGAGAAAGCGAACACCCAAGGTCCCCTTGGCTGGACCTTCCAGAGGCTCCAAGGGAAGAGCCAACAGTCATGTTTGATGTGTGTCTTCTTAATAACCTTGAACCCCTACTGCACTCTGCCAACCATAGTGGAGGAAGAAAGTTCAGACTGTAGGAACGGATTCCTGATGGACCTCTGGGCCTCCCTCCCCAGACTTCCCTTCTCTCTCCAGTTCTCCAGTTCTGCCGCTTTCTCTTTTCCTTCACATATGGCCCCGGCTCCCTGGCCCATTCTCCCTGGTGGCCTGCCCTCTCTTGCTTGTGCGCACTGTCCACTGGGATGCCTTGGAGGCTCCTGGCTTTTAGCCATGATATGTTAAGGAGATAGACAAAGGGATCTCAATCCCCACAAACTCCTCTAAGCTTTCAGACTTCCTCTGACTCTCACGCCTTGGGCACTAAGCCTTCCGGCTTCCCTGGAGCAAAAGGCTAGAAGGAGATAAATATGCAGAGGGAAAATGGAAGTGCTTGGGCTAAAGTTTACAAAAGATTATCCTTGGGACACGGTTGTGATAATCATGGCCCTGGGAGTAAGGGTGAACTCCCTAGAGCCTGCAAATAAGCTTCAAACAGTGTTTGAGCATCAGTGATCTTCAGCCCCAGGGACAGCAGCCTGTGAAGGCAAGCTCAGAAAAGCACAAGTCCTGGCTGAAGCTGGGTCCTCAGCTCTACCGAGCTCGCATCACTGCCCTGATTATGAAGGTCAGGGTTTGAAAGGCCATTTCCAAGGCCTTGAAGCTCAGAGTTTCTCTGGCTGAAGGTTCCAGTTCCCTGCCCTTCACATGTCTAGGGAAATGCCCAGAACACAAAAACATTCCAAAACCTTCAATTTAAGGACAAGGAGTTCAGGGTTCTGAATCCTGTAAAAGCTGGTTCCCTGTGGGGACCGGACATGGCTACTTCCACTGACTTAAGAAAAGAGAGGGACACCAGGCAAGCATCAGGGGCAGAAAGCATAGGGCAGATGGACAGAAGAACAGCACCAAGCTGAAGGGAGTCTTCCCAGGGGACAGGGGAGCAACCCCAGGCAAAGAAAGATGGTCTTATGAGAAGAACCGAGACCATTCCAGACAACCTTACCCATCATGCACCTCGAATCTTAGAGCCTGGCTTTGCCTTGACCCTAAGCCCTCTGCAGCCTGGTCTCCCACCATGTGAAATAGTCACACCACACGTTCCTGTTGCCATCCACACGCCTCCCCACCCCCCACCACACAGAGACTGTGCACTGCAAACTGTGAGCCAAAGTAAACCCTCTCCCCCTAGACATGCGTCTGTAAGTACAATGTCCCAGTGCTCAGAGAAGTAGATCACTCAGGGGTTGACTGGCCACAGCCAGGAGGAGCTCTTGCTCAGACTCTCTTGTGTGCCCTCAGACATATGGTAGCTAGGATCCAGGCCACCAAAGACTCAACAAGGCTCGGAGTCGAAGACGGGCGGGCGCGCTCTGAGCAGCAAGTGGTTGTCAGCTGGGAGCTCAGCTGGAGTTGGCAGCCTTTTCTATGGTGCCAGGCTGTCTCAGCCACAGCAGCTGGGTTCCTGAAAGGATTGTAGCATGAATCTTTCCAGGAGACCCAAGCAGTCGCTGGAAGGCCTCCTACAATCTAGTCTTAACCAACTTCTCTGCTTTCTGTTGCTCGAGGAACCAGCTGGCATCCAGGAGTTAGAAAAGTGGATGCCGTTTCTGAGAGGGAAAGTAGTATGTGTAAATATGCAATGAATGAGGGCCGTCCGGGTCAGCGGCATGTGTGTTTGTGTATGCATATACATATATATGCATATAATATATGTGTGTATATATGCATATAATACATGTGTGTATATATGCATATAATATATGTGTGTATATATGCATATAATACATGTGTATATATGCATATAATACATGTGTATATATGCATATAATACATGTGTGTATACATGCATATAATACATGTGTATATATTCATATAACACATGTGTATATATGCATATCATATATGTGCATATAATACACACGTGTATATATGCATATAATATATTGTGTATATGTGCATATAATATGTGTGTATATGTGCATATGATATATGTGTGTATATATGCATATAATACATGTGTATATATGCATATAACATATGCATGTATATATGCATATCATATATGTGCATATAATACATGAGTGTGTATATGCATATAACATATGTGTATATATGCATATAATATATGTGCATATATGTGCATATAATACATGCGTGTATATATGCATATAATATATGTGTATATGTGCATATGATATATGTGTGTATATATGCATATAATATATGTGTATATAGATATAGATGTAATATAGATATAGGTTTAGTTATAGATATAGATATATACAGGCCAAAGGGCAACCGCGGATGTTATTCCTCATACCATATCTTGTTCATTGAGACATGGTCTGTAAGTAACTTGGAGTTTGCCATGTACACCAGGCTGACTAGCCAGTGAGCCCTAGGAATCCGTGTACCTCTGACTCCCCAGAAATGGAATTACAAGAACATGCCACCACATCTGGCTTTTTAAACGTGGGTGTTGGGGATTGAACTCAGGTCCCCACGCTTGCACTAAACCAAGTGAGCCGTCTCCCAGCCCGGCCTAGCAACTGCCCCTGGAGACCAACACAGCCATCCTCCAGCTGCAGCAATTTATATTCCGTTCGTGTGTGCGATCTACCTGGCCCCCTCCTAAAATATCCAGATGTAAAGCTACTACGACCTCAGGTTTAGGGATGAGGCCCAGGATCTCGTCACATAAATCGGGACCGCATTGTGGGTGAGGGCTCCCGGACACAGTTCCTCAGCTACAGTGTCTCTTACTCTGACACCGCTCCTTATTTTTTTCCCCACTTCAAGCACACGATGGCACACAGATGATACAGATGACAAAGACACCCTCCAGTTAAGCAGTGAGGGAGCTGAGACAGAAGGGTGTGGGCTCCGTGTCTTCTTGTCAGCCTCACTGAACTTGCAGTCATCCGGGGGACACACACTTGGGTGTGTCTGAGGGTGTTCCAAGAAAGGTTTAACTGAGAATAAGACATGCAGGTGGCACCATCTCTTGGGCTGGGGTCTGGAGGATGAACTGAAGAGGACAGCTTAAGCACAGCATTCCTCTCCCTTGGCTTCCTGACTGGGGGTGCAACCTGACCAGTCACCTGTGGCTCTAGTCACCATGCCGTCCCTACATTGATGGATGGCACACCCTGAAACTGGGAGCCAAAACAAACCCTCCCTCCCTTGAGTTGCTTTTGTCGAATATCTGGTCACAGTAATGAGAGACAAAATTAAAGCCAGGCCCGCAAAGATTCCTGTGCTGGACCTACAGAATGCCTTGGCAATGAGACATTTCAATGCTAGCTAGATCGATGGTTGTAGTAACTGTCTGTTAACACTCTCTCTTAGAATGAGGGAACCATTTTCTGACAACCTACCCACTATCACCTTCCAGCTTTATATGGCCTGGGTCGAGGTATGTGTGTGTGTGTGTGTGTGTGTGTGTGTGTGTGTGTGTGTGTAAATGCGTGCATGTGTGTACGTGCATGTGACTGTGTGTGCCTGTGTGCATATATGTGTGTGTATGCATGTGTGTGCATGTATGTGTGTATGAGTGTTCGTGTGTACATGTATGTATGTGTGTGCATGTGTGTACATGTGTGTATGTGTGTGCATGTGTGTGTATGTGTGTGCATGTATGCGTGTGCATGTGTAAATGTGTATGAGTATGTGTACACATGTGCGTGCATGTGAGTGCATGTTGTGTGTGTGTGTATGAGTGCGTATGTGAGTGTATGTATGTGGGTTTGTGTGCATGTATGTGTGTTAGAATATATAAGAAGTAGAAATCAATGATTAGAGCTCTGGTGGTGCAGCCGGGGTGAGACCTTTCCCATGGGTTCTGGGCCTATCCACACTCATATTGATAACCTCAGTAAACTCTTTGGTTCACTGAGCTGGACTGGGGTGGAATCAAGTCTTGGTTTCTCACAACCCTGTGCAGGGTGAAAAAAACATTTCTTTACATCTTCCAAGGGAAAGTAGCAGCCATAAGCAATGGCCCATGTTTACAGTTAAGGAGGCTTGACAGTCTCTCTATACCTCATTCTGTCTATACTACATTCGGGTCCGAAGGCTGCCCGGCATTTGAAATATTTCTGCCATTTCATTCTAAACGGGTTCATTCCGTTTATAATTTCTATAGGTTTCTAGTCATCAATTATGCCGGCATTTCTTATTCTTAAAGACCCTATTGGCCATCAAAAGTGGCACAAAAAATGGTCTCTAATATCCTTAAAAAGCCTCTCGCCTGCAGGGCAGTGGTGGCACACTCCTTAAGTCCCAGCACTGGGGAGGCAGAGGCAGGTGGGCCTCTGAGTTTGAGGCCAGCCAGTTGGCTACACAGAGAAACCCTGTCTTGAAAAACCAAAAATAAACAAAAACACCCTCTTATCCCAAGGCGGGGCCAGGAGGTAGTTCTGTTGGTGGAGAACTTGCCTAGAACTCACAAAGCCCTGTGTTAAATCCCTGGCATCGAACAGAGCAGGCATAGTGGATTATGCCTGCCATCCCAGAACTTGGGAGGTAGGAAGATCCGAAGTTTAAGGTCAACTTTGGCTGTGCAGAATATTTTCGGCTAGCCTGGGCTACACAAAACACAGTCAAGAAGAGAAAAGAAGAGAGGATGTGGGGAAGGCTGAGGAAGAGGATGAGAGGAAAGATGAGAGAGATTGTCTTGTCTGCCCGGGTCTACAAAGAAAACCCTCAGAGTTCCAAAAGGGTCTTAGACCTCTGGGAACTTCATTTCGCCAGAGAACCATGTTTTACTTGTGTACACTAGGGGGCGCAGTAAAAAAAAGTGCCAACGAGACTGCTCCAGAGCATGGTTGAGGGAAAGAAAGGTTTTGCAGGAAAGAGAAAATATCCACCGGCATCTGGAAGAGTCCAGAGCAGAGAGAAAAGAAAGGCAACTGGAGGTGGCTGGGGCTGTCTGTCAGAATGGGGAGAAGAGCAAGAGATAGACCCATGAGGCCAGCGTGTGGTCAGGGGAGCAGGCAAGGGCATAAAGAAAGCCAGATGCTGAGGTGTGAAGGAACAGAACGCTAGGGGACTTTGAAAAGTCTAACAGGTACGCATGAGTACCACTGCCTCCTGGCCATGCCCCCTCACAGAGTGCTTTGTGAACACTCTGATCAGTATACCACTCAGCCCACCAACTCTCTCCCACTGCTTTTCCCTGTACGGAGCCAGGCAGTTCCTTGGAAGGATAAACTTCCCCTTTCCCAACATTTCAACATTGCCCTGTACTGATCCTTTCGGTGAAAGTAGAGACAATGGCTGGCCTGCTCTGAACCAAACACCAGCACTGTCACAAGTGAGGCCGCTACTGTCCTGACTGACATGTCATGAGGTCAGTAAAGGCATCACATCTGACTGCCGGCATCTCCTAGGCTGTCTTCCACAGGGGACACAGAAACCCCAGCCACCAGGGTGAGGGGGTGAAATGCTCGTGGTGGAGGCCTCCCACTGGGCCTAGGCCGGCAGAGAAGAGAGGTCTCATCCCTGGGATGTCAGTGTGTGCGAAGGGAAGTGTCTCCTGCCAAATGGAGCTGGTGTTTCGCAGGGCTGGGGACAGGCTGAAATTGCAGCTATTTTTCAATGCCTCGAATGTGTGTAGGCTAGCAAAAGTTAAAAAGAGAATCTGTTGACAAAATGTTTCTAAACTCCGAGAGGAAGCTGGAAAAATAGCACAAGAGGAGACTGGGGGGGAAAAAAGCAACGGGGCTGTGCCTGGTGGTACAGAAGCAAGGGTCACAAGTTCAAGGTCTGGTTGGACTCTAGAGTGAGTTCAAGGTCAGCCTGAACAATTTAACGAGACCCTGTCTCAATGAATGAATGAATGAATGAATGAATGAATGAATGAATGAATGGCCCAGCTGTATTTATAACTCTGTGGTGGTAGGGTTCTTGTTTATATGCAGGACCTTGGTTCTACCTCCAGTGGAGAGATGGGAGAGAAAAGGGGGGAGAGGGGGCTGGAGGGAATAAGAGAGAGATGAAGAGATATGGTTTAGGGATTTTTAAACTGTACTATCTCATTTAATGTTCATAGTAGCCCGGCAGTGGACGGGTGCTAACCTCACTTCTATACATGCAAACTGTCTATTCAGCTCTACTACATCCCCAGTGGTTTCCCCCCCCACCCCTCCCTCCCCGTTCAGCTCTGTGCCTAAACCTGAAACCACAGGAACGGTTTCAACTAGCTCCCAGGTTCAGCAGCGTCTTTGGACAGTAAGCCCACAGGAGATGTTCAACACGTACAAACATCCCACTTCTTGCTTAGCTGACGCCCTGTCGCTGGGAAGACACAGCACGGCCACAGCAACTCTTATAAAGGAAGACATTTCAGTGGGCCTGGCTTCCAGTCTGAGAGGGTCAGTCCATCAGCACCGTGGTGGGAAGCAATGGAGGTGCTCAGGTAGATATGGCACTGGAGAGGTGGCTAAGAGTTCTACATCCCAATCAGCAGGAGGCAGAAAGAGTCACCGGGCCTGGAGTGAGCACTCTGAAACCCCGACGCCCACCCCCGGTGACACACTTCCTCCGAGAAGGCCACACCTCCTAATAGTGCCACTCCCTCTGAACCCAGGGGGCCATTTTCATTGAGACCACCACATTTTTCAAATCTCCTTCACGCCCATTCTTCAAGATGAGTCTTGGAAGGAAAGACCCTTGAAAGGAAGGTCAGCAGCACGGCAGAACCGATGGCAACCTGGAAAGCCCTCCCCAGGGGGCTACGCGAAGACTGTGACTATGAGGGGACAGACTGTTCTGGGTGTGACACAGGTGGACTACCAAATCATTAGGATATTTCTAAACACCTGGGGTCAGAGTCTTGGATCTCTTGCTTGCAGCCCTTGGGCAAAATACCTTTTTTTAATTGATTTTTTAATTAATTAAAATTTAATTTAATTAACTAAATTTAATTTAATTTTTTATATTTTATCTATAATATATTCTAATTAGAGTTTCTCCTTCCCCAACTCCTCCCAGATCCCCCTACATCTGCACTCACCCACCCAAATCCACACACTCTCTTTCATTGGAGTACCAACAGACATCCAAAATAATAATAAGTAATAATAACTAAGATAAAAAAACAAACAAATGGGGAAACGAGCCAGAGAGAGGGGGGAGGAGGGGCAGAGGAAAAAGAACCAAAGAAAAAGCCCAAGGAACACATACAGACACTGAGACGCACACAGAAACCCTGCATGAACAAAAGTCAGAAACCATAATATATCAATAAAAGATCTGTAAGGTAAAAAACATACAAACAAACAGGCCGAAGAAAGCATTGTGAGGCAAAGAAAACCCTCCCAAAATACCACCCAGTTAGTTTTCTGTTGCCCATCCACTGCTGAGCGTGGGACAGCCCTAAAGAGTGCTTTGTTTCCCCGGAGAAACTCCCTTTGAGAGAAGTTATCAATTGGAGACAGCTTCTGGGTTAGGGTTGGGGGCTTGTGTCTACTTCCCCTCAGCACTGGGACACCATCTGCACATCCTGCCTCAGTCTGTGAGTTCCTATATGTCTGTCCTGTCGTATCTGCAAGACACTGTTTCCTGGTGTCCTCTATCCCCGCTGGCCCTGACACTTTGCCTCCTCTTCCATGGGGTTCCCTGAACCCTGAAGGGAGAGATTTGATAGAAACACCACATTTAGGACTTCCCTGCGCATTGTGCAGTTGTGGGTCTCTGCACTGCAGGAGAAAGCTTTTCTGACGATGGCTGAGCTAGACTCCCATCTATGAGTACCATGGGATGTTATTAGAAGTCATTTTATTGCTACGTTCCTTTAGCGGAAGAGTGGTTTTCTCCTAGGTCTGTGGTTTATGTAGTCTCAGGCTCTTGGCCACCAGGACAATGTTGAGCATGGGTTCCGTCGTCTCGGGGACTGAGCCATGATGCCAATCAGGTGTTGGTTCGTGACACTAACTGCACCGCGTGTCTTGCAGGCCGGTCACCATGGTGGGTTGCAGGGTTTGTAAGCTGGGCTGGTGTTTACCTTTCTCGGGTGTGTGCAGAGCACTTCCTGGCACCATGAACACTAGTCAGTAGGGGTGAAAGGCTTATGTGGGCGTCCTCTTGGCCTCACCGTCAGTGCGTGGAGAGAAAGTCTTGGCGATAGCTTCGGTGGTTTGGGGGTTCCATGTGGCTCCTTTGGCCAACGACCCTTTACTGGCATGGGAAGATTCATTAGGTGGTGAGAGGTGTCGAGTTGGGGCTGTCCCCTCCCCCACTATGTGATGACTCCAATTTAGATTTCTTCCATATATGTATGTATATTTAAGAAACTTCTACTATACTAGGTTTTCACACAACTCTTCAAATATTAGCTGTCTTTCCTCTCTCTCCCTTACTCCCCTCTTCCCTCTCCCTCCCTGCTCTGCTGACCCTTCCATTCCTGCTGAGTCTGTGTCCCTGTGTGTGCCCATGTGTATGTGTCCATGTGTGTCCGTGTGTCTGTGTGTCCATGTGTGTGTATCCATGTGTTCCATATGTGTGTGTCCATGTATGTTCGTGTGTCTCTGTGTGTGTCCCTGTGTGTGCATTTGTATCTGTGTGTCCGTGTGTGTGCCCGTGTGTGTTCATGTGTGTCTGTGTGTCTGTGTCTATGTGTCCATGTGTGTGTCTGTGTGTGTGTTCACATAGGTGTCCATGCGTGTATCTGTGTGTGTCCATGTGTATGTCTGTGTGTGTCTATGTGTGTGTCTGTGTGTGTCTATGTGTGTGTCTGTGTCTATGTGTATGTCTGTGTGTGCGTGTGTGTGTGTCCCCCTGTCCATCCATAACTACCTATTCTACTTCCCTTTTTAGGGAGCCCCTTCCTCTTCCTCCATACCTAACCTCTGTGGTTACATGTGTTGTAGCCCCTGGGGAAGAACACTGAACTCCAGCCACACTGTCTTACCTAAGAGAAGCTGGTTCTGTCCAGTACCCAGGCTACTCTCTCCATGCTCTACTCTTCTCTATAAACCTTGCTGCTTGTTGTTGCCGTAAGAAAAGCAGTGTTCCTTACGGCCCTTGTCTCTGGAGCATTCTTTAGCAGGAACTACCAACCGTCTTCCATTGTACAGGTGAGAAAACCGAGACCCAGAGAACTTGAGTGGCTTGTCCACATTACGTGGCAGCGGGTTTTCCATCCACAACCTTCCTCCCCTGTCTCCAGAACAACTCTCAGTCTGGGGAGACCACCATGTTGCCTGCAGACGTGAGACACACTTCGCATGTCTGATGAAACTGATATCAAAACCCACTCCCTGTACCCCAAGTGTCTGAGAGCAAGATCTGCTTCCCTGAGAGGAAACACGCATGTGCTACAGGGGACAGCGAAGGGCAGCCTTATTTGTTTTTCCCTTGAAGAGTTCTAGAAAGGGGGATGTATCTTAGTATACCAGCTTCAGGAGAGAGCCAGACGGAAGCCACTTAAGCAGACAGGGGCTCATTTTGGAGGCAATGGCGCCATCTTCTGGTATATTGTGGTATAACACCCCATGACACCAGACCCAGAGCCTCTCAGGCATCCTTGAAACATTTCATTGATCTTCTATTTGGGGGAGGTCAAATTTAAAACTTTGTAAGTGTTGCAACCACTTAGAATTTTTTTTAAAAAAATCATTTTTATTTTCTTTTTAGAAGGATTTTCTTTTTTCTTTTTCTTTTCTTTTTTTCTCCAAGACAGGGTTTCTCTGTCCTGCAACTCCCTCTGTAGACCAGGCTGGCCTCCAACTCAGAGATCTGCCTGCCTGTGCCTCCAACTGCCAGGATTAGAGGTGTGCACCCACCACTGCCTGGCAACATTCTTTTAATTACTTAAAAACACGTATATCGATCCCTAATGAGACGAGACAGATGTGTTTCCCACTTTTCTGTAAGTTCTGTGCAGTGAGGGCTTAGCGCTGTGCTGTTACACAGACTCACGTGCACACAGTTATTTTGTTAAAGAACTACAGCAGAAGGCTGCAGGTCTGGCCTGGGCTCCCTCCCTGGACCTCCAAACCATGGAAAAGCCACATGTTTTCTGTCACCAAAGCAAAGCTCAGTTACCTGACCTGAGGAACCCAGGAATTATGTAAGACAGTAGTTAAGTTCCCAAGCAGTTGGTGCAATACTGAAGTTCTCTGCCTTTCCCTAAGATGTAATCCGATATTGATCAACCCTTGGCTTCTCAGTTCTGTCACCCCATCTCTGCCTTACAAAGGAAGTACCTTGAACTGGCTTTTGTTCTTGGTCCAAGACCTCTTTTCCCTGGCTTTGTCTCCACTGGGCTCAGAAAAACACTTAATAAGATGCCACGTGACCCATAAAGCCTGCTCAGAAAGTTGAGTAAAACCCACATCATTGTAGCTGTTTTAGATGATACTCAAATGCATTGCACGCCCATAGACCGTGCATGCCTGTGTCCAAATACATGCACCAGGGTTCGCACGGGCGAGCTTGGCTTAGGTATGGATGAACTGAGTCAAGGCACAAGTTAACACTGACTGAAGTTCTGCAAGAGTGGTAGAGCTCACTCTCCAGCCGGGGTGGTAAGACTTCTCAGAGTAGAGAGAACCAAATGAACGTCACGATGCAGTGAAGGAGAGCTAAGAGCAGAACTCACGTCTGAGCATGCACAAGTTCCTGCGAAGGATGTGTATCCAAACACTGGAGCACACCCAAGGCTCCAGTAGAATCTGGTCTCTAAGCTCAGCTGCTGGTTGCTGCTGCCCTGAGACCGCACTAATAGACCAGGTTCGGGCCTTCAGATATAAGTGCCCTCTTATCAGGTCCTCTGTCATGAGATCATCTCTGGGAGGAAACAATGACCGTCTCTTTCACTGATGCATACAGGGCTAGAGGTGCTTCGAGCCCAGTTGGACCCTGACTGTCCACTCCCAGTGCCAGGCTCATGGGTCTGACTATCACTTCCTGAGGACAGTGGGAGACGGCTTCACAGACATCTGTTACTAACTCAAAGTGGGCAGAAAGACATCCAGATCAGAGGGATCATATCCTGTCAGGTCCAGAGGAAACTCCACTCCCCAAACACTGGCAGTTGGACAAAACCAGCATTCCTCGGGAGTTGATGAAACCCTTCTAACAAAGGTGTCCATTCCTTTATCAGTGGCAGAGGGGACAAGTGGATCTGTGCTGCCCATTAGAACAGCAAAGTGCATGCTGGCCACCGGCTCCTTCAGAGTCACAGGTACCTAGCTTGTCTCACCTCCTCCCCCATTTGAGCTCAACTCCTCAAGTTCAGGACCCCATGCCCCTGGCTCCATGCCCCTCACCCCCATTTCTCCTTATAACCCTATTTTGGGATCCTCTCTCTTGGTGATCTCTTTCTCCTCCTCTCTTTCTCCCTTACCTCTCTCTCTCTCCTCTCATGGCCAAGTTCAGTTCACTTTATTTCTCTGCTCTGGACTCTTCCAGATGCCTCTGGCTGTACTCTCTAATACCTATAATAAAAACCTTCTGATTAACAATACCTTGAAAAGCAGCCATGCCCTCAGCTTGTGCAGACACCAAATCAGGTACCCCAGCCCCAATATCTCCTCCCTGTAAGCCCTAAAGATGCATACACTTGAGCTGCTCCTATGGGAAGGTATAAGTGTTAGCCCTATAGCCATCCCTTCCTCTCTAGAGCCCCAGCAGCCCTTACTGTGGAAACTTTCTCAGCACAGGATTCCCCAAAAGAACACACGCCCATTAAAAGCACTCGAGGAGGCTCACAGCTCCAGCCATGTGCATCCAGCCAAGAATCACTAGCTTTCCGTGGCTCGTCCATCCTTAAACATAACTGAACACACCTCCAAATATCCTTCCTAGCTCTCAGAAGCACCACTAGGCCTGAAGCAGAAACAAAGTACCTAAAGAGTATGGGACACCCTGGTCATGTGCTCAAAAGCCCAGGACAAGTGATTATGGTGTTTCCTGTAGAGGAATTTTAATCCAGCAACATGGCTGCTCTGGCAAGGGATCACATTCAAAGAACTTTCAGGTCTATATGATCCAGCTGGAATACAGACATACTCTAGGTTACAATATGATCTGGCTGGAATACACACACTCTCTTAGTACATACCTTTAATCCCAAACAATAAAAGTTTATAGAAAGAAGGAGCCATGTTTGAAAGTGGAATCTAATTGAGGGGTAGACAAAGTGATGAATCAGAGAAAGATTTGACAGAATGTGTCAGAGATATGTCTCAGGACAGGAAAGAGAGGCTACTTAAGAGAGTAGACAGAAAAGAAGGGCAACTTAAGAAAACTCCAAAGAGAGACACACAGAGAGAGGAGGCAGTTTTACTAGGACAGTTTTACATAGAGTGGTGGCAGGTGATGACAGAAGGAGCCAGAACATTAGAACATATTGCCAAGGATGCTTTAAGGCTAAGCAGAGACAATTCAGTCAGAAGCTGAGAGAAGCCAGTTTGAATCAGTTGGCTTGGAGAGGAGTTGGGGCCAGAATAGCTGAGTTGAACCAGCCAGCCATAATTTAGAAAAAGCTAGAAAGGGTGGTCTTATTTAGCAGTAAGCCTCCCAGAGGACAATTACATCTGGCGAATAAAAGTTACTTTTACAGTTTCCTCTGAGGCTGCAGGACCATGAACCAAGAGACACATAGCAAACATTTGAGGGACAGAAAGAAGGAAACAGGGAAACAGGAGGGGCTTTTTTTTTTTAAGATTTATTTTATTTATATGAGTAAGTACACTGTTGCTGTCTTCAGACACACCAGATCCCATTACAGATGGTTGTGAGCCACCATGTGGTTGCTGGAATTGAACTCAGGACCTTTGGAAGAGCAGTCAGTGCTAGGAGGGCTTTCTAAAGAGAACAACATCCAAAGACTGAAAAAAAAATGAGATAAAAGATAAAATTAGGATTGGTTTGAGATCCAGCCTCTGACTAACGGGGGTCAAACGTGAGGGATTTCCCAAGAAGCTACAAATGGAATGTGTAGGCCTGGTTGTACAAACAGAAAGCCACTGGAAGATAAAAGAAGAAAGGGAGGGAGGGAAAATGCCTTCTAAGAAAGCACAGAGGCCAGAGATTTTTCTAAAATGGTCTTGAAGTAATTTCTTCATAAAAGAGGGGGAAAGTCATAAATATCCTTCACTGTACTCCCAACAGAGCTGTAGAACTCAGGATAGTGAGGCCTTGCTACCAGACTTGGAGGGTCAACGTCTCTGGGCTCAGCCACGCTTTTCAATAACACAGAGATCTGACAAAACCTTTTCAGAAGAGCTGGTCTCAAGAGTAAACCTCCCATGCCCCTTCCTCATGAAGCTCTCAAGGCTGTGTTCTAGCAAAGAAAGGAATAAAGGAATAAAATTTAAAAAGTCCTTTTTTAAGGGAGGACTAAAGACTAAGCCAAGGAACACAGGGAACTGGGGAGTAGGGACACTCCACACTCCAACCCCGGGAGGACCGGAACAAACATGCAGTACTAGGAGGCAACCATGAGGTGAAGGATCCAAGACAGGCTGAGAGGAGGAAAGGGGGCTATTAATTACTGGATGTTTTTGTTTGGGAACGTTATCAATGGATTTTATGCATCATACGAAAACCCAGTAAGAAGACAATGACAAATAGAAAGGAACCGATTGACAAAGGTAATTAAGGACGGGAAGGGGGACTGTGTAGCCATGTAGCATGTGAGACAATGGGTATAAACTTATCACAGTAGTGACGGAGATGGTTTCATGGATAAAGGCAGTGTTAAACCTGAGACTCGTGAGAGGAAGACCAGTTCCGCAATTCCTGAGCCACATTTGAAGCGAGCTTTAACTGAATACTGGTCACGGTGATGGACTCTGGCCAGACCCGTTCCTGGATTCCCAGAGATGAGTCACATTTTGCAGAGGCTTAAAAGGCAACACCACAAGGCCACCGTATTTCCCATCAGGTCCAATCAGGGACAAGCGTATACCCCGATGTGTGCTTCTTGCTCAAATACCTCCCGCCCACAACCGATCAGGGGCAAGTGTGCATCCTGATGTACTCCCTGCACACTCGAGATCAGGCACGTCAGTATAGCTGGGTCAAACACATTTCTTTAGGGGAGCAAAAACCTGTGGTTTGCTATCTCCCGTAAACAACAACCTCCAGCGGTCGAGAAAGTTCTCTGGGGGCCAGGTGAGCCTTACGGGTTAACTTTGGCCATTCCGGCACCTGCTGCCAAGTCTGAAGACCTGAGTTCAATCCCTGGAACTTACATGGTAGAAGAAGAGAATTTATAAGTTAATTAATAGACTTTTTCAAAAGCCATACTAATCAAACATCATTGTTATAACCGAGGGAGAATTAGAAGCTGGATAGACCAGCAATGAAATAAAGACACTACGTTTTCACTAAGCTGAATTAATTGACTAATTAACTAATTAATTAATTCAGGTAGGACCTGAAAACTCTTACTAAAGAAATAGTACCAGGAATGTTGAGAGCTACAGAGGCAGAAGAAACAACTCCAGCAACAGAAACTGACAGCCTCTGGGCGGGAAGGTCAGGGGCAGGAAGGAGACTGAGGACTTCAGTCATCTCATTAATTATATGCTTGCCTTGGCTTGGCGAAATAAAAATTAGCGGGTGTGAACTTCAAAGCAGCGGGACTATGAAAGCACATGACTTATTTGGCCGTGTTGCCAGGAGTGGAGGAGGGGGGCTGTAACAGGCTAAGGGGGTGGACAGAGGAGGGAGGATAGAGGTGAGGGCTAGGGAGGAATAGAGAGCGGATGTGACAGCTTAGCACCCAAGACAACAGGTGGCTCTAAGTGAGGCAGAAATAGGGACGCAGGGAGGCTGGTTACCATGGAGAGGAGGTGCAGGGAAACCTTGCAGGGGGCAGGTCTTAGACAACCCTTTCCAGGAATGTCACAGGAGACCCCCTCAGCAGAGCTGTGCCACACCCAGGCAGGCCTGGGTGCACTCAGGTAGCCGGGCAGCTAGGGCAAAGATCAAGGTTCACATTCCAGCCGTGAGATCACTGGGCCATGACCTCAGACGTGTAGTCTGGTTTCACGGACCTCTGTGAGGTCGTCTGCTCAAAAGGAGATGCTACCTCATATTCGCTACTCTTTCCTGAGGGGGTCAAGGAAATATTTAATCTCAATAACATGTCTGTCCTCTTATCCAGCTGCTGTACCACATGGTGTCCCCCATAAAACAAAAAGGGAAATCAGGCAGCCAAACATGCTACCTTTTGACGACTGCCCCAACAGATTTAATATCCTGCAGTTAGGGGTCTAAAGTCCAGAATCCACTTCAGTAGACTAAAATCAAGGTTTGTGCTCTTTACATGGGCTCCAGAGTGGACACCCAGCCTTGCTTCTTGCCTCTGTAGGCTGACTGCAGTCCACAGTTCACAGCATTTAACCCCGTCACCATCAAGGATACTCCTGGTTACATCTCTGCTCTCTGACCTCCCTGCTCCCCCTGCTATGACACCCGACCAGAACCTACCCAGAGGACCCAGGGGCATCTGTTATCTCAAAGTCAAAGCACATCTTCCAGGTCCCAGGTAACACATTCACAGGCTCTGGGGATGAGGGTAGAGCATCCCACACACAATATTTTGGAAGCAGTGAGCTGAACAGCATCCCTCCCCTCACCTTATACCCAGAGCTTTGCTCTAGAGGCTATAGCTTGGGCCTTACAATAACTCTGAGGTCTCTGTGGTAAGACTCGCTCCCCAGAGTTGCACCTTAGAGAGATAGAGGGGACATTAAAAGGGGCAGGTCTAGTGGGAACTCCAAATCACTGAAGCAGGCCCTTGAAAAACCATCTCCTGCAGTCTTTTTCTGCCTGTGCTAAGAGAGGCATTGCCCCACCACACACATTGCTAGAAGATGTATTTACTTCCTTGACATAGGGCCAGGGCCACAGGGCCACCTCGTCATGGTCTGGAACCTCCGAAATTGAGCAAAAATAGACCCTCCTTCTCTAGTCGGGTGTCCGTTAGTCGGAGAAAGCTAGCAGGAGCTCTGACTTAGAACGGTGCACGAGGCATATCTGCAACTTTAAAACCAAGGTGGTGAGAAATGGACGCCTTCCCAGCTCACCCTTGAAGATTCTGAGCAGTGACTCTCCCAGGTTCACAGTATGTGTCCCTGAATGGTTGAAGGCTGAGCCCCAGCCAGCCGCAGAGCAGAGCAGGAAGGGGAACCCACCACGGATGGCTCTGGTGACTTCCCATGAGGGTTGCTCATCTTTGGCTGCCGAGCCTATCCCTGAGCACCAGTGATGAGCATATCAGTGTCTACGAATATTTCCCATGGTGCATCATGACAGTGCCGGGCATTTCCACCACCTTTCCCTGGCAAACGTAGCCATAGGGGAAGTGTTAGGTGCTGTGGACCACTGTACCACAGTCCTTGCTACTGATAAAAATGGGATAGCCTCTGGTTGAACTGCTCTTCCGAGTGTAAGTCCATACAACAAAAGCCCAACGTTTCAGCTCATTAGAGATTTTCTTCTGTAATATGGACTTTTTTAAATAACTCTTTGGCCACACATCAAACCTAACCAACCTCACAGAATCTACCTGTGGAGTGCCTTCTGCCTCAGTTTACTGTGACGAACACCATGGCCAAAAGCAAGCTGGGGAGGAAAGGGATAATGTCACCTCACAACTCGCAGGTGTCCCTCCATCACTGAGGGACATCAGAGCAGGAACTGGAGGCAAGAGGGTGAAGGAACACTGCTAAGGAGACTCAAGACTCTCTCAGCCTGCTTTTTTATAGCACCCAGGACGGCCTGCTGGGGTAGCCCCACCCACAATGGGCTGGGCCCTAGAACATCAGTCATTAATCAAGAAAGTATCCCACTGGGCCAATCCAATGGAGGTGTTTTCTCAGTTGACACTGTATTAAGTTGACAAAATAAATAAATACTGTAACAAGCACACCTTCCCATCTACGCTGTCCCAGTGCGACACTGGTCACAAGTTTTCAATGGTGTCATTTACCTTCCAAGATGAACTAGAGGCAAGCAAGCAGGCATTAACAATGTTCATCCCTGTATCCCAGGCTGGCTCCAAACCCACTCTGTAGCTGAGGGTATCCTTAAATGTCTGTCCCCCCCCACTTCCTCTTCTCAAGTGCTGTGATTACAAGCACTGATGTTGTACAGGGGGGCTAAACCCTGAGCTTCCTGTGTACTGGCGAATCTACTAATGGAGCTACATCCCCAGTCCTGATGAACCAACCACGTTCAGCTACAAGGCTTATTCCCTTTAAGCCTTCAAGTGGTGGCAAATCAGACAAGGCCATACAGAGTCCTGACGGAACCACACACCGAGTCATTAATGACCATGTTTGGGGTCTGAAGTAGATACAGCATTTGCGCTTTTCAACCCAACGGGGAAAGGACTGCATTCACCTGAGGTAGGCTGCACAGCTGGGAAAGAGAAGCACACGTTTAGGATGGTGTGAGCTGCTGACCAGTTATGCACGGGCACACACGTGAGAAAACACACACACACACACACACACACACACTCTCTCTCTCTCTCTCTCTCTCTCTCTCTCTCTCTCAAGTGACACCCATAAGGCGTGTCCCCATGTGATAAGCAGAGAGAGTAGACCAAGGAGCAAACCTGGGTGTGCAGTCGCCTCACCCACCACCGCCCGGAAGTCCCAAGGAGTTCCTCAGTGTGGCATGAAGATACCAACAAAGTCAGGAGAGGTCCCTCTGGCTGAAGCTGGGGAAAAGGCTCCAACCCCACACAGACCTATCTGCAGGCTTAAGCTCCAGCAGAAGCTGATCTTTCCTCAGCTACCTTTGACTCTCAGGGCAGGCACTGTGGGTATTCTGTTTAAGCTCCACCCCTACAGCTACCTGGCACCAGCCAGGTATGCTCCGCCCCACAGTTGCCTGGCAACAGCCAGCTGTGCCTGACTATAAAAGGGGCTGCTTGCCCCCTCCTCCTCCTCCTCTTACTCTCTCTTACCCTCCATTTCCTTCTTGCTCTTTGCTCTTCTCTGTTTTTGGCCCCCTCCCACGCTCCACGTGCCCATGGCCGGCCGCCTTTCTTCTCTTCTACTCTTCTCTCATTAAACCTCTCCACGTGGAACCATGGCGTTTGAGTGTTTTCTGTCCAGGCACCGGCTGAGATTTAAACCCTAACACACTGAAGAAGAAAAAGTGTCTACTTTGCCTCACAAACCAGGAAGTGCCCGGAAGCCTCAGGAATCAGTGATGCTGCTCTTAGCACACTAAGAATACCACGCTCAGCTGGGCGTGGTGGTACACAGCTTTAATCCCAGCAACAAAGAAGGCCGAGGCAAGCAGGTCTCTGTGATTTCAAGGCCAGCCTGGTCTACAGAGTGAGTTTCAGGACATCCAGGGCTCTGTATACACATGGACATGTCTCCACATGTCTGTGTAACTCTGCAGAGATTTGGATCTCCCCCCACCCCCAACTCCTCTTACTGCTATCAGATCAGCTGCTGTACACCTCAGGTGCTCTCTTTCACATTCTAGACAATTCTCAAGTTGAATGTTGAATCTATCCTTTTTAACTTTTATTAAAAACAAGTAAGTCTTTCATGTGACTGCATTTTCCTATCTGTGGCTCAGGAGCAAAGACCAAAGCTTTCTTACCTGGGGCGTCAGCAAAGCCTTTCCAAAAGACCCATTCCTCCCTTATCACCGATCTCCCCAGACAAGGGACCTGGCTGGACTTATTTTCCTGATACTGTGGTAAAAATATCCTGACAAGTATGTCTGGCCCACAGCCTGGTACTCATGCTCAGGCGGAGAAGTCATTTGCTAATAGTGTTATTCCCAGAGACAGAGAAAGCTGCTATCCCAGGCAGGACGCTACACAGTCTTCCTTCTGGGCTTTCTTCCTCACCTGAACACAAGGTTTTTAGTGGCTTCCAAGGTCTACGAGGAATCTGTGCAGACCCAGCTGCCTGCTCAAAAGAAGTGAGTGGGCGATTAATGTATCAAAAACCTTCAGACTCATCTGCCTTTTCTCCTTCCTACAGCCTTGAGGTAGGTCACTGGTGAGGGCTGTCATCCTCTGACTGGGTCCCTAGTGAAATGGGGGAAGGGGCAGCCTTAGGCTGCAGCTCTCCTTCCCTTCTTGGGGAACCCCAGACTCTGGGAGCCCAGCATACCCTGTGGGCAGGGAGGCCCATCCAACCTCAGGAAGGGAGTGGAGCTGAGGATGTCTGAACACAGAACGCTTCCCTGGACCAGCTTCTGAGAGGCCACTACTCATGGAGAAGGCAGCCTTTCTCCTGCCTGTGATGTCTAGGCAGCCTCTGGGACGTCTAGGCAATTCTGTCCCGTGTCTGGAAGGGAAGGGTCCCACAGGTGAGGGTGGCGAATTGGATCAATCAGCCCTAGAGATGTCCCACCAAGACACTGGACTGGGAGGCAGCACAGTTCCACTTATTTCCTCTGAGACCCCAGTTCATGAGAAAGAAAATGCGTCAGAGGCCAGCAGGTGCGTTCTTGCGTTCTCCCGTTCTCCCGTCTAGAGAGGTTGGGGGAGCCACCATTACCATCTGGCTCAAGGACACACACGGTACAGGGACTCCCTAGTAGCCTAAAGGAACTTCAGAGCAACCTAGCGGTGAATGAGAGTTACTGTTAATTAGTTACTCAAAAGAAGAGGACGGAGGAAGGCCAGGGGCTATACCTCAGTGGACGGTGTCTGCCTAGCGTGTACATTGCCCTGGATCCTGTTCTCAGTGCTATGGTGGCTGACACCTCAGCACCTGGAGGGTGAAGGCAGAAGATCTGAAGGTCAAGTTCACCTTTGGGTACCCGATGAGCCGAGGCCGGCCTGGGCTGCACAGAAAGAAAGAGGGAAGAAAGAGGGGCAGAGAGGAGAGAGGGAGGCGTGAGAAGCAGAGGGTAGCAGAAAGGGGGAAGGATGAAAGAAAATACAAAGGAGGCTAGTTCTCAACATCCCACAGATGTGTACTTGCTGGGTTTAATTACTCACACACACGTCTGTATTGGCAATTTATTTAAAAAAAAAACAACACTCCAGCCACCACATTTTCTTCTCTGTCCATCATTTCCCTTTTAGAGGAAGTTACAAAAGCATCAGGGGGCTTTGCCATTGTTATAACCCAAACCACGTACAAGATCAGGACTGACTCCCGAAGCTGGCAGAGTAAAGTCAACGTAAGAACGATTGGGTTACAGCAATACAGGATCACGACGTTGATTTACAGTGCAGTGGTGGTGAGTTCACCAGAGGGGATTCTGAGCCAAAGACTAAAGTAAAAGCACCCTGCCCGCTTGCAGGCCAGGAGACCCAGTGCAAGCGCCACAGCAACAGGACACCACCACGCAGTGAGGCTTTTCTGGCCCTGACGACGGGGAGGGCGCTCTGCCCGCCCGGCGAGGACCCGGGGCCCTCACTTGGAGTCTTGGTCCTTCTCATCTATCAGGGCAGAGCGGATTCCCAGCTTTTTCAGTTCTTCCACTAGGTCCCCATTCTGGTGCATCTGCAGAAGGATGTCACAGCCCCCCACAAACTCGCCATTGAGGTACACTTGCGGGATGGTTGGCCAGTTGGAATAGTCTTTAATACCTGTGGAGAGATGGAAGGTGTGTCACTGACATGATCAGAAGCAAGGGAGCCTTCCACCACAAACGCCACACCCAGCACTCCTGGAAGAAGTCCAGGTGCCTCCCCCCACTCCTGGACAGTGATGCATTTCAGAGGCAAATGGACAGCGGTTCCTTAGCCGGCCCCTCAGCTTCTCCTTCGGTCTTTAGCCCCCAAGGATTTTTGAGACTCCAGTAAGGCTCTTGGTAAAAGAGATGGCAGCCAGGGGACTAACACCAGGAAATGGGACTGTCTAACCAAGGCACGCGAGACAGGCAAAGCTATAATTATCCACACGGGCCATGTTTTCAGGGAAGGTCACGCTTGACCTCTAAATGTGCTGTGAAATCCACCCTGGACTCACTGGCTGCCCGGGTGACCCCCTCTGCCTTCTTCCTGCAGCTCTGAGTACTGAGGGCCATCACTGACTGGCACTCAAGACGCGGAATGCATTCTGCCTTTGAGCGTTACTGAGGAGAGACACAAAGGACTACAGCCTATGGCACAAGACTCCTAAGCCCAGGTCTCAGCTCCCCAGATGGGCTCTACAGAACCTACTAAAGGACATAACATGTAGCCTGGTGATTAGTATTGGATGCCTATATATGTGTGCGTGTGAGTGCATGCATGTGTATCTGTGTGAGGAGCTGGGAATACAGCCCAGCAGTAAAAAACATTTGGCCAGTGTGAGTATAATTAAGTTCAGTTTAGCAACAAACAAATTAAAAAGGCATAAGTACTATAGACAGGTATTTATCCCCTTTCCTGGTTTCCTGTCCTACCCCATCCACCCACCCCCTGCTTCTATGAGGGTATGCCCTTACCCACCCACCCCTTCTCCTCCCATTGGTGCCCAACAAAGCCATCCTCTACACATGCAGCTGGAGCCACGGGTCTGTCCATGTGTACTCTATGGATGATCGTTTAGCCTCTGTGAGTTCTGGTTGTTTGGTATTGTTGTTCTATGGGGTTGCAAGTCCCTTCAGCTCCTTCAATCCTTTCTCTAACTCCTTCACTGGGGACCTCATTCTTTGGTCAATGGTTGAAGATAATTTTTTATTAATTTTTTAAATTAATTTTTATTTAGATGAGTATACTATAGCTGTCTTCAGACGCACCAGAAGAGGACATCGGATCTCATGACAGATGGTTGTGAGCCACCATGTGGTTGCTGGGATTTGAACTCAGGACCTCTGGAAGAGCAGTCAGAGCTCTTAACCACTGAGCCATCTCTCCAGCCCCCAGACAGGTGTTTATAAATGCAAAATTGAACATACAATTAAGTACCCCAAGTGAGTAGGTGCTTCCAAAACCACAACAGTACTCAAATCAAAACCCAGCCACAAGGTGAGCTTTTTACCTAGACAATCTAAAGCACAAGACTTGCCCTTACTACTGTACCATTCCATATTTGTTTTTTTTTTTTTTTTTTTTTTGGTTCTTTTTTTCGGAGCTGGGGACCGAACCCAGGGCCTTGCGCTTCCTAGGTAAGCGCTCTACCGCTGAGCTAAATCCCCAGCCCCACCATTCCATATTTGTTTTCCAAATATAATTTACAAATCTGAGTTACATCACAATGGTCACAAGAGACAAAACACTTTCTTTTAAACCTTACTGTCTTTCTCTATGAAGCACCGAGTTGCTGTAAATGACAGGGCTGAAAGGAGACCGGGTCACAGCTTTTATCTTGCTTCTCCAGACAGTGTCACAGGCTGGGCGTGGTGGCCCACACTTGTAAAGCCATCACCCAGCTAAGGCAGGCCTGCACCTCACAGAGAGGCCCTCTCAAGAAGGGGAGAGGCTACGGTAGAGGGCAAACCCTACAGGTCTTTTCAACACCCAGTACCTGGCACTCTGTACTACCTGGAACCCAAGGCTACACCACACTGAGGTGGGTGTACAGAACTGAGAGCAACCACTCGGTAGGCAGGCAATGCAGCATTACTTGTTTGCACCTCAAATATAAGCAGCCTGTGGGTCAGCCGGAAACCTTGTACATTTACGGTGGAGGCCATGTAAGCACAGGCTCCCTGAGTCTCGTGAGCTGCAGCTGTGCACTGGCCTCTGTTTCCCAACCCTGCTTTGCTGCACAGGAAGCTCACTGATTACCTAGTGAGGGCCCACTGCCTGGAAACATATCAAAATGAAAATACACTTGCTGCCTGAGGCCTGCCCAAACCACTCTGAGCTCTGAACAGTGCCATTGTTTTAGTTAAACCTCTGCAAGTATTTTCCATCCAAGGGAGGCAGGGCTTGCTTAGGCTTAGGTGCCCTCAGACACAGTCCATCAAGGCAGGAAGTCATGGTGGATGAAGCAGTTAAGGCTGGACACAGGGTAGCACCTACTTCATCCAAGCCCTGGGCTGGTCCCAGTGTGAGGCTCTGCTTCCTAAGACAGTGACTGGGTCCCGCACCGGAATGCCCATCACCCAGCTGCGAACGAGCGGCTTTCAGAACAGACACTGTCACAGTTCCACTGTCCTGCCTCATGGCTGACATTTCAAGAACTCTGTCTCAAGGACACACGGCAGCCTCCTGGCAGTACCCGGTCCACAGTGACCTGGGATCACTTTTGTTTCTGTTCCTTGCTGGGAGCTGGTTGGTCTGGACTCCATCTGCAGTGCAAGCTAGTCTCAAACGTGCGGTTACTCCAGTGTTGGCCCTGCAGGAGTGAGCTGCAGCCCTGACTGAAGAGGTCAATAGTTTAGGTCATGCTGACTCTTCCCAGGGAGCACAGTCCTCTATTGCTAGAACTCTATACCTTACACACTAAAATGAACCATGGCGATTATTTAAATATGGCCTATGCACGTCCCACTTAGTGTGCAAAACTGCACTACTTGGTGACAGTAGGTAGGAACTCTCGAAAATTAGAGAACCAGTCTTGACAATAATCAAATTCAAGACCAAGTGTTGAACGGAAGTCACCCTAACTAGAGCTAGAGAGCTGGGGGGACTCGGCTCACACATCACTGCTGCAGCAAAACAAAAGCAAACAACAAAACAAAATGAAACAAGCGAACAATACTTCCAGTCCGGGGAGGTGGCTGTGCTCCCAAAGTGGGTGCGAAGACTGCGTTTGAGCCCCCAGAACCCATGAAAAAGAGCTGAGCACAGCAGGGAGCGCCTGTAACCGCCCAGCTCTGGAGGCAGAGCTAGGAGAGTCGCTGGGGTTTGCTGGCCAGCCAGTCTGGGTTCCATTAGAGACCCTGACTCAGAAAACTGGGTAGAGTGACTGAGGAAGACACTTGGCATAGACCTCTGGGGTTCACACTCACTGCACGTGTGCCCATGTCTGTGCCCCTCCCAAACATTAGTTTATTAAGCCAGAAAAAAAAAAGATGAAAGAAAACATGTATTAAAATTGCCCTGCCTGTCCACTTCCAAAAGGTGTGTTCTACAGTGAAACACTTAAGCACACCACACTGCCCTGGTTCTCCTGGTCCCGGATGAAGTCTGCAGTAGAACTTCAGGTGTGGACTAATTCCCAGAACCACATGCCAGGCTCTGTGATCCTGGCCTAGGTGTGTCACATCCTAGGGTTACATTTCCTTTATTTCTCCACCTTGGAGGGAGGGGAGAATCTTAGCATGAAAGTCCACAGAGCCTCAGAGAGGACGGTGAAGGTGGGAACAGAGCAGACAAGGCTTGGGCACACAGAGAAGCAGAGTGGGCACGCTGGCATCTAGATGCAGCCTCAGAGAGGTGACAAAATCCCCCAGTCTCAGTTTCCTTGGCTCCAAAGTTCATACTGCCTCATGGCTTTACTGAGATCAAATGGTATGCAACTGCTGAAATGACTGACTTCCCATCGAAGTGCCAGGCTCAACTGAGTATGGATTATAGATGGATGTGCACCCACCACGTCAAGGGCCTTCTGCCCTGTTTGTTCTGAGCAACACAGGAAACAGTGAGTGTGGGAAACAACACAGGGATGGTAGAAGCAGGGTATTCCATGAGGAAAGGAGAAAGTAGCATTTGCAGGGCTCTGGGCTACAGCACTTCATACCCCTTAAGTGCTTTCCATATATAATCCTATTTAACCAATACAGACGTGTGATATAATTATCTATTTCACAGATCAAGTTAGGGTTCAGAGAGGGCAAATAAGTCACCCAAAGTCACAGAGTCGGCATGTGGTGGGTCTAGGTCAGCATCTAGGTTTATAAAGTCTAAAGCCAGCCTCCGAGCCCATGACTCTCAGCACAGCCTGTCCCACCGACAGCTACCTGCTCACTGCACACTGTACAGCACAGAGTACTGACTCATATCTCTGACGTCATACACAGGCAGTATTACAGTTGTACCCCTGGCCACTTACTTTTGACCAAATGGGTCTCTGTATTTAGCCACATCCACTACCCCAGGATCACTGAGCCATTTACCAATCCAGTCTCCTCCTAACCCACCAGGACCTCACCTTGTCCATTTGCCCCCCACAAGCCATGTTGTCACAGACACCTTAAACCTGTATCTTGACCCTCTAGCCTGGTGGGGAGGACAAGCTGGCTTTGGGCTAAACCTCCTCCTGCCTTTGTGAATAAGGTTTTATTGAATTCAGCTTGCTGACTGAATATACAGCATCCAAGTCTACTTCCAGTCTCCAACAACAGAGCAGCAGAAGCAATGGTGACCCAAGAGTCCACAGCCCACCTGGCCCTTCACCAAGGAAGCTGTCTCCACCTCAGACTATCTTCCTGGGAGAAGGGAAACAGCTCTGTTCATCTTCAACACTGACTGTTACAATTCCAGAGTGCTCATGCCAGACGCCCACAGCACATGGCTGGACCCAAAGGGTGCACACACACAACTGGGAATCCAACTTCCAACATTCGCCAGAGTAGGGAGTACCTCTTTCCTTGAATGTTCAGACACTGCTTCATAAACAATTACAGGCTGTGCGGAGGAAAAGGGCTGGGAGAAGGAGGCTAAAGAAAACAGAGTTCACAGGTGGGGCACAGCAGGATTGAAAGAAGGGCTTAAATACACAGGAGAGCCACTGAGAAAACTCTGGGAGACAGAAGTCAACAGCCAGCAGGGAGGGCTCCAAGTGCTCCAGACTCATCAACATGTCCAAAGTGACAGCTAGGCCAGCTAACCTGACCATGTTACATAAGGTACACACATGTGGCAATGTCACATAGGCTTATGCCTCAGAAACTTTACAAGTTATAAGGACAAGAAAACATGGGGTACTGGTTATGCACTCAAAAACACTCCACCCCCTACCCTGCTCTTGTTGTAATGAACGCATAGAGAAAGATGGGCACGGGACTATCAGAGCCGTCACAGAGAAGTCTATGCTGTGACTGTGAGCGACACCAGCCTGGCCTTAGCAAGGTAACAGTCACAGAAAGCCTGCCCTGCTCAAGTGGCACTCCCTGCAGCACAGGCCTCTGTGCAAGCCGGGCCCCTGCCCTCCAAAGGTGAAATGCTCTGTGCAGGCAGGCAGGACTTCACAATGCCAGCAGCCGCAAGATTGCCCAAGGAACCACAAGGCAGCACTGTGTCCTGTGTGTACCCGAGGTGATAAAAGTGAGGACCAGAAGCCTTCTTTACACCACCCGTCCTGGATCCTGGGTGAGAAGCAGGGCCCTCTGAAAACTGTCAGAAGGGAGAAGGAAGGACCATTGCCACAGCGGGACAGGTGAGTGGCCTCTCCTTGTCTGCCAAAGCGAGCACGAGCTACCCCCTTGCCCTCTGGCATACTTGACTATAGACAAAAACCTCTTGAAAGGCTCAACCTGGCTAGGGCCCCCCGGAGCGGGCGGTGATGGGGGGGCACACTCTCATCAGTCCGAATGTCAGCCCTTCCACTAACCTTCATTTTTCTAAGCTACAGGAGGCTCATGTTTAATTATTTGGAGAACACACTAACAAAACTAACAAGCCAGTGAAATGAAGGCTTGAAGCTGGGCACAATGGCTCTCCGGCACCAGCACTTGAGCAATAGGAGGAACAATGCAAGTTCTGGGCCAGCCTAATCTTCACAGTGAGTTCTAGGCGAGCTTGGCTAGCCTGTCTAAAAAAGAAGAAAAATAATAAATAAAATTGAGTAACAACAACAACAACAAATATCAACAACAACAACAAAAAAGAGCTAAATTCTTGTGTCATCTGAGCACCTAATGGTGAGAGGCCAGGCACGTGAGGTAGACGACAGAGCAGGTCCTGATACTCGTTCTCAGATTGGTTGTCCCCGGTGTATCTTCCCTCCAGTTACACTAAACAGGGGAACATAAATCCTAAGCCAAAGCTCCTCAGACCTCATATTAAGCAAGATATCCACAGTGTAGCGTCTGCTAAGAGCCACACTGGCGGGGTGACCGCAGGTAGGTAGGTCCTAGCTCCAAGGCTGCAGAGTAGCTGCTTATCTCCCCCCTGCAAGGAGCCACCTCTGACCCAAAGCCACAACGTGCCCTGGGCCAGATAACCCCAGAGCCTCACAAGCAGCCAAATGTTAGCTGAGGAGGAAAACACGGGGTTCAGAGCACAAGGCACGTCTGGCCATCATCCCTGGTAGCACTCGTTCAGTTGCTCTTTCTCTGCTTCACCCCAGAGCCACGCCCATCAAAACCATCCCAGGGAACTAATGTGGGGTCAGCCACGAAACACCATGGAAAGCCGTCAGGTTTAATAATAAAGTTGCTGCCACTTAGTGGGTGCCTCTCGGGCCAGAGAGGATGGCATTATATACAGTATGGAAGGGAAAGGAGGAATTCCCACAATGCAGTGCAGTCTGGCTTTGAACTGGTGATCCCCCTGCCTCTGCCTGCAGAGAACTGGGGCTACAGAAGTGAGTTTCTATGCCCAGCTATAGTTTTTATCGTCTCTCGTTTCCTCACGGACTCTGCCAGGTTCAGGGTCATAATTCTTCATTTTACTTATGGCTGTGCTGCAGACCAATCACAGACCATTCCAAAGCAAACCTGATCTCCACAGCCCCAGCCTCAAGAAGAATGACCATACCACGATGAATAGCTATAATTAGTAATTTCAAACGCTGCATACTCCATTCTCATAGAAAAGGCTCCTTTCAGCAGTGACCAAACCAGAGCACCAGGTCAGTAAGAAGACTGGGGGGATTTCTAGAATGCGGGGTTCCCCAGATACCACTGAAGGAGGAGCAGGGAGAGGGGAGAGGGCAGCTTTTTCATTACTCGGCCCACCCTGACCAATTCTTGCCAAGGATCAGGACCAAATCCCTGGCCTTTCTCTTCCCCTGCTCAGAGTAAGCAAAAGACTGAGAGAAAGGATTTCAACTAGACTTCAGGACTCAGTCTCTTTGCCTTGGGGTTAGTGAAAAGCAACAGGTTTGGCTGTTCTGCTCTCTGCCCTTTGGCCCCCAACCTTGCTGCAGTTCGGGGGTCAGAAGTCTTAGTGGCTTTCTCTTCCCGCTGTGTCTCTACCATGTTCACACAGGGTTCTTTGGTGCTACAGTCCCTAAAAACCAAAGTCCGTGTCTTTCCCAACGTTGAGTCCAGCTAGACTATGGTGAAATCTCTGCGGCAAGAAGACAGTCCCTGACCCTCGGTGCCTTAAACATTAGAGGTCAGCCTCTGACCTCGTTAGGCACACACAGGCAAGCCTGAGACCTCCTCCCTACATAGGCGGCATCAGTCCCTCACCTAGCAAGTAGGCTGCTGGCTTCCAAGCCCTCCAAGTGTCCCCAAGGTACTCGCTGTGAGTCCCCCTCTCAGACAGCCAGTCCCCAATCTACCTGTTCTGACGGATCACGCTTCGGACTACCCCACACCTATGCAGCCAGGAACATCTCTCCCCGAGAGGGGCCGAGGCGAACCCTCCCTCCGCCCAGGTGGCTTCGCAACTAGGGAGGGCCCTTACTCCTCGAGATCTGCTCAAGTTCACCGCGCCCTCGTCGCCAGGTCCCACGGGCCTGACCTTGCCTCAGCTCCGGGTCCTCCAGCACGTTGTAGGCCGCATAGTCGCGGACTCCGTGCAGCCGCAGGATCTGTACCACGGCGTTGCTGAAGCCGCACTGGGGCTGCTCGGGCGTCCCCTTGAGGAACACCACCACCTTGTCCTTCTTCACCAGCGCGTCCAGCTGCTCCGCCTGGCCGCCCGAGCTTGCTGCCCGCACGCCGGCTCGGGGCAGGACTCCGCCACCCGCGCCGCGCCCCCAGCGGAGCAGAGCCGCGGCCGCCCGGCTCAGGGACGCGCTCATGCCCGCTCGCTGATCACCGCTTCTGCGGCCACCCGAGGGCTTACAGAGCCCGTGGTGTCCGGCCGGCCCACTGGAGGTTCTCATTGGATAGGCTCTGGAATGAGTCTCGTGATTGGACAATACTGGCTCAATTCCACCAATCATATCGCTTACACCGTAACGGTGGGCCTTCCCTGGGAGCCGCATCCTACAGGCTTGCTAGTGAGCCTGGACGACCACTTTGCGTGTTGATTGGACAAACTGGACGTCCGTCAGTAAAGGACAGCAAGAGGTGTGACTACAGGAAGACGGCTTTCCTCCAGCGTGCGTTCGAGGCCTGCAGGGAAAAGCCAGGATGACAGGGCAGGCGCAAGGCGGGGCTTCTGCCGCCCGCGGCACGCCGGGAAGGAATCACGTCAGACGCAGTTTCCGGTTCCGTTTGCGGCGACTGATTTTTAAGGTAATGCGGTCCGATAGTCCCGCGAAGGCGTGCGCCAGAGAGGTGGTGGGCCTTCACGCATCACTAGCTGAGGTGAGCCGCCAACTTGGCGTATACTGACCAACCTCGAACCCGCCATGCACGTGGACAGCCAAGCCGTGTGCTGCTGCCTCACGTGGAGTCTTCCTCTAGAATGATCTTTTAGCATAAAAATATCATTATTGTGTATGTATGATCTATGTGCATACACCTGCCACAGCGTGTGAATAGAAGTCAGAAGACAACTTTGTGTGGTCAGATCCCTACTTCCGCCTATTATAAAGGATCCAGTGATGGAACTCTGGGGTGCAGGGTAAGTCCCTTGACACTCTGAGCCATCTCCCTGGCCTCTAGAATGATGTTCTTATCCTACAAACGTGTAAAGTACTCTAGCTGTGGGACGGCTGTCTTTGGGGTCTCGGTGACCCTTCTGCCCACATAACCCCCTGTTGCTGGGGTCAGGACCGTTTATTGAAAGAACTAAGAAATTGGAGGTTGCTGAACCCTGTGACCGTTGTCTGCAAAGTTCCTTGCCTACTAAGAGGCTGAGATAAGAGGATCTGTTGAACTCAAGATTTCTAAATAAACCTGGGCCATACAGCAAGATCTTTTAAAGAGGAAAAACAGAAAGTATGAGGATATAGGTCAGTAGTAGGTCGCTTTCCGAGTGTAAGCGACGTCTGAGTTCCACCCCCATGCATACAGACAGTAATAAAAGAGAGTGTTCTGTCAGTGATGATCGCCCATGGGTAGAGCGCTTGCACATCTGGGGACGGTGCAGAAGAATAAGCAGGCTAGTTGTTTGCTTTGCCCTCTCCATTTTATATATTGCTTGGCATGTACTTCCCCTTAGAACAGAGCCCCAGACATGGTCGGTGCTCACACTGGTAGCACGGGGATCCAGATCCTGGCCAGCAGGACTCAGTGGCCCTCTATCTAATCTGTAGTCTTGGACCTGCGCTGGGTTGGTGGTACCCTCGAGCACACCAGACTTGCAGAAAAAGCATACTCCAGAGGAAGCTGAGGCATGCCTGCTCGAGAGCCAGCGGTTCCATGTGCAATTTTCCTCTGATAAATCCTGGGTACTGTTGCCACGGTGATAATGACTGTGCCGTGTCATTGTCGATCCACCAACAGTCAGAGAAGCTTTGCAGTCAAGATATTGTTTAGCAGACGGAGCGGTTTCTGTTGGACACTAAGTGCTGCTACAAGACCTCGAGTTACTAACGGTGTTGCTGGAAGTGGCCCGTTTGCACCTGGGGAGTGAATGTAAAAATCAAGAGAGTGTACACACATGACCCGTGGAGCCCGCTAGGTCGAGGCTCCGCTGGAAACCCGAGCCACGGGGAAACTGAAGACAGATGGGAACCGCCTAGCGGATTCCTTGTCGTTGTGTTGAGTCCTGTTCCTTTTCTGATGGCAAGCCCCAAACTAAAACCTTGTTCTTTCACAGATTCCAGACACCGTACAAAGATGTTTGCAAGAAAAGCAGAGGTAAAAATAGCTGCTCCAAAAGTCAGACACCTGTGTGGGTTAAGTCACCCCAGCATCCGGGAGCTTTTATTCATTCTTACATCGCTGTAAGTAGTTTTAAATAAATAAATAAATAAATAAATAAATAAATAAGGGAAGCCGTGTGTCTGGTTGGCTTTGGTGCTCCCTGGGTGAAGGGGAAGAATTTGCAGACTGTTCTGGTGACCTGGACGCAGAGCAGTGGTGATAAACAGCATGCTGCTAACTATTAGTAGTAACAATATTCCTGGCCAAAAAAAAAAAAAACAAAAACCAGCTTAAGGGAGTAAGAATCTCACGGCTTGAGGATATAGACTTTGTCTCACAGCTTGAGGGTATAGACTTCATGGCAGGACAGACAAGCCGGCTGGTGCCTGTTGCTGCTGGTCCCACAGCATCCACAGTTGATGCAGAAGAGGAAAGCTGCTGTCCAGCTGATTCCAAGTCCCCACCCTACAGGTCAGCGGGTCCTCTCCCTACTTAAACCCTTCTGGAAACATCCTCATAGACACATCCTGAAGAGTTCTCATGATTGTAAATCCTGTGGAGGTGTCAATAGCTGACTTTATGTACAGTTAGTTGGCCTAGGAAAGATTTTTCTCTTTAAGTCATCAGATATCTAATACAGCTGTCGTGTGACATTAAAGTGAGCAGGTGGGAAGATCGCTGAGCCCCGTTTTCCAGAAATGCAGCTCTGGCACTGCTGGGCATAGTGACACACGCCTTTGATCCCAATACTTGGGAGGTATAAGCACGTGGATCTGAGTTCAAGGCCAGCTCAGTCTACAGAGTGAGTCCCAATCCAACCAAGGATACACAATTTTAATAAAGCTATCTTAAAGTATGTGTGTGGTGTATAACACTGCTTTGGAAAGCTTTAGAAATCTTAAAACGAATGTGAAAAAAGTACACTTCTAAAGCGGTCGTCAGAACTGTGCTCTGAACAACTTGTGTATCGCCGTGACGTGTATCCTCAGCGGGGAAGCGGGATGGGAGTTTGCTTTCAAGGATCCTAGGATTTGGGCAAAACAACGTAGTTGGACCCCAAAATTCACCTTGGGAATATGTGACTCAGGCATCTCACAGTGTCTCTCCTTCCCTTGCGTTCAGACGAGGCTTTTCTATATCTAGTAAAAAGTGTTCTTTTCTGTTCACCTCCCAAAGCACCATGAAGCCAGTGAGAATGGCGATGGAATCTTCGTCTTCTGTTTCTCAGCCCCAGACCTACCAGAGTGGGGACTGTGGAGCTGAGTGGGCTCCAGCCCCTGCCCCCTTTCTTTCTCTGACACCCAGTGCCACCACCATATGTCCTTTACAGTAACCAGCTTTAAGAAGAGGGGAGGCAGGGCTAGAGGGAAGGCTCATTGGTTAAGAGCACTGGCTGCTCTTGTAGAGGTCCTGGATCCAATCCTTGTACCCACCTTGTATCTCACAACTTTCTGTAACTCTGGTTCCGGGGAATCCAACACCCTCTTCTAGCCTCTGGTGCACAGACATGCATGCAGGCAAAACACTGGTACACAATAAGCAAAAGGGGTGTGCTTATACACCAGGTGACATGAGTGTGTCTGGCCCTACTGTCCAGAGCTTTGAAGGTGCTGCCCTAAGAGAAAAGTGGCTCTCTGGGTTACAGTGATGGAGCCACCAAACATTCCTACAGTGAAGATGGCTCTTGGGACCCAGAAACCTACAAACCGAGCTGAAACCTGACCCACCCCTGTGAGACACTTAACAGAGCATCGACTCAGCCACACATTAATCTGATGCCCAGACAACAGCTAAATGGAATGTGGAAACCCAGGCAGAGCCAGCCTTCCCAAGAGGTAGCAATGCCTTTTGAGTGTTGACTCCCTTTACCTCCAACACAGCTAGTTTATATTTTATTTTTAGCTTGGCTATGGTTTAATTTTTGTTTCTTGAGATAGCCTTGCCATTAGAGCCTAGTCAGGCTCTAGAATTGGATCCTCCTGCCTCAGCTTCCCTGGAATTACAGGTATGTACTGCCGTGCCCAGAGCTTCTGTCAGTACCTAACTGATCTTAGATAACCTATTCCCTACATAGAGGATTCTGGCTGGCACAGGTTCTTGCTTTGCCTGAACCAGGAGTGACTGTGTATGTGGAGAAAGATGGCATGCTACAACTGGATTAGGTCAGCTGAGGATAGACCACGAAGAAGGTATACATAGGCTAGACCATGGAGAAGATATACATTGTGAAGAGCTGGAGGGTCATCCTGGGATCTGGAGTGGGAGGGTGTGGTCCTGGGTTCTAGTCCTAAGCATACCGAGCATTGAGTTTTCATCCTTGAGTTTTCCCACGCATCTATTTTCTCTCCTTGTGTTTTTGAGAATGGCTACTGTAGGCTGTGTGTATTTCAAGCTTTGTTCGAGTGGTGCGGTAAATCGCTCTGCTGTGTTTCCCTCCTGAGCCCCAGTGTGGTTTTTTTTTTTTTTTGTCCCGTGTACGTATTGTGAATTTTGTTCTCCAAACAGCCTTTGTGTACACAGATCGGTCTGAACCTTACAGGAAACCAGGGTGCAAGGTGGCAGTGTGTACCTGTTCTCTCAGCAGCACCGGAGGGAGCGCAGCCAGAGGATCTCAAGTTGAAACTGCAGACAGTCAGACTTTGTTTCTTCACGTTCCATTTTTATATTTCTGCTGAATCATAGCAATACCAGAGCATCTCAGGGATCTCTGCTTGCAAACACATGCATACTGTATTTATGTACACATATCGTATAGTATAGACATGTGCATATCTACATAGGATAGTGATATTTGATTTATAACAGAGCTAATATGATGAAATCTTCGGTTTTAGTTTCTTAGAGGGATCTGTAGCCCAGCCAGGCTCCCCTTGAATTTGCAGCGACCTTGCTGTTTCTGCCTCCAAGTGCCAGGATGTGTACCGTCTTACCTCTAATCCAAAACAATCCAAACCATGACTTTCCCACCTCTAGAAGCAGCGCCTGCTCCCTCCATCCTCGTGCCTTTTTTTTTTTCATACCAAAGATGGAGCCCTTTGACCAGATGCCTCTATTTTATGTATTTATTTTTCCAGACTGGGTTTCATGCTGACCTTGAGCTCTTAACTGTCTTCCTGTTCAAGCGTCCAAAATGCTGGAGTTACAGGCGTGAAGCATCACACCCAGCCTATATATGTCTTAAAGTTGGACAACTGTCGGGCTTTGTTTTATTGAGACACTTACCGTACACGGAGTGTAAACAGAGAGGACTCCTGTAAAGTCGAATGAAGAACTAAATGGGGCGTTTGTAGCTGTCGCTGAGCCACTGCTGCTCTCTGACACCAGCGCTTTCAGAGCTCCAGCTGAAGGAGAAGTGGTTAAGGAAGAGGGGGGCTTGGGGATTTAGCTCAGTGGTAGAGCGCTTGCCTAGGAAGCGCAAGGCCCTGGGTTCGGTCCCCAGCTCCGAAAAAGAGAACCAAAAAAAAAAAAAAAAAAAAAAAGGAAGAGGTTAGGGGGATGTTGGCCCGGAAACCGGGAAAGGGAATAACAATTGAAATGTAAATAAGAAATACCCAAGTTAATAAAGATGGAAAAAAAAAAAAAAAGGAAGGAGGTGCCCATACCATAGCTCGGGCAGGCTAATCCATCGTGGTAACGCATCCAGGAAACAACTGTGTACAAAAGCCGCTCGCAAGGGTGCGCCCTCTACTGGAGGGTGAAGAAACCTCATCGTTACCGGCCTGGTACTATGGCACTCTGAAATCAGACGCTATCAGAAGTCCGCTGAACTTCTGATTCCCAAGCTCCCCTTTCAACATCTGGTGAGAGAAATTGCTCAGGACCTCAAAACAGACCTGCGCTTCCAGAGAGCAGCTATTGGTGCTTTGCAGGAGGCAAGTGAGGCCTGTCTGGTTGGCCTTTGGGAAGATACCAACCTGTGTGCTATCCATGCCAAACGTGTAACAATCACAACAAAAGATACCCAGCTAGTACGCTGCATACGTGGAGAACGGAGAACGTGCTTAAGAGCCCACTGTGAGAGGAACCATTTCATTCTCAAAATAAAAACATGTTCTCTTCGTCTTCCTGTTCTCAGTCGGTCTGAATGTTACGTATTTTCCCCCCCATGGGGTCAAAGGTACCTAAGTTTATGATTTCGAGTGTAAACATGGGGGACAGAATTAGGTATTGGCAGTTTCTCCACGCTCCTTTGTGTGACCTTTAATATAAATGCAAGATGTAAAATAAAGCATTAATGCAAACAAAATGTTTCAGTGAACACATTTCAACAGTCCAACTTTATAACAGTTGGAAATAAACCTGTTAGATTTTACCATCCAGTAGATTCCATCCACTCACTGTACCTTCGGAGTTGTCCTGCGTGCAGGTACATGATTTTAATGTCGTCTGTCCTCCGTGCTGTTCCTGTGAGTTTGCTACTAAAATGGATTAAACTGTATTTTAAAAAGAATTAAATGGCACATGAACTCTATGAGCAGGATGGCTCAGTGGGTAAAGGCCTGCTACCATGAGTGGTGACTTGAGTTCATCACCAGGTCCCACACGGGGGGAGGGGGGGAAGGGAGTAAGCCAAAGCCCCCAAATTCTTCTCCCCTGCCACCCGTTTAGTATGCAGTGCTGATTTGCTGTTCAGGGTTGGGCTTGGTTTGTAACAGCGGAGAGTTTCTGCCACTCACTACCTCCCAAAGACTTGTGAGGAGGTGTCTAGACCAACATAGAAAGCAAGGAGCCAGTCAGTGTCACGAGGCCAAAGGTCCCTCAGATAGTCAGCCACAGGGACACTCCTGCAGAGTGACAGCCTCCTACTCCTGCTGAGTCAGAAGTTTGCTGAGCACTTCCCAAACCTTTGAGGCCGGATGATTCCATACTTGCAAAACAACGCCACTATCCTGAGAGGCCGCTGCACACAGGACTCCCCTCAACAAGAAAGAAGTATTCTGCTTTTCAAAAATGCAGAGAGGGGGGTTGGAGATTTAGCTCAGTGGTAGAGCGCTTGCCTAGGAAGCGCAAGGCCCTGGGTTCGGTCCCCAGCTCTGAAAAAAAAAAAGAACAAAAAAAAAAAAAAAAAAGAACAAAAATGCAGAGAGGGCCTTTGGCTAAGGACTCACTGGCAAGTTGGGCACTTTTATTGTCTTAGGGCCAAGTTAGCATTTGTGGGAGCCTTCTTCCCGAGGTGGACTGAGCCCAGCCTTCCTGTGACTTTTTTTGTGAAGCCCTGGTTGTATGAGTTAGTTCCCCCTGGCCCCCCATCCATCCGCACATCTGCCTTCCCATTCCACAGCTGCAGCCCTGAGATAATTCACACACGTGCTAGACCACCTAGGGAAGCGGGTAAGATCCTGTCAGCATCCCCTGACCCCACCCCCATACACACAAACACACCCTAGCCTTGGAACTGGCCCTTAACTCATAGTGATCCTCCTGCCTCAGCCTCCTGAGTACTACCATTAAAGGTGTACAGTACTACTCCCAGCTTTAATAAAAATTCTCCTGAGGAAATTGTTGGTTGTGGGGAGAAAATTAAGAGTCTTCTTTTGGGGGAGCGGGGAGGGGGGGGGGCGGAGCATTTTAGTGAGTCTCCTGTCTTATGCCGTAAGGCCAGCAGGGGGCGCTAGCCTGCCACCCTTACAGAAGCTGGAGCAGCGCTTATAATGTAGTCTGGGGATCGGAAAATGGCCCAAATTTGTGCTGTCCCCCAGTGCCAGAGCCTATCCTATGGAGTGGTTAACTCACATGCTTTCGAGTCACAAAGTGGCATATATAACGTGGTCGTTGGGAGATTTAAATGTTGGCGGATAATCTGAGATTTTAAGAGGATCCCAGCTACAGACGGTAGAATGTTTGCTTAGCGGCAAGAATTTCTGAGTTCCCAACACTGGAGGAAGTATGGTGTGATGGCAAATGCTTGAAATTCCAGCACTCAAGAGGTGCAGGCCGAAAGATCAGAATGCAAGGTCATTATTGATTATATACAGAGTTCCAGCCGGTCTGAAGTAGGTGAGACCCCACCGTCCTCACCCTCAGTCCCCTCAACCAAAACAAAGCCTTAGGTGTGAAACGAGGAGGATCTTGGGGTACTGCTCTGCCTGAGCTGACTGGAGATCCTGTTTCGAAAAGAAATTACGAATGAGCAAACAAATTTCAAGGGGATGGATGCTGTCTTCCCTCACGACGCTGGAGGAACAGTTTTGTGGATGGCCCTCCTGTCAGTCTACGGTCAGAACCTTGGGATACTGGTCGTCAGGTGTGAGGGACTGGGTGCTACCCACATGGAGTCCTTTTCCTAACCACAGCAGGTTTGAGACAACAGTAAGCTGGATGGAGACCCTGCCCCCTAAGAGGGGTAGGAGCTCTGTCAGCCTGTGCAGTCCGATGCTAGTCCCGCACAGCGGCAGGCACCGAAGAGCCCTTGATGGTTGCTTGGCCCCACTTCTCAGAAATGTGGCTTCTACTCCTATGTATTTCCTACGCCTCACCCATTCCCCTGTGGGTTCCCAGGCAGGATTCACTGTGTAACCTGGTGCCTTCACACTGTCCCTGGCCTGTAGGGTCTGCTCAGTACATAATTCTAAAATAAAGGACACAAAAAACAGCCAACGATTCAGGATAGTACCTCTTCACGTCCTGAAATAAGAAGCTCAAAAGACTGGAGAGGATGTCTGAGACCACAAGTAACTTTGAATCCTGCATATACTCTTATTTTTACATCCAAGGGCTACCTGTGATAAAGTCAACTTATAAAAGAATTGAAGGAAGAACAATATCAAACAATAGTAACGGGACTCTGATAGCAACACTGTAGCAATAGTTCTATACCTGTGGTCCCTGGGATGCACTTCTGCCTTCTCCCACAAAGGAAGAACTCTACGGCTTCTCTTTGGCATATCCAAGTTACCAGCATCCCCTTGTGTTACTCCATGGACACAAGTAAAATAGGGTGTCATGAACACAAGGGTTGCCATACACAGGGGGAGACCTGAAGACCAGCACAGCCTCTAAAGGGCTCACAGGCAGGTAGTGCATACCGCATGGACACGCTGAGCAGAGCATGGTTCACTTTTCCAGCACGACAGGGTGGGATGGCGAGCATCAGCAAGCTGCCGAGGAGTTCAACTTGAACTCTTGGTTGCTCATGGGTAACTGAAACTGCGGCAAACAAAACTCCTCGGCAAAGGTTCCGGTGCTGATCGATCACAGATGCCATAAAAAGAGACAAAACACCCGTGTGCTTGTGGCTCTGGGGTGAGACGCTTGCTTTGCATGCACAAGGCCCTGAGTTCAATTTCTAGATCTACAGCTCCTGCTGCCATGCCAGATAGTCCTGAACACCTCACAGTTGTACAATGACACATATGAGGATGTCACTAAGAACTGGCAGGAGCTGGGTTGGGGGCACCTGACAGAAGCACTTCAGAGCCAGAGAAAGCTCAGGGGTGGCACTGAGGCTACCACTCCAGCGAGTCTCCAGGTAACAGGGAGGAATATTCTGCCACAAGATGGTGACACACACCTTTAATCCCAGCACTTGAGAGGCAGAGGCAGGCAGATCCTTGAGTTCCAGTCTAGACTGGTCTACAGGGTGAATTCCAGGACAGCCAAGGCTACACAGAGAAACTTTTTCAAAATATCAAAGGGAGGGGAAGGAAAATTCCAGAAAGAGGAAACAACCAGGGGAGGGACACAGGCCTTGGAATACTCTGGGGAAAGCAGATACTTTTTGTGAGATGCCAAACACGTGGACGGGCCCAGAGTCTGATAGGGAGGCAGTCCTTGGGAGAGAAGATCCTAGAAAACCTCCAGCTCAGTCAGGAGAGTCCTTGTTTGGGACTCTGAGCGCCGACTGGAGGCAGCTGAGCCCACAGCAGCCATCTAGGCGACTGTAAGTGAGGTAGAACCATTCTATTCTGCGGTGGGAGGGTAGGGGGTGGAGCCTTGGGAGGAGGGCAGCTGCCCTGAAGAAAGAAAGGGCACTGTTTGTGATTGGTTGGAGATTCTGGTCAGCCCTGCTGGCTCCTTGCTAACTTGGGGAAAATGGGAGGAGGATGGACTGTCACAGACAGAGCCTGGATTACTTTTGGACATTGTGATTCTCAAGCTACCTGAGGGACATCTGAATCATCAGGCTACATCTGAAAGAGGAGAGTGTTTCCACGGTCGCCTCTACAGTAAAATTACTTTCACCAATAACAGAGGTAGGCGCGGGCCTCCAGAGAAAAGCCAGATGAGAGTAAGACCCTGGGTCTATGTACTTGTGGAAGGACACCCATGAAGATTGGGAAGGGGGAAGGAGAGAAAGACTGAGATGGAAAATGTCCAAGCCACTGCAAGGCCAGGTGAGGGCCCGGGCTTCCTGCTTTGGGCTGTGAGGGAAGTGTGGCTGGAAACGGATTCCTGACCACAGGTGACCACATGCCCTTTTAGCTCGGGAAAGAATTGGAGAGAATTTGCTGCTTGTGAGTGGCCCCTGTGTGTGAGCCTGTGTTTTAGAGCATCTAAAGAGCCTGCAAAATAAGCAGAGGGCCCAGCCATTTTCCCCACGTGTGTCAATGGCAAGCAAGAGTTTGCAGGACTGAAGAAGCTGCCTTACCTGCAGAGGCTGGTAGCTGCCCCCTTTGCCCTGTGTTTGCAAGACCTTCAGTGCCAAAGGCCACTGGGATGGGCATACCTTCTGTTCGCCTCTCCATTGACTTGCTTTCTGCCTGCTGACCATGACTGTTCACCAGGAAGTGTATACTGAGTGGCACTTATGTCTTGGGCAGTTACAGTTTTGCTTAGAGCAACCACTTGGGAAGCTTTCTGTCTGGGACAGGTGTCAGTCAGCAGCAACAAGACTCTAAGGTTTCCTGAAGCTAGGCTATTCCAGTGGAACTTGGGCTTCACTATTCAGGAAGGCTCCCATCCAATCAAGAACTGGAGGCTGGAGAGGGGGCTCAGTGGATAAATTGCTAGCCACACAGACATGAGGACCTGAGCTCACCTCAGCGTGCACATAAATATTTGGCACAGTAGCGTGAGTGCCAGGGAGTCAGGGACAGAGGCTCACCAGAGCTTGCTGGCCAGCAGACTAGCCAATCAGTGCGCTCCACATTCAATGAGAGACCCTGCCTCAAAAAAAAAAAAATAAGGGGGCTGGGGATTTAGCTCAGTGGTAGAGCGTTTACCAAGGAAGCACAAGGCCCTGGGTTTGGTCCCCAGCTCCGAAAAAAAAAAGAACCAAAAAAAAAAAAAAAAAAAATGGAGGGTGGTTGAGGCAGACACTCAAATGTTGACCTTTGGCCTCCACGCGCATGTGCAGGTGCACACATGTGAATATACTACATGTGCACACAGAGATAATCTGTCATAAAAATAGGTTTCCCTTTTTAAACTGTTTTAGTTCTTCGACAAGTTTATACACATAATGCACTTTGGTCAATGTTGAGTGAACACTTCTTTTTTTTTTTTTTTAACCTTATGAAGCAGTTTAATTAGGTTGTTAACAATTAGAACACCAGTTTGTGAGGGTACATGCCGTTCGTCAGGGAGAACTGAGACCGCAGGTAGCCCTGGAGCTGGGGGACAGCTTTGATCTTTGGCAAAATCTGCGAGTCCACAGCTTTCTGATCAGCCTTTCGCTGCTCTGTAATTTCGTATTTCTCCTTCTCTGTGTCAAAGATCTCACCCTCCTGATGCCTGGGCTTGCGAAGTGGCTTCTTCTTGAAGTAAGCATCAGTCAGGTGTTTGGGAATTTTAACCTTGCTGATATCAACTTTTGTAGAGGTGGCGATGACAAACTTCTGGTGTGTCCTACGCAGAGGAACTCTGTTGAGGGCAAGAGGTCCAGTCACAAGTAGCAAGCCACTGCCCAGCTGCTTGAGGAAAACCACTCTCTTGCCCCTGTGGCGCCCAGTGAGGATGATCAGGACAGTCCCGGGAGTGATGCTGGAGCGCAGCCTCCTCACGTGCTGGCTGAAGGGCTTCTTGCCATGGCTCAGCAGCTTCCGAGGTACGTCTTCAGTAGGGTAATACCTAGGCATTTTTCGAAGCTTCACCACCCGGGTGCCACCGTTCTTGTCCCCACCAACTGTTTTTGTGACGGTAGCAAGGACCTTTACTTTCTTCTTCTTCTTCTCAACCTTTGTCTTGGCAGCAGAGTATTTCCTTTTGTACAAGGCCTTTCTGGAATACATAGCAGATCGGGAATACCTGCCGATTCCTCTCACCAGGACAGGGTTCCGGCTGCAATGGGGCTTACTCTTCCTCAGCTTTTTAGCCTTAGAACTACTCTTTTTGACCGCACCAGCGGGCCGGGCCCGGGGGGCAGTAGCATCACCGCCAGCCTTCTTGGCTGCAGGTTTCTGCTCCTTTTTATCAGGCTTCTCCGCCTTTTCACCCGCCATCTTGCAAGACGGGAAAGAGGAGTGAACACTTCTTGAGGAGATGAGAACCCCATAGGGCACCAGTGATGGGCCATAGCACGATTCCACTTAGGAATACTGTAGGGAACTGATGACTTTTTTGGGGTTTCACTAACAAGCATGGATGAAGGGTTATTTATAGGACTGTGAGCGACCCCAAACTGGAAAGTCTCACCCAAGCACGGATGACAATTTCTGAATACGTAGAGTCATGCCCACCCCACGCCACGCCCCCTTCAATTACCCTCCCACACTGTATACATACTCTGGTCTCCCAAGAGTTACACGTGCCTGGCAGGGAAGTATAAGAAGGAGCAGCTGGGGGGGTTGGGGATTTAGCTCAGTGGTAGAGCGCTTGCCTAGCAAGCGCAAGGCCCTGGGTTCGGTCCCCAGCTCCAAAAAAAGAACAAAACAAAACAAAACAAAAAATAAGGAGCAGCTGGAATCGCACGCGAGGGTCTTTTTGATTACTCTTCCCGGCCCCTCTCCTTCCACAAGGAAACATCACCCTCCCTGCCTGAAGACTGCTGCAGGCGGTCACAGCTGCTTTTTTTTTTTTTTTTTTTTTTGGTTCTTTTTTTTCGGAGCTGGGGACCGAACCCAGGGCCTTGGGCTTCCTAGGTAAGCGCTCTACCACTGAGCTAAATCCCCAGCCCAGGTCACAGCTGCTTTAATGAAGGCAGTAAAGGCTGTTGTGCTGTGAGGACAGCACCCTACAAGTCACTCTCAGACCTCTCGTGAATCTATCTTACATTTGTAACCCCTGCCACCAGAGCGCCTGCCTGTTTGTCCATGGATGCACGGGGTACCACAAAGCCTGCCTGGGCTCTTTTGGTCTGACTAGGATGCCAAGGCCACGCCTCCGGGAGCAGGGGCTGGGCTCCAGGGTCTCCCTCAGCGTCCTGGGCACCCTGCCTATCACACAGCTTCTAATATTATCACAGGTTCAGAAAACAAAGAGAAACACTCTAGTGACTTTGAAAATAGTTGTCTCCAGGGAGCAAATACCAAAACTCTGTTTTCCCCACCTAGTAGAGACCCTTCCTCGCTGGCATCCTTCCCGGATTGGTTTCTGTTTCAAGGTTCTGAGTCAGGATTCAGCTTATAGCAGGAAGGAACATTTGGGCAGAACTTCAAATTCATGGTACACGGTCTGCAAGATCCTCCAGAGAGCTGTCGCTCGGAAGACACAAAGAGCTGGTGGTCCCTTTCCTGGGTGTGGGAGCCTTGGGAGATAAGATATCTGGCCCTGCCCAGCCCACTAGAGGTGTGTGAGGCCCAGAGGAGATCCCAGTCAGGAGGCTTTGATCCTGGAAGCTTTTTTGCTCTGCCAATCACCCCAGGGCTGGAAACATTGATATTATGAAGTCTGCATGTTGATTTCAAAAGAAAAAGAAACAAGCAGACAGGTCAGGTCTGCAATATGCGGCTGTTTAAATATGAATGATGAGACAGGGCGGGTGGGCGACCTTCAGCGTGGTGAACACACATTTCATGTTTAGTCACCAAGGACAAAGCTGATCAGGGACGAGACTTTCCTGGTACGTAGCAGTTCCGAGAAAACAAAACCACATTCATTATGCGCAGCGGGCTCAGAGGCCCTGCATGCTCCGTGCTATCAGCCCGAAGCTCTGTTTTCTTGTTGCACAGGCAGATAATAAAACAGGACCAGAGGACTTCGGTGTGCGCATGCGCAGTTGAGGTAGCAAGCCTAGCGCGAGCTCTCCGCCCCAGAGCGGTCAAGCAATTTCTCTGTGTAACCAGAAAGAGAGTCCTGTTTCTCCGCAGCTTATTCTATCTTATCAATAAGCGTGACCCAGAACAAACTTTAACATTTTGGGCAAAAAAGAGCACCGTGTGGAAATACCTCCTAAGAAACAGATTGGAATTTACTCAGGACCCAGAAAATGGTCCTTTGCTATGGCAACCACACAGAATTAGAGTGACTAAGGTTGGTAAAGACGCCTGCTACACAAAGCCTAGTGACCGGAGTTCAAAACCCACATAAAAGTGGAAGGGGGTTCCAGCTGAGCTGACTCCAAAAAGTTCCTCTGATCACTCTTGCTCAACTCCTACCCTATACACACACCGTGAAGACAATAAAAAAAAAAAAAAAAAAAATTAGCGGGGTTGGGGATTTAGCTCAGTGGTAGAGCGCTTGCCTAGGAAGCGCAAGGCCCTGGGTTCGGTCCCCAGCTCCGAAAAAAAAGAAAAAAGAAAAAAAAAAAATTAGAGCTGGAGAGATGCCTCAGCACTTAAAAACACTTGTTGCTCTTGCAGAAGACCCAGGTTTGGACCCTAATATCCACATAGCCTCCTATAACTCCCTGTTACAGTTTCAAAGGATCCAACACCCTCTTCCGACCTCTGTGGGTACCAGGCTCACAAGTGGTCCAGACATAAATGCAAACGAAACACCAATACACATAAAAGAAATTATTTTTCTTTAAAAAGTTAGAGTGCTTAATCACGTGGGAGGCAGAGGCAGGCAGATCTCTGAGTTCGAGGCCTGCCTGGTCCAGAGATTGAGTTCCAGGACTACACAGAGAAACCCTGTCTGGAAAAACAAAACCTGACAGAACAGCAAGCAAACAAGAGTATGGACTGAGGAGACAGCTCAGTAGGCAAAGTGCTTGCTGCACAGGTGTGAGAATGTGAATTCAGACCCTCAGCAACTGTGTAAAAAATGCCAGTCACCCTGTGCACTTAAAACCCAATGCCAGGAAGCCAGATCTCAGGGCTGGCTAGCCAGTTATTCCCGCAGAAAGAGATTTAGGGTAGAGAAATCTTCCTTCCCTGTTGCAGTAAATAAAATAAGGTGAAGAAAAGATTGAGGAAGGCATCCTTACATTGACCTTTGGCTCACACATGCACATACACACACACATACACACATACATACATACATACATACATAGACACATATACACACACATATACACAGAGACACACACATATACACACATACACACATATACACATACACACATACACACATGCACACATACATGCACACATACATACACACATACATGTACACATGTGTACATACAGACACACTACACACATATATATACACACATACACACACACATGCACACACATATACACACATACATATACATACATATACACATGCATACATACACACACATACACACATATACACACATACATATACATACATATACACATGCATACATACACACACACACACACATACACACACACACACACACACACACAGTAAGGTGAGAGAATGAGGGGAAGGGCCCCAGGGTAGAATTGCCATTGTCTGTCTGGTCGGGCACGTGATAGCTGGGGGACAGTGGACAAGGGGTTACATTCTCTTTTCCCTTATTTGAAAATTGAGATGACAGTCAAGGCTTCCAGAAGAGCGGTGGTACAGGCAAAGGATCAGAGTACTGCTTGCCTCGTGGTAAGCCCTTAGGAAATGCAAGGTATCTTTAGCATTCTCCATCATCCAGGATGAATCCACAACCCACAATCTCCAGAGGGCCTTCCCTCACACACCCAGGCCTTCTGCTTCTTCTGTCTCTAGGTTCCTCCAGGAAGTCCATGCCGCAGCCCAGCCTGGCATTTGTTGTTAATTCAGTATCCCACGTGCCCCTGTGTTGCTACCCCCACACGCTCTGCAGGAACATGTCATTTATTTTTATTGGATTTCCACAACTCAGAGCTCAGCCCAGAGCAGTTACTGGCACGCAAACATCCCCTAGTTAGTGCACTGGAGGGATAAACAATTAGGAAGAACAGAGTTGGGTGGGGCTGCCTATGGGGACTATACCAAACAACCGAAGATGGGAAGGCGCATGCGCAGAGTGCTTAGGACAGCTTCGAAAGAAAGAACTGAGCCCGAAGCAACCAATGTCCCTCCGTACGGTGATTAAACCAGCATTCATCCATAGCTTGGGCCTGGACTCGACAGGAAGGATATGTTAACTACCTGCTCACACCAAAGAGTGGGAAGAGCCAATCCTAAAAGGTTCCATTCTGTATGAGTCTGAGACATGGTTTCATTTTGTAGCCCAGGCTGGCCTTGAGCTCCAAACCCTCCCACCCCATCCTCTGGAGTGCAAGAGTTGCAGACTTGAGCCTCTGTACCCAAAGATCTGAGGTAGAGAAAAGAGAATGGTTTGGTTGACGGTTCCAGCTTTTTAAAAGGAGCAGATGGGACAGGCTGGCAGCTTGCCGTGACAGAATGTTTTTTCTTAATGGTTGCTGTGTTAGTGTCCTCCCTGTGATACCCTATCATTCATTGTTCTGCAAGATGCTGGCAGCAAGGGAACTGGGCAGGGAGAGATACTGTGCAAGGTCTTGTAGCTACACGTAAGTTTACAATTATCTTAAAGTAAAACACGTGGTTAAACACATTTGAAGTAAGCCAGTGGGAGCAGAGAGCGTACCACCGGATGCTCACTAGGAGATGCACGGGAAGCTCCTTCCAGAAGGCTTTCAGTGTTCAGAATTAAAGTTTATCAACCATATATTAGCATGTTTTATTTCCTCAGAACTTAGCAGGAACAATGTCTAGTGAATGGTGGTGTGTGTGTGTGTGTGTGTGTGTGTGTGTAACAAGATCAAGATACTCACTTTTAATTTTTTAATTTTAAGTGTAAAGGAGTTCCCACATATGTGTGTCTGTGCACCATATGTATTCTTGGTGCCCAGGGAAGGCAAAAGAGAGCATCTGAGCCCCTGGAATTGGAGTTAGAGGTGGTTATGAGCCACCATGTGGGTGCTAGGAATAGGACCCAGGCCCTTTGGAAAAAGAGTCAGTGTTTTGCCACCTCTCCAGTCCTGAGATTTCCCACAATTCCTTAAGTTGGAGAGGTAAGCAAGGGATGGTCTTTTCCACTTGCCTCTTGTCACAGAATGGAAAACTCACAAGGGACCAACAAGAGGGTGGAGCCAGGAGTTGGAGTAGGGGTGAGTGTGTGTGTGGAGCAGAACAAAGTGTAAACATATATAATAGAATGTAATTATATAATATATAAATAGAGTGAGCAAGGAGTGTTACAATGAGACCCATTCTTTGTATACTAATGAAACATCTTATTTTATTTTATTTTGATACAGATAGACCTCACTGTGTAGCCAAGGATGACCTTGAACTTCTCATTCTCCAGCTCCCAACTTCCACATGCTAGGACACGGGCATGTGTCACTGTACCTGTTTTATGCAGTACTAGGCACTAGTCAGGGCATCACGGATGCTTGGCAGATGTGCTAACTGAACTGCATATTATACCGTTAATGTTAAAAAGTTCTAGTTTGCTTCTGTTGCTGTGTGTACTGGCTGTTTTTTTTTTTCTTTTCTTTTCTTTTTTTTTGGAGCTGGGGACCGAACCCAGGGTCTTGCACTTGCTAGGCAAGCGCTCTACCACTGAGCTAAATCCCCAACCCCGTACTGGCTGGTTTTGAGTGTCAACTTGACACTAGCTGGAGTTATCACAGAGAAGGGAGCCTCAGTTGAGGAAATTCCTCCATGAGACCCAGCTGTAAGGCATTTTCTCAACTAGTATCAAGGGGGGAGGACCCAGCCCACTGTGGGTGGTGCCATCCCTGGGCTGGTGGTCTTGGGTTCTATAAGAGAGCAGGCTGAGCAAGCCAGGGGAAGCCAGTAAGTAACATCCCTCCATGGCCTCTGCATCAGCTCCTGCTTCCTGCCCTGCTTGAGTTCCAGTCCTGACTCCCTTTGGTGATGAACAGCCATGTGGAAGTGTGAGCTGAATAAACCCTTTCCTCCCCAACTTGCCTTGTGGTCATGATGTTTGTGCAGGACTAAGACACTGTGATAAACACTAGGACCAAGAACACCTAGGACAGGAAAGGGTTTACTTGGCTAGTATTTCCAGGTCAGGGTCCATCACTGAGAAAAGTTGGGGCAGGAACTCGAGGAGGAGCAGAGGCAGGAACCTCTGAGGAATGCTGTTCCCTGGTTCCTGCTCAGCCAGCTTTCATAATACGGCCGAGGACCACCTGCCCAAGAGTGTTACCTCCCAAAGTGCCGTCATCAAGAAGATGCTCCAGACCAATCCGATGGAGGGACTCTCCTTCGAAATTCCCTTACATTCTTCTGGATTGTGTCAAGGTGATGGCTGATGCTAAAAGAAAAGTCTATTTTTTTTAAGCGATGACCCCACCACTTGGGAGACTGAGACACATGGGTCGCCACAAACTCCCAACAAGGTTGGGTTGCACAAGGATAGCTAAGGCAACAGAGTAGCAAGATTCTGTCAGAAAAACCACCCATGTAACTGACCAACCAGGCAAGCAAACCTATGAACATTTTTAAAAGCCCAAATCCAGAAGTAACATGGCAGAAACAAGCCTAGAACCCAGTCAGACCCTCCAGAATCCAGCCCTGTGTAACCTCATACTGTATTCTCACGTTCTAAAATCAAGGTGAAGGGGAGGGACATGGTTCAGTTGGTGGAGTGGTCGCCTAGCATTCAGGAGGTTCTAGGCTTGGTCCCCACCAATGCGGAATAAATACAAGACTATAAAGTAAAAAACAAAGAACAACCAAAACCAAAACCAAAACCAAAACCAAACACACAGAGAGAGAGAGGGAGAGGGAGAGGGAGAGGAAGAGGGACAGAGGGAGAGGGGGAGGGGGAGAGGGAGGGGGAAGGGGAGGGGGAGGGGGAGAGGGAGAGGGAGAGGGAGAGGGAGAGGGAGAGGGAGAGAACAATGAAAGCAGGGTAAATCAATGTTACTCTAATCCCATGGAATGCTGAACGGAAAGGTAGCTGTGAGAGCCTGCTTCTCTCAGGGAAGGCGATTTACCCAAAGAATTGAACCTGCCAGGGCAGTGGGGTTCCCGCAGGATCCCAATGGGGATCTATAAAGTAACGGTTGGAAAACTCTAAAGACAGAAACAAAACTATTTTTTAAAACCCGCGGAAAGCAGAATAGGGATGGAGAACCAGCTCTCCGGGGCACCCCAGAAATGGATACCCCAGAACTGGACAGATGCCCCAGTGAGATCTTTATGTAAGTGTTGCAGCCAACAGCTATTGTATAACCCATCATTGAAAGAGAAGCCAGACAAGAGACAGGAGATGGGACTCTGCGTTTGCAGGAGAGCACCGACACTCCTGGGATTTCTGGATTTCTTTCCTCCCCTCTTACCTCGGTTTACCCATTCATACAAAAGGCAGTATAAGCGAGCAACGCCAGGCCCTCCCTACTTTCCCCCTTAATCTCCCGTGGAGGCCGAACACATAAACAAACAGGAAATCACACACCTACAGAACCTAGGAGCTGCCCCGGAGGCTGGCTAAGCAGCTGCCAGTGTGTAGTAGACCAAGAACTCCCAGTGCTCAATGAGCGGGATCCCGCTTCCCTGTGAGTGCTGGTAGAGACACATGCACGCCCAGAGGAAGGGGTGGGAGCAGTGGGAACTTCACTTTTTCGGAGACATTTTTTGCCTTGCACAAACAGCCCCACAGTGAGTGAGTCAGAATTTCCGAAAGGCATAATTTTAGTGCCCCTTCTTGCGGTTGCCTCTCCAGGCTGCCTCTGAAACGGAGGCCTCCTCGGGCGGGGTTTCCTGTGCTCAATTCCAGAGATGACAACGGGGCTCTCCCCAAACCTTTTGCCAGAACTTTCTTTCCAGATACGTTTTTAACTTTGTAGCAGCAGTTAATGCCCTCCAAGCTGCAAATCCCCCCTCCCCTACCCCCACACGCTTGCAGGGCTTCCTCAGGGCTTCTTCCAAATACGTGGGCTGCTTCCAATTAAAAAAGGATCATTGAAGAAAATCAAGGCTCTAGACTGGCTAAGTGTTAATGGCGTTTGCCGCCAAGCCTTATGACCGGAGTTCGATTCCCCAGGATCCACATGGCAAAAGAAACATACCGACTTCTCTAAGTTGTCCTCTGATCACTGCGGCACTGGACAACTCCTTCGGTTAAATAAAAAAATGTAATTTAAAAAAATATTTATTTTATTTTATTTTACTTTTACTGGAGCTGAGGCTAGAAACCAGGACCTTGTGCATGCTTGGCAATGCTCTACCACTGAGCTGAGGTCCCAAGACTGAAACTATTTTTAAAAAGTAAATAAATAAGCAAGCTGTGGTGTGGGAGTGGCCAGCCCAGTGTGTTCCACCCAGAACCGTGATACCAATGCGTACTTAGACATAGTTAAGTCCTGGTTTTGATGGATGTACCTATCAGCCTTAGAAAAAGCAAAGACAGTGTTGTGACAAGCATCAAGTCGGGCTGCAGAGACCGCTCAGCAGTTAAGAGCACTGACTGCTCTTCCTAGAGGTCCTGAGTTCAATTCCCAGCAATTACATGGTGGCTCACAACCATCTGTAATGGGATTTGATGCTCTCTTCTGGTGTGTCTGAAGACAGTGACAGTGTACTCATATAAATAGCAAATAAATAATTTTTTTAAAAAAGCATCAAGTCGGGGTTGGGGATTTAGCTCAGTGGTAGAGCGCTTGCCTAGCAAGCGCAAGGCCCTGGGTTCGGTCCCCAGCTCTGAAAAAAGAAAAAAAAAAGGCATCAAGTCAAAGATAATAACAGTCAATCTATCAACATTGTGTATGTGTGTGTGTGTGTGCGCAGGTGTGTGTTGGTGGTGTGTCCATGCATGTTTCCATGTAGAGGTGAGAGGTCACCATCTTTTAAGTTCACCACTCTATCCCACCTTGTTTGTTTGAGGCAAGATCTCTCACTGAAACTTGGAGCTTGTTTCAGCTGGTCTGGCTGGATGGAGAGACCCTGCAGTCCAATCCCCTGCCTCCACTGCCTTACAGATGTATGTGCGGAGGTGTTGGGCTTTTATGGCACCATTGGTGATACGTACTCAGGTCTTCATGCTTGCCCAGCTAGTAGTCACCCACTGAGAAGTCTCCCCAGCACTTTAATACCTAATGATATCCTGTGGTTCATAGTTTACCATTTTATATGCTTCTACCTGTGCAACACCATTGCTGTCCCCCTCTACTATTCTAAGAGGTTACCTGCCTCACACAGTTACTACACAATAGAAAGGCAAGGCTTGGAGTTTGGGTTCCTAGTGCTCTGAAAGGCTTAGCCATGGAAAGGACAGCTTATCTCTGTAAATCCCTCCCCACATTCCCAGAGACTAGCATATGGCTAGCTCTGGAAATGCTTGATGAAAGACTCGCACAGCCGTATGCCAGAAACCCTAGCCATCATATCAGACTCAGAACCGTAATGCCAAGCAGTCCTCAGGGCACCAGGCATATAACCTTACAAGTGTCTGTTATTAGATTAGACCCTTTTAACAGAAGAGGGAACCAGGGTTGAGTAACCAACTGCTGTCTGCTGCTTGTGGATTGGTTTGGTTTTGGTTTTTCAAGGTGAGGTTCTCTGTGTAGCCTTGGCTGTCCTGGAAATCCCTCTGTAAACCAGACTGGCCTTGAACTCAGAGATCTGCCAGCCTCTGCCTCCTGAGTGCTGGGATTAAAATGCTTGCAGCTCTTAACTTCTAGCCACACCAGGGCAGCGTTCACTGCAGGTATGGGACTTCAGAGGGCCAGTTGCTTGCTCTAGCATTCACGAGGATGGCCCAGAACAAAGTGCCTGGGCCCTCAGTGCCTGGCTTTCCCTTTAAGACGAAGCTAATTACACTCTCGTAACTGCTTGGAGGGTGGTAGTAAGGATCGAACAAAGGGATGCAGGTTGAAAGCAAAAGCCTTCTCCAAAGGTGAGAATTATGGTGACTGTTAGTCACTGCTTGCTTGGCTGCTGTAACCCCCTGGGGAATGCAGCAGCTCCTTGACAGACTCTGGACCAGAGGTGCTAGACCAGGGGAGGCCCTTTGTGTGGATCTTCTCAGAGTAATTATGACTTAATGAATGGGCTCCAACTAAGGCGTGGTTGAACCTCTGGCTTTCTGCTTCAAACTGGCTCTGTCTGCCTCCAGTATTAAGCTTGAGCTTTACCTAACTCTGCTTCTTCCTCAACCCAGAAAACACACGCGCGCGCGCGCGCGCGCGCACACACACACACACACACATACACATGTACACAGACACACAGATACACACACTCACACACAAACACATATACACACAGACACACAGACACACAGACACACATACAGACACATAGACACACATACAGACACACACACACATACAGACACACACACACACACACACACACACACACACTCCAGAACTATTTCTCTCTGGTTCTGTTTGACAATTTAATCTCCTTAGGACAGTGGCTTATTTATTCTGCCAGCTCTGCTAAGAAACCACGGAGGGGGACATTCTGACTGACCTTGGGCCTGTGTCGAAGACTGTTATTATCTGTTAAGTGGACCGGCCACGCCTGGGTCACGAAGACAGACTCTCACATGGTACTAGGTTTTCCAAGTCGTGTTCTCTTTAGAAGCAGGCTCTTCATTCAGAAGACGGAGACTCAATCACGAGGATCTGTTACCGCCTGGAAGAGATAACTCTGGAGCCCTAGGGTGTTTTGTTCCGTTTTGTTTTAGTGACGTTGAACAAGGTCTGAGAGGAAGGTAGATGCGGGGAGGCTACGTGAAAGTCCTCCGGACCTGGCAGGTGGAGTTAGGTTAGCCCTAGGCAGTTACAAGTGCAAAGGCCCAGAGGCAGAGAAGACTTACACATTCTGTTCCAAAGCAAGGTTAAGTGGGTGGAGCCTGAAGCAGGGACTGGCCAATGGTATGGGAGGGTGCTGAGGCAGGTGGGTGAGCGAGGCTAGGACAGCAGAGAGGAGATGGGCATTCTTGGTCTTGGGCTTATTGGGAAGTTCCCACCCGGTATGGGTGGCTAGTGGACTGGAGAGTGGGCAGGGATGGGTAGAATGCCTCTGTCAGGTTGACTGATGGGTGTCATTTCATTCTTGTTTTTGGTACTGTTGCCTGTGTCCCTCGGTATCTCTGTGAGGGCAACACCTGTTATCCTCTGACCCTCTCCTCAAATCTGGACAGGTGGAATAATATCCTCCCCAGGGCCTCCTTCTTCTGGGTGGTCCCCACGACACTCCTGAATGACTGGGGAGGCAGGTGAAGACCTCGGATCGGATCCAGAGACTGTCTAGATTGGCATGAACACAGTATTCCCGCCCTCCTGAACTTTGGGTTTGAGAATTGTAGCTACGCGGTTCGTCCTCCGCCCTGGTTCCTCATCTGCAGTGTGGCGGGGCTCCGGGCGGGTCCCTAAAGGGGCGGGACAGTCGTGGTGTCCCCCGCCCCGCCCTGACCCGGCCCCGCCCCGCCCCGGAGCCGCCCGGGACGCTGGGTGCAGAAGGGACTCGGCCCAGCCGCCCGAGGCGCCGCGCTCCGTCTGCTCCGGGCAGGGTGAGTAAGGTCAGGGCTGTGGGAGGCAGCGCGGGGACGGAGGGGGTCGCGCCCGGATCCCTAGCGTACCCCTGTCTTGACGCGTCCCCGAGGATCGGCGCCGCGGGAAGTCTGGGGGACCAGAGGAGGCGCGCGGGGGCGGCGGCCAGCGTGACAGCTGCCGGCGGGCGGAGCTTCGTTTCAAAAGCAACCGCTCCTCCCGCTGCGAAATCCTGGGCACCCTAGAGTCTCGGCCCCAGGACGCCGCAGTGCCTAGGGCTGCACATCCCTGGGACCAGGTGGCTTCTTCGGTTTCCCCTCTTCACCTCTAGAGGCTGGCAGACTTGCCAACTCACAGGTCCCCAGGGCCCGGAATGTCCCATTCTGGGGATTACGAGCTCGCCAGGGAGAGCCTGAGAGCGCGCAGTGAGGAAGGAAAGCCTTACCCGGTGCGCTCCGTTTCCTTCAGTCACCTACCTCGCTGTGTAGTCTTGGGCTAGCTAGCGGCAGATCCTCGCTGATCCCCATGTAACCACTCTAAAAGGGGAATTCAGATGTTGGTTTCACCTGAAATCAGATCTAGAGTCCACTCCCTGGGTGGGTGTCTCACCCACCCAGCCTGGCTTCAAAACTGAGAAGTGGTGAATTCAGCCCAGGGTTGGTAACATTTAATCTCTTTGGCTCTGGGACGTTTTCCCTGTGTCTTGGAGCCCTGCTTCATCTCTGTAGGGATGGCTACTTTCTATAATGGATAGCCAGGCTATGCTTGTGGGAGTGACTTTAGTACCAAAGAGGAGTGCCACACCCCATCCTTCATGGGTGGGAAAAAGCGACTCATCTTCGAGACCAGTGTGTCTCACTGGTCCTGAAGCCCCACTGGACAGCCCCCTTTCATCTACCCAGAGAAGATACAAGCAAAGAAAGGGGGCGTGACTTGCTCAAGGCGGCGCAGTCAAGATCCTTGTTGCGCAGGAACTTGGCTCTCTTGAAGGGCTTCTTAGCCTTGCCTCTTGATGGGGGAGTGGGGAGGAGCTAACAGCTCATAGCGGGCAGGAGCTGGGAAGTAGGAAGGTGATCTGTGCCAGCGGGGCTGTTTTGCTGGGTTTCCTGTGAACTGTGCCCCAGAGGGGCAGTGGAGCACACGTGGGCTCGCACATTCCCCAGGCCTGCTGACAGTTACGACTGAGCCAAGCTGCTCCCCGGGAGCCAGAGAGGCCGCTCTGGGGGTGGCTGTGTAGGAATGTACCAGGAGGCCTTATTTCTGGAGTCACTGAGGGAGGGATGAGAACCCAGGATCATTTGTCCCCTCAGTCCTGCAAAAGGACCTCAGGGTGTGGCAGAGCTGTTCTGTCTCCAGGGGAACTTCGCATGATTTGGAGTGACTATGGACTCAGCCCTGCCTGGGTAGCCCCCTCTGCCCAGTGATACAGAGACCTGTGGTTGCTCTGGGCTCCTCGTGTCACCACACTGGAAGGCGTGACTGGGCAGGGAAACACTGTCTCCAAAGGACTGTGGAGTCTATAAGCCCAGAAGCCTCTGGCCCCCTCTGCTATCTTGCTGTAAGAATAGGGTGGCCAAATCAGGTGGCCACTTTGTCCTCACCTGAGTATGTGGCTTCAGAAAAGGGGCAACCCAGCTCCCTACACCCCTGTGTCATGAGACAGTAGATGAGCAGTAGATGAGAGAGATTCACAGACAGTGTTTTGTGTGGCGTAGATCTAGCAGAGACGCGTGATTTTGTGTTTTGGGGTGTGAATGGGGGTGTGTGCTTGATCAGGAGACCTGGGATCTTCTCTGTTCTGCCCTTTTTCCTCTCTGCCTTGATTTCCTCAAATCTGCTAAACAGTGAACGCTCTGGGTTACTTCCCTGAGGTCCTCTCAATATTGAAAGCTTGTCCTTGACTCTGGGAAGAAGGGAGATCACAAAAAGCCTGTAGAGGCATTCAGGTATGACTCTGGAGTCTCAGAATTAGTGTGTCCTCTTGCACACTTCCTGTGTCCCCTGGCAGGATGTAAGGATGCCGGCACTAACATCCTACAGGAGGAGACTTATATTACTGTCCACTGGCTGGGTGGCTGGTTCAGGATTTGAACTTCATACCTTTGACTCAGTGCTGTTCATTACCCCACACACCCTGTCCTGGACAATCCGAGGACAATATTGTGTGTTAGTCACTGGGAAAACTGCAGATCAGGCAGGTCCCAGTCATCATCAAATCACCGATGAACAGAAACGGAAACATGGACTGTGACCCTTTCCCACCCACGTATAACATCCATACATTTTGGGCACCAAGCCAAGACCCAGGAGGCACAGACAGAAGTAAGGGACATGGTACCTCTCAACCTCAGGATTCTTAGCTTTGGACTTAGTGACCATGCCTGAGACTGTGCGGCTAGGAAGCAGATGGGGACAGGCCTCCAAACCTGGAGCCCTGGTTGCTCTTCTCTGATGTGATGCCACTCCCTTCCAGATTGTCTGAGGAAATACATCAGGGTTCCCCAGAGCCTAGAGGGGCAGGGCAGACCAAAGGCAGCACTTGCTGTCTTGTTCTTGGTTTTTGTTTTTTACTGCCTTTCCAACATCGAGTCTCCTGGAGCCCACTCTGCGTGGCACCAGAACTTCGGAAGCCTAGTATCTCCTAAGTCCATCGGGGAGCAGCAGAGGAGAGTCCAAAGATCAAACACTAGGCTGATGGTGATCTGAATAGAAGCCATGCACAAAAGAGGTGTGGGGATAGACTACCTTAACTGGAAATTGCATGCCACCGTGGCAAGGGGCAGGACTAGCAGCATATTGGCAGTGAGGGTAGAGACCTCAGATTTGCTAAGCATTTGTCTGTATTCTAACTTGTAGAGCATTTGCAGAGCTTCTAACCCACACATTGTTTTGCTCTTTTTAAGAGAAAGGTGAGGAGAGTTTCTTGCAGATGAGGGTGCCCTTGAATAAATAGGTAGCTGAAGATGACCTTGAACTCCTAATCCTCCTGTCTCTACCTCCCCTGCGGTAGGTAGAGGCATGTGTTACCACGCCTGGTTTATGTGGTGCTGGGGAACCAAAGAGCGGGCCATGCCATGCAAGCACTCCACCAATTCAGCTACAGTCTTAGGCCGAGTTTGTTCTTTTGAGACAGGGTCTCCACAGGTGAACCAAGCAGGCCTTGAACTCACGATCTCCTGCTTCAGCTCAAGACTACTGGGGTTGTAGACGTGCCTCGCTGCCATGTTGGGTTTAAGTGGGTAGCAAGGGGATGCTAAGGAGCCAGTGTGGCTGTTGGGGGGATAACTGTTGAGGGGTGAGCCTGTTCCCTTCTCAGGAGGGCCCATTCTGTTCTGTTCCTCAGCTTAGTACAAGGCTTGTGTGTGTGTGTGTGTGTGTGTGTGTGTGTGTGTGTGTGGTGTGAGAGATTCAAAAGTATATAAAATGTTTGTCACATTTACTTATTGTATGTAAATGCCTATGCTTGCCATAACATGCGTGTGGAGGCCAGAGGACAGCTTTCAGGACTCTGGTTTTTCCTTCCACCATGGGGTTGGGGGTTGGAACTCACATTATCCAACTTGCCTGCAAATGCTTTGATCCACGTATTTTTAAATATGTTTATATTCTATCATTGTAAATAGGAGATACATTTGCCTTAATGTCATGTCCTGCATAGAATAAATAAGTAGAAAGATAGTAGTGAGCATGCTCAGAATCTTTTAGAGAATTATTCACCGGACTTGAATGGTCGTCTGGCTGGGCTTATAAAAGCCTGCTGTGTGACACACTAGTTCCTTTTATCACAGAGGCACAACCTCTTCCTTCATTTGTCCTACGCGACCTGACAATGGCAAAGCTGGGAATCTCAAGTTAAAAACAGAATGTCTTAAAGTTCTGACCTAATGATTTACACTTCCAAGTCATAAAATGCTGACATTTTTGAGCTGGGAGGGAACCTCAGGTCACCTGGTCCAGCTGGCTGGTTTGACAACCCAGAGAAATGCCCCGGCCAAGGTCAACATAGGACGCATGTCCACAAGGAGGACACGGTCCACAATGGCTAGCCACACCTGTGCATGACTCTCATAAGGACACCACCTGTCACACTAGCCTGACGCCCTTGGATCTCAGCCTGCTCCTGAGGACAGGTGAAGGAGGCACAGGTGTCATGCCTGAGACGACTCTTTCTGATTTTATGGTTTTCATTTTTAAGAAGTCACAGTGTGCAAGGTGACTCATGAACAGAAACATCACCAAAGGCGGTTCGCGAGCTTGGCTTGAAGTCTTGTTTCCAAGTCGTCTAAGGCAGCTGCTCTTTCTCATCCTGCATGATAATTCATCCCCAGACTGCACAGTGACCTGGGTATGGTCAGTCTTGGTTTGCTGTTGTTGGGGAAACAGGTTCACAGAGGAGGGCTGCTCTGCTCCAGATTTCCCTGAAGGTGATGGTAGGGCCAGAGAACCTTCGGCGGGAACGGAAAAGACTGTTCTTCCATTTTTCACGTGCTGGACTGGGAACACTTTGTTTTTTTACTCTAGAGAAGCAGAAAGTCTGGCCAGCCCAGCCTGGCAGGCCATAGGGAAATGGCCTTGTAGAAAACAGATGGGCGGTGTCCATGCAGCTGTCAGGTTGCAGGCATCTCTGAGCTGACAGCCCAGCTTGGCCACACCATCCCATGCACAGAACATGTTGTCTACAGGATAGAGGTGGGGTGCACCCAAGGCCTGCTTGGTTTTGTCTAGGTGTATCTGGCACACCCTCAAAGTCCTACTAACTCCTCTGTTCCCATCCGAGGCTATTCTTTTGCCTGCCCTCTGGAGAGGTGCCTGTGTGTGTGTCCTAGGTACCTTGTGCATAAGATATTCTTTAGTGCCTTTGTGGGGTCTTGAGGTCATGGTGATGCTTATAAAGTTCCAGATTTTGGAGTATTTCCTATCTTCAGATTAGGGATGTTTAATTTGTGCTTAGAGGTGACAGCTGCAGTGGAGAGTGTGAGAATTCCAGAAGTTTTTACTCTGGATACTCTAGATAACCTTGTCTGAGCCTATAATTTTACATACGGGGACACTGAGTTTTTTGGGGTATGTGCGAGTGTGTGTGTGTGTGTAGCGACCAGGGAACAACCTAGGGAGTTTGTTCCTTAGAAGCTGTCTGTCTTGATTTTTGAGACAGACACTGACTTGAGACTTGCCTGATACGGATAGACTGACTGGCTAAGGAGCCCGAGTGTTCCTATGTCTCTACCTGAGGGATCTTCCTGTCTGCTGTCTACCTAATACCAGGATAACAAGTGTGAAACACCCCCAACCCCAACACACACACCTTTTTGAAAATGTAGGTTCCAGAGATGAAATTCAGGTCCTCATGCTTATAAGTCAAGCAATTTACCAAATGAGCCATCTCCTTAGCCTGACTGGTACCTGACTGGTAGGTACCTCAGGGTCACGAGTGGACCTCCTGACTCCCACCCAAAGCTCTCTGTCACACAGTTACCTTCCCGAGCGCCCCATGCCATTGCTGACAGTTGCGATGTCATGGCTGCACGAAGATGGGAAGTTTGGTTAGGCCCTAGCCATCATCGCTGAGCTGGGAGTGGTGGGACTCCAATTAAGCCACAAGTTTTATGTGAGATCTGAAATGGCCGAGCCCCTCCCAAGAAACATTTACTAGAATAATACTATAGCTGACTCACTGAGGAAGCAAGCCTCTTTCTTCCCTGATGGGAGGAGCTGGCATCTGAACTTCTCCAGTCGTAATTGCCAGCTCTTTAAGATGGGAGGCTCTACTTGGGTCTCTGTGAAGTTTGCTCACTTGGAAGCCTAGCAGTGGATATGTGAGGACCTAAGATCAGCCGCTGCAGACCGCCCACCCAAACAGAAAGGAGCGATTTCTTAGGCTCCACTCCCTTTCCCTAAGTGTTGGGTCTGCCCTCCTACCCCCTTGCCCCCCACCCCGGGCTGCATTTGGTTTCCACAAAACCCCAAATTCATTCTGACTTTCCTCCCCCTCTACCTGTGGCAAGCAGTTACTTCTGCCAGCTGCTCTTCCTCCCACATCTGGTAGAGAGCGCCTCCTAGAAGACTCCCCCATGGGATTCCAATTTCCGTTTCCTGTTCTCCTGTGCTTTGCTATTGATACTTGATCAATGGTTTCCAGAACTCGATTCCGGTCATCGCCCCCCTCTCCCCACCCCACACCCGCCTGTTGCCCATTCCTCTTCATAGCTCACTGGCAGTCCACAGAGAGGTGGTTATAATTATGACTTAGACAAAAGGCTTACCAGGCTAGATAGAACCTGACAAATGCTAGGGGAACAGATGTTCCGGGCTGTGGAATGAAGTGGGAGGGGCGGACCCTAGTGTTTCCAGGATACGCAGGACCTCGGTGAGCTCTGGAGGGAAGAGCCAAGACTAGTGTGACATCTGTCCTTATCTCTCGGGACCTTTGTCAATCAGAGCTCTGTTTGTTCCAGGAGCACTTGAGGGCCAGCAATGGAATCTTGATGACACATTGGCCTCACTGGTAGAGCATATCTAACTCCTCTCCTCTTTGCTGGGACCCCACCCCTCCACCCCAGCCTATCCTTTTGTATCTCAGCTCCTGGCCCCCCACCCCCAAGAGAATTTTTTGCCCACACAGGAGCACCTCCTGGCTTTGTCAGCAGGGGATGTTCTTATCTCTGGGCCACTGTCAACCCTGCATGGAAATGTGAGCCCTGGGTCTGGTCTGCAGCTGTGCCTGCTGCCTGTCTCCTCTACAAGGACTTGAGTGATCCAGGGCAGGACAGACACCGACCAGTTTTGCTTCTTCTTCTAGTTTCCCTCTGGCGTCTCCTAGAGGGCTGGTTCCTGGAACCCTGAGGATATTGGATGAGTTGTGACAGAACACCTGTGGGAAAGGGAGGGAGCCTAAGTAATTTCAGGAAGGGAGGGCTCATCCTGGCTTGGGTTTGGAGGTTCAGTCTGTGACTGGCAGGGACGGTGTGGCGTGCTTGGCTTCCTTTCTTTCTCCTTTTAATTCAGCCCAGGACCCCAGCCCATGAGTGTTGCTGCCCATCTTCAAGGTGGGTCCTCCCTCTTCAGGTAAACCTTTCTGGAAACACCTTCCTAGCCACACCCAGAGGTTTGTTTCCATGGTGACTATAACCGGTGTGGGTAATGAAGATTAGCTATCACAGACACCAAATCAGTGACACCCAGCAGACCCTTATATAAAACAGGTCTTTTTGTAACTTATACGTGCTACACACATTCCACACACACACATCCACACCTTTCTTTATAGTGTGCTTCTGTTTATTCCTAGACAAGGTCTCTCCGTATAATCCTAGCCTGCTTGGAACTTGAAATTCTCCTACCTCAACCTTCACATGCTTAGAATTACAATCACCACCACCTCCAGCTCTTACTGGGTAGCTCGGGCTGACCCGGAACTCACTATGATCCTCCTGTCTCAGCCTCCCAAGGGCTGGAATTATAGCATGAGCCATCACACCAGCTCTCATGCACTTGAAATCTTCTCTGGATCACTTATAATCCCAGCCCAAGGTAGATGCCGTGTGAATAGTTGCTAGAATGTGTTATTTAGAAAGAATAAAAGCCAAGTCCGTTCAGGACAGATGCAACTTTTGTTCTGCCGGTATTTTCTGTCTGTCTGGTTGCATGCTTGGCTGAAGGCACCGTGGATGGGGAGGGCTGAATGTGCCTATGGAATGAACGATTTGTGAGGACAGTGATGGCTGGAAGAGAGGAATATAGATTCTCTGCCCAGTCTGCCATGACAACCGGCCTCTAGCGGGCACTTGCTGGGGGCCAGCATTGATTGTGTACAGTGTTTCTTACCTCTCCTGTTAGTCCCACAGCTATTCAGAGAGGCGTGCTGGCATCACCCTGCTTGGAAGGGTGTGAATTAACCTACCCTCACCATCTTGGGGTGCCAATGCAGTTAGGAGTTGAATGCAGGTGCTCGGATCCGGACTCCGCAACCTGATTATGAAAACTGAAAGCAAACCCAGCCTTCCAGTCAGGCAGATCCTGTGTATGGGTAGCTGCAGATCCTGTGTAGCTCCAGGCTTTCTCTGCGCCAAGCCATTCCTCAGAGGAAATCTTTTCCTTAAGACCATGGTGCCACAGGTCCCTCAGAGCTAGGGCCCGACTCTGGAGCACCCTGCCTGTTCCCTGCCCCTTTCTCCCGAGAACTCCATTTGCAACTTGTCCCTCAGCTATTGAGACTTGCTGACCACAGGCTGGGCATTTGTAGGTAGCATGTGAGCCAGTCGGGGTTGCCAGGTTAAACAGTTGGTCGCTCACCCCAGCACTGGGCAGCCAGCCTGATTGTGTAATTTGCCTGTCTATTCATGGACTTCAAATTCGACTTTGCTTGGAGATGATTTTAAGGAATGGATTTTTTTTTTTTTAAAGGTTCTTTCTGGAGGCCTCCCTTATTTCTGCTTCTTTGGGTAAAACCACCCACGTGCCCAGGCTGGCTACTCCTGGGTGAGGTCTTGCCTTCAGTGAGGAGGACTGAGGATGGCCCTCAGTTCCTGTATTTGTCACCCACAGGAAGTGGCAAGGTTAGTCACGAAGCTCCTAGCAGGAGCTGGCTGAGGTCTGGAAGCCAGAGAGACACGTGTCTGTGGCTGGGATCTGGGCTCTTCCGCCCTGTAACCCACATACCCAGGGCTACTGCATTCCTTCAACGACCTTGACTGAGACAGAATGGGTAGCAAAATGCCAAGGCACACATCTGTGCTCTGTGGAAACAGTTTGGTGGGTGAGAAGGTGCCATAAATAACGGCCACCCCAGCTGGTGATAGCCTAGAAGCAGGGAAGCTCAGTGGTGAGGGTGGGGGTGGGGGCATCAGGAAGACTTTGTGCATGGCTTGGAAAACCTGCTCTCCTCTGCTGTGTGGGTCTTAGAGAACAGAACCCAGGTTTGTCAGGCTTGGTAGTAGTCCCCCTCACCTACAGAGTCATCTGGCTGAGGGGCAGAGGGCCTTTTATTTCTCCAAAGAGCAATCTTGCTGGGCCTCAGCTCCCTCTTCTGGGAAGAGTGGGGAGGGAGGAACTCCTTTTGTCATCTTGCTGGCTCTGTGTCATGAAACCCCCACCCCCACCCCAAGAAATTAGGAGTCATCAGGTTGTTTGGTCGCCCTACAGAGCAAAGTATTTCTTACATCATCTGTCTTCCAATACAAAGGTCAGCTCCGCTCTATTTAATCAGTTTCTTTCTCCTCCTACGCCTGAGGTACAATCTGACAGACCTGGTGGGAACCCTGGTTCTCTTGCCTACAGTATGACTTGACTGTCTCCTACCCTTCTTGTATAGGGCTAACTCACCTGTCCTGGGGGCAGTCCACACCTTCCCTGACCCCAAATATCCATCCTGTCAGGGTACCCTTCCCTCTTTTCCTGAATGCTCCCAAGCCAGGAGGAGGGTGCTCCCAAGCCAGGAGGAGGGTGCTCCCAAGCCTGGAGGAGGGTACTCCCAAGCCTGGAGGAGGCTGCTCCCAAGCCAGGAGGAGGGTGCTCCCAAGCCAGAAGGAGGGTGCTCCCAAGCCAGGAGGAAAAGCTGCAGGATGCTGAGTATTTTTGCCTCCTCCACCCACTGCACCTGCAGGGAGTTGAGCTGGCCCAGCTGCAGGTGACTCTGCTCTCAGCTCAGGTGACAGAATGCAGGCTGCATTCCTTAATCACAACTGCCTTTTTCTCTTATAGAATAAATCCAGGTGTGGGGAGTGTCAAGGTCTCTACAGTGGGACTCAGCACGTTGGGACCCGTTGTCTGGTTTCCACCCTTTGTCTTCCTGGTTCTGGATGTAGAACTCAGAACAGGAGTATCAAACGCTCAGGGCACCAGAACATAGACAGGGACAACCTTGAACTTGTGCTCCTCCTGCCTCCACCTCCAAAGTGCTGGGATTACAGGCGTGTGCCAGCACCACACTTGGTATAGGCAGTCGGTGCTGGCGATTGAGCTGAGGGCTGTGTGTATGTGTGCTACCCAAGCACCCTCTCTGCTCCCTGAGCTACATCCCTGGCCCTTTCTGGTTCTTTGAACAATTCTGTTCATATGATGTTTTCATCCTAGCTGAAAGTGTGCCGGTAGAATTAGAAATCTCTGGACATGAGATTGTTTCTTCCGGAAACTCTCGGGCAGTTCTGATGGGAGGAATAGTTGAGAGCCCTAGGTTGGCCAGGGGCAGTTGGGGACACTTCAGGGTGGCACTAATGTGTCCTTTTTCCGTTACCCCCTTCACTCTCTGTCAAGGTGCAGGCTTCTGTGCAAACACAAGAGGTTCTTGGGTGTGTGTCTATCCAGTCTGCTTATTTCTTGGGATGTGTAGTAGACACACCGTTGATCCTGCTTCCCTGTTTGAGGCAAAGATAAAAAGTTTCCTTTTAAAATAAACTTGTCAGGAGTGAATGAAGGAACATCTGCCCTTTTTGAGGTTGGCTCCGTTCATTGCAGGGCCTCTGGCAACTCTGCACCCTGCTGAAGGGCTGAGCGTGTGCAGGTCCAGGCCCATCCTGTGTACAAGTGGCTTAAGGGTGGGGCCAACACCCTGTAGGAAACCTCACCTCAGGTGCTGATGACCCAGGATTCTCCAGGGAGGTAGGCTACACTGGAGTGGCTGAGGGTTAATAAAGTTGTTTCCCAGGAGGCTTTAAATCAGCTCTTGGGATTGGTGTGGAGAACGATGTGTTTGCCTCTGAGATTGCATTCTGAGATGCTCGATCATGACCCCAAGATCTTTTCCTGGAGCTGCCATTGTCCTGTAAACTTGGTGACTATATTAAGACTTTGGTGCTCACAGAGGCCTAGTCCCTCACTGAAACATGGGCACACTGGTCATTCAGGAGCCTCGAGCCTCAGGGCAGGAAGTAGCCCTGCGGGTTCCCAGGACTGGACGTGGTTCACACTTATATGGAGTCTCTGTGTGTATAAAGGCTGAGACAGGAGCATTGCCATGAATTTGAGTCCAGCCACAGTCATCCGAAGCAGTTCTCAGTGCTGCGACTGCTGACTGACTGGGAACCTAAAGTTAGATAACCCATCCTCTCATTTACTTAGCCAATACTCAGCTCTTTCCGAACAGTGCCCTTGCAGGGCCCTGCTGGAGATTACAGCCAATTGAAGTGGGAGCTTGCTGTTGTCCTCACAGCAGGGTCAGTGGGGGATAGTTTAAAATCTTTATTCTTTCACTGACAGGATTAATTTAATCAGAGTCTTTGCCCTGGGAGGAGGGCTCTCATAACTACTTCCTGCTGTGCCTGGCGGTCTTGAAGAACCAGCATTGTTGAGGGGCCCCACAGCTAGGTTGGCTCCAGTCTGAGGGCGCATCGTCACATAGGGTTCCAAGTTAGAGGCTCCATCCTACAGACAAACACTGGGGAAGGATCATGTGTTTCTGAGTTTCTTCTGGGCAGGTGAGGAAGGTTCCAGAAGGTTCTAAAAACAGGATTCTGGAATGTCCATTTGTAACAGTGCTGTCCTCCAGGTGCTGTGAAGCAAACGCCGGAGATAAATCTCTGGCAAGGTCTAACCTTGGCATTTTGCTTGTTAAAAGCACCAGATTTCACTTTATAGTATTATGATAATTATTAATTTCTACATGTTGCTTTATTTGTTTTTTTTTCTTTTTCTTCTTTTTAATTTTTTATTAGCTATATTTCTTTATTTACATTTCAAGTTTTATTTGTTTTTAAGTAGCCCTGACCTAATCATTGCTTTATAACCCAGAGTGGTCTTGAACTTGTGGCAATTCTCCTGCCTCGGCCTCCCAAGTGCTGGGAGTTCAGGCGTGTGGGGATGCTCTGCTTGCTCTGTTCTGTGGAGGTGGGTGTGTCCTCACGGCTGCTGCTGCCTCAGTTCACTGGGTGTGTGTTTGCTGAGCAGCGCCAGATAAATGTCAAATGCAGCTTGGGAAAAGGCCTCAGGAGATGAGACTCAGGCATAGGAGGTAATACCTGATCAGAAGCAGGAAGAATGGAGCCAGGGTCTTCAGCATCTGCTGTAGAGATCTTTGTAGACACCCAGACATCGGTCCCTGGTGAAGGCATCCCTCATGGTCCCCAGGAGATGCTGCTTGGTTTCTGGCTGCCTGGGAGAGCATATGTGTAGACTGCAGGACACTGTGAGTGGCTGAGAGGGCAGACCTTGGGAAGGAACATGAAAGTGGAGGTAGTTGGTCAGCTGTCCTCAATCGCCTCACACAGAATATCCATCTAAGTCCAGTACTGAAAAAGTGCCCACCAAACCAGGACCAGTGATCATTCCAGGTCATCTCTGCCACCTAGATGGTGGACATCACCCCAGGCTAGCCCTGCTGTTCTGACTCGAGATGGATGTGAGGAGGTATTACTTCAATTATGTTCTAGAAGTCTCCAAGGCCCTGTTCCTCTCTCTGCAGGGCAGGTGGAAGCTTTATTGTCCTGGAGCCAAATAATTCCTGTCCCAGTGAATGTGTGGGATAGAGGGTCTTCCTTGTTTCCTCCTTGCTGGGGACAAGTGACTGAAGGTAATTCCTGCTTTACCTGTGCTATCCCCCTCTCTGTGTGAGCCTTTTCCAGCCACCTCCACTGTTTTTCCAGGGAGTCACCTCCTCCCTTGTCTTCCCCTGAGCAAAGTCCTCTCCCCACAGAGTCCCCTCTGCACTGGCTCAGCCTCTCTCTGGGGCCACTTTGCTTGTGGTGCCTCAGTGAGTGAGCTGCGCAGTAGGGAAACCCTGGCAGTCTGTGTCCACACAGTGACTGAAGCTCACTTCACAAGGGAGGCTGGGTCTTTCATTCTCTCTGAAGGTGTCCTCTGTGCCAGGCACTGCCCTGGGTAGGGGAACTGGGATGGGCAGGACTGGGAAAGTTGTGGTTGCTTTGGAATTGGCAGTCTAGAAAGAACTACAGTTTAGAGCTCTCTCTCTCTCTCTCTCTCTCTCTCTCTCTCTCTCTCTCTCTCTCTGTGTGTGTGTGTGTGTGTGTGTGTGTGTGTGTGTGTGTGTGTAGGTAGGTAGGTAGGTTGATGTCACTCAATCCTGGGTTGAGACAGGGTCTTTAACTGTTCTGAGCTTGCCTGGTGGGCTGCCTGTCTACTTTCTACTTGGCCCAGGGACCGTCCTGTCTCTGCCTCCCCATTGTTGTCACGTTGTGACCACACCCAGCTTTTTACATGGGACTTGGAAATGGTACTTATTTCAATTAGGGTTTCTATTGTTGAAAAGAGACACTATGACCATGGCAACTCTTATAAAGGAAAACATTTCACTGGGGGCAATTGGGGCTGGTTTACAGATTCAGAGGTTTAGTCCATTTTCGTCTTGGCGGGAAGTATGGTGGGCAGCACACAGGCAGACATGTTGCTGGGGGAGGAGCCAAGAGTTCCACATCTGGATCAGGAGGCAGCAGGAAGAGAGACACTGGGCCTGACTTTAGAGTTTTAAAAACTCTAAAGCCCATTTCCAGTAACACACTTCCTCCAACAAGGCCCCACCTACTCCAACAAGGCCATTCGTTCTAATCCTTTCAAATAATGTCACTCCCTATGAGCCTCTGGGGGCCATTCTCCTTTAAACCACTACAGAACCTAATTCCTCACACCTGTGTGGCAAGTACCTTAATGACTTGGCCATCTCCCCAGCCCTAAGTGAGTGTCCCAACCTTTTGACACTACCCTATCATCATAATGTCATCTACAAATGTTTTAGACCAGTCACAGCTCCTGGGATGGGTGTGGCCTGGCAGCTCAGCAGGTAAGCAGATACACAGGAAGGTGACAGCGGGACAACAGTGCTGCCGCCCTGATAGTAAGAAGGCTCAGCCGGTAGAGGTGTTTACTTCAAACGCCTGACTACACTTGCGTTCTCAGGAACCCAGGTAAAGCTGGAAAGAGAGAGCTGATGTTACAAAGTTGTCCTCTGACCACCACACATGCTTGGTGGCACGTACACAAGTGTACACACATCATACATAGATACAAGTGGTCAGACTTAGAACCCCGACAGCTGCTTAACAGATACAGGGGAAGCACAAGCAGCCTAGGCCCAGATATAAGGTGTTCCTCTTTGTGAACAAAAGAATGAATCCTCCCACAAGGTGGTGGCAGTTTTACTCTTTGTGGGTCAACTTGGGGACTAGGACATTTGCCTTTTATGCAAAGCCCGTGGCCAACAGTTTCTTCCAGGAACTCGGTTAAAGCTGGCATTGTCTGAAAGGAGGGAGAAGACAGTTTAGAGAAGTAGGTGGGTTTGTGTGCACGCTGTGTGTGTGTGTGTGTGTGTGTGTGTGTGTATGTGCGCGCGCGCGCGCGAGCACGAGTGTGTTAATGCTCCACCCCAAGATGGGATACAGATCAGGGCTTACAGGCTGCCCATTCTTTCCCACCAGCTAGGTGGGTACCCTCAGCTGCTCCAGAGAGTCTCAGCCTCCCAGCTCCCTCTAGCTGAAAAGAGAGCGGGTGCTAGGTCAGCTCTAAGCTCTGCACACAACAGCCAGCACTGTTCTCTCCCTTGGGTCTGACTGGAAGTTCTCCCAACCCAAGCCCCCATGGAGGGAGGGCAGAGGGGAGGGGAGAAAGGAGGGACACAGTCTGTCCCCACTGAGGCTGAAGCCAGTGTAGTTAGGGCTTGGGAAACAAACTTCTCCCTAAGATCTGGGGGAAGGTCACACTTCTACTGCCTAGGGCTTTAAAATAGTCCCCATTCTGCTGAGGGTACAAGGTGACACCCATAGGGTCATGTGAGAAGTCTATGGGACTTTCTGTCACAGTCCAACTTGTAGTAAGACCCACAGAGCACGAGAGACCACCTCCTGGGAGCCCTCATTTCCCCCGGGACCAAGAGTCCTGGCTGGTAGGCTGTGGGGATTACACTTCGAATAGGCCTGCTCTTGCCGAGGCTTGGAATGTCAGACTAACCACCTATCTGGGCAAAGTCAAGGGCGCATGCCCAGGGCTGAACTCTCTCTTCTCACTTCTTTTTTTTTCCTTTTTTTTTTTTTTTTTTTTTCAGAGCTGGGGACCGAACCCAGGGCCTTGCGGTTGCTAGGCAAGCACTCTACCACTGAGCCAAATCCCCAACCCCTTTCTCTTCTCTCTTCTTTTGTGGCCCAACATGAAGGGGCTGTCTCGTTTGTGGGGTGTAAGACCTGCTTCTCCCAAGGGACTGCAGGAAGGACAAGTCTGCAGAATGACTTGCTGTGTGACCTTGCTCAAGTTACTTAACCACTCTGTACCTGGAGGATTCCAGGGAGCTTTTGTGAACTTTGCTGGGCACTGGGTAGACTTCCTGGAGGCAGTGATGTCAGGTTAGGGGGGCTAGGGAGGCAGGGAAAAAGAAGGGATCCATGGGAACAGAGGCCAGCTAGGCTGAACCTGGGGGCTGCATGGGGGTCCTGCTACAAGCAGCCATTGTTGGAAGGCAGGCAGTGGGAAGCGGGTGAGAAGGGCAGAGCAGAGAGGCTTTGAGCAGCCTGGGCTTCCTTCAGTGCGGCTGTTGGAAGACTCCATGCTAGAAGACGCTCATCCCCCTGGCTCACACACCCTGGAAGGTTCTCTGAGAAGCCGGTGGACTTGCCCTGGTGTGCCCCTCCCCCCCTGTCATGGGCCTCTCTGGTCTTTCCCTTATCCTTCCACAGCCTGACCTCTTGTTAAATCAGTTAAACCCAAGTGCTTTGGGGACTGTTTTAGAGGACCTGAGAACAGGTGAAGATGTTTTCCTCACATTGAATGGGAAGCCACCCACCTTACTCCTGAGGAAACTTGGGAGCAGAGAGGTCAATACCCTGAGGCTGTGCAGCCAGTAGATGAGGAAGCCAGATTTAGTTGTCACTCTGAGGACTTGGAAGCCAATCTGGTTTCTAGGAAGCTGATGGTGAGTGTTATACTTGACTCTTGTTATAACCCACGCAGAGTTCTAGGGAGCTCTGAGCTCGCTTTAGTACCTTAAAGGCTTGCTTTCTTTCCCTCCCTCCCTCCCTCCCTCCCTCCCTCCCTCCCTCCCTCCCTCCCTTCCTTCCCTGCCTCCCTCCCTCCCTCTCTCTCTCTCTTCCTCCCTCTCTCTCCTCTTTTTCTTTTGTTTTGTTTTTCAAGACATGGTTTCTCTGTGTGGCCTAGCTGTCCTCTGTGGACCAGGCTAACCCTCCTGCCTCTGCCTCCCCAGAGCTGGGATTAAAGGCAGGCACCGCTGCCGCCATTCTTTCAAATAACAAACAGGGGCTGAGGAGGTGGTTTAGCCCACTACTTAGTGAGTACTGAGTTCCCACTCCCAGCACCCATGTCTGATGCTCATCGCCGTCTCCAGGCCTCTTTCTGTTCCCTCCAGGTACTCGCGCTCACATACACAGAGCCAGATACAGACACGTCCAGATCTGCACATAACCGAAAACTTATCAAAGTGCACCCTGCTCCTATCACTTTAAGGAGGTTGTTTTTACCGTTATTCTTATTTGAGAAGAGGTGTCATATAGCCCAGGCTGGCCTTGGTATCCTTTTGTGGCCGTGGATGACCCAGTGCTGGGCATTCAGGCTTGTACCACCAGGAGCTAGATTACATCCTGACTGTGCGCTGAGGATCCCTTTGCCCTGTTTCCCATGCTTGTTTCTAGCTCCATCTTTTTCTGATGCAGTTAGGATGTGCACAGTAGGACTGGCAAACAGTGCCCACCGGCCAGATGCCACCCGCTCTTGTCAATCAGATGTTCATAGAACAGAGACAGCTCCTCCCGGTCATCTGCAGACGCTCTCACACTTCCACAGCAGGTTTGAGAAGCAGTGACGGAGGCCGTGTGGCCACAGAGTGTGTTCCCTGTGTGACCCTTTCCAGGAAAGCTTGCTGGCTGGCTCCCCGTGCAGGAGCTCAACGTTCGGCAGCCTGCGCCTTCTCTTCGGCCCCGGCCCCAGTATTAATCATCACACTTCTCACGACAAATGGCCCAGAATATTCCACGGGACGGATGCCATTATTTTCCTTTGGGGTTCTCTTTTCGCTGGAGTGCTCTATTTCTCCTTGGCTATTCCCTCTCAGCCGGACAGTCATTTGGCGAGTGTATTATATAACAAACCCATAGGAAGCCCTCAGGGAATGGGGTTAAGCACGTTACCAAAATCAATCCTCAGGTCAGCAGCTGACAAGTCATGATACGTCGTAGTTGGAGGCGTGACTTCCATTGGCTGACGCTGTGTTAAGGTCAGCTTGAATCCAGGCAGGCTGGCTGAGCTCTCCAGCTCTGGTCAGCTAGCGGTGTGGAGGTTTCCTGGGGGAACCCTATGTGCAAGGCAAACCCTGTGTACAGTTGTTCAGCCCATGACTCACAGGCACTGGTCCTACTCCACCCAGCAGCCCACATCACCCAGATTTAACTCCGCTGTAATCTTTAGGTCTAATCTTTGATAGCCAGGCTGTTTGGCTCAAGTGACCACAAATGGTGTTTTGTTGATTAAAATGGCACTAAAAATGGCCCCCTTGCTATACAGAAGGCCAAACCCAGCCGTGCCTAGGGGGTCTACAGTAGCTTAGCACCAAAGAGCTCTGCTTCCCAACCTGAGGAGCCTGGAGCTCACCAGGAGTTAAAAATAAATCCACATGATCCAGTTAGACTAAGAAGTCAGAATGCAGTGAGCACGACTGTCCAGGAATCGGGAAAGCCTAGGAGAGCTCAAGGCATCTCCTTTACAGAACATTCTGGGCCATTTACAGAAATAGCTAAAAGTGAGGATTCCTGTGGCAGGCTTGTTAGTTCTCCCTGGGTCAAAAGCCTTAGTGAGGTTCATGAGAATTTCAGACATTCTTCCTGGGAGATGAGGACATGTCAAATGTCTTTATGTATAGAGATAACTGTACACTGTGTATGTGTACATTCACCTGGCGGCTCTTCCAGGTGCCCAACATTTTTGAAAGGGACATTAGTGAACACTATTTATTTATTATGTATACAGTGTTCTGCCTGCATGTAGGGCAAAAAAGGGCACCAGGTCTCTTTATAGATGGTTATGAACCACCATGTGGTTGCTGGGAATCAAACTCAGGATCTCTGAAGAGTAGGCAGTGTTTTTAATCACTGAGCCATCTCTCCAGCCCTAGTGAGCACTTCTAAAGGACAGGTATACTCTGGTGGTAGGTCCCCGAAGGTTGTGTCTCAGACTGCGGAAGTGGGGCAGCTACGGGGAGTATGCAGTACGAATACCAGTATGGTAGAGAGATGAGGCTCACTGGTCGGGTCAGGGTGAGCTGAGAGCAGGGCTCTGCTGTTAGGGGTGTCAGGATCCTACTCACTCACCTCTGTGATCTCTTACCCACCAGTCTTGAGTGGGCGTTGAAATGTGATCTGTCATCAGATCAACTTGGCGTCTCCCAAGCTCAGGATGCTGACCATGGCATCCGTGGGAAGATGAAAGGCACCACACCCAGATGATGGGATACCGTGGGGTGAGGAGGGACCAGCTGAGTGTTCTACTTAGCTGCCCATCCTAGGCCAGGCCAGTGGCCCTGTAGCCATGTACACAAGGAAGGCTCACCAGACCTAAGTCCAGCCATGCATGCTGTCATGCTTATCCCTACATCGTATGGACGATGGGGCTAAGATCCACCTTGTCCATCTCTGCATCTTTCTGGGTGCGAGGGGAAGTCCTGTCCTGACACCAAGAGGAAGCCCCACTCTGTCACCTGTGACTCACTTCCTCATGTTGGGTTACCGGTTCGCTGCTTGGCACCGTTGCTGACAACAGACACACGGGGCTGGTTTCTGAGTCAGAATCTCAGTGATCTGTGGAGGAGAGCTGGCCTCTCTGAGCCCCACTTTCTCCTTCTGGAGGGTGGAGAGTTTTTCAGCCCTGGCAGCCAGCCTGTCATCCCAGTTACACATGGCTACTGCTAAGCTGGCCCCACAGGGGAGATCTTGTTATTGTAACTGGAACTTGGTAACATTTTATCCAAACTATAGCAGCATCCTCTGACGTCCGTAGGTGACCTTGACAGCGGGTCTGTAGGTCGCTGATGATCATAAAGTTGGGGGAATAGATGAGTTAGGTTTCAGTGGCACTGGCTGTGAAGAATAACTGGGCATTTTTCTTTTGTATGTCCGTCTGTCTGTCTGTCTATCTTAGGGTTTCTATTGCTGTGAGCAAACACTATGACTACAAAGCAAGTGGGGAGGAAAGGGTTTATCCAGCTTATACTTCCACATGGCTGTTCATTATTGAAAAACATCAGAGGAGCAACTCAAGCAAGACAGGGACCTGGAAGCAGGAGCTGATGGAGAGGCCATGGAGGAGGGCTGCTTACTGGCTCGCTCCCCTGGCTGGCTCAGCATGCCTCTTTTTCTTTTTCAGCATGCCTTCTTATAGAACCCAGGACTACCAGCCCAGGGATGGCCCCACCTACCCTGGGCTGGGTCCTCCCCAACTGATCACTAATTGAGAAAATGCTTTACAGCTGGGTCTCATGGAGGCTTCCTTAACTGAGGCTCCTTTCTCTGTGATAAATCTAGCTTGTATCAAGTTGACAAAACAAAACTATCTATCTATGCAGTGTGTGTGTATGCTTGTACATATGCATGCCACAGCGTGCATGTAGAGATCAGAAGACAACTGTGACAATTGGGTCTCTTTTCAGTATGTGAGTTCTGAGGATCATACTCAAGGGGTTAGTTTTGGTGGCAAGTGCCTTTACCTGCTAAGCCATCTTTCTGTTTGTATTTGGGTTTTTTGTTTGTTTGTTTGTTTGTTTGTTTGTTTGTTTTGAGACAGGGTCTCTCTGTGTAGACCTGGCTGTCCTGAAACTTGCTGTGTAGACCAAGCTGGCCTCAAACTCACGGAGACCCACCTGCCTCTGCCTCCCGGAATTAAAGGCGTAGGCCATATTAAGCCATCTTGAGGGCCCACAGCTTTTAATATCCTTTGAGGTAAAGTCTCATGTAGTCTAGGCTGGTTTGATCATAGCAGAGGATGGCCCTGAATGCCCGATTCATACAGCTCAAACCACTCAAGCGCTCTGACTGCATTTTCTTCACTACATTTTGTTTTTAGCTCTTACATTGAAGCCTTTGTTTGCTTTGAGTTAGGATTTGTATATGGTGTGAGGGAGGGCGCCAGTGTCATGCCATTGTCTGTAGTGTCTAACATGTTTTGTTGAAAACATCCACCCCTTTTCCAATGAGTGTTCTTGGCGCCCTTGGTGGAAAGTAAGACTGTGTCTATATGAGGGTAATTGTTCCTTTATCTTCAGATCCTTGTGAAGAAGGAGGCAGGCAGACAGGCAGACACACACACACACACACACACACACACACACACACACACACACCCATCCCCCAGAGAGGCTCAGGCTTCTCTTATGCCAAGTTGAATCCTGGCCATCTCTTTACCTGTGCATTCTGGTCCTGACAAGCTAGATGTCTGTATCACACCTGTACTTCCAGCCCTCTGGGAGACTAAGCAGGGCCGTCTCCAGTCTGAACCCAGCCTTGGCTACGTACATGTCTTTTCAAAGATCCCAGGTAACTCTTGGCTAAACTATCTGAAAAACAGCTTAGCTAGAGAGGACTTCTAAGAATGGGATCCATGTAACATGTAGAGACTGAGGAATTTGCCCAGAACCTTCCTCTCCTTGCATCTTTAGAGGGCCCTATTGTGCCATGAAGACCTACCTTGCAGGCAGAGACCTAGAAGCACAGTTAGATCTGGGGTGGTCCCAGACTGGCCCTGTGAGATCCAGGCTTGCTTGTCTGATAATGTCCATGAGTGTTTCTTTTTTGTGGAAAGAGCAGCGGGCTCTGTGCTACTGTATGGGGGCTTTGTGCATTGAGCAGGAGACATATGAATTAAGAAGTGATCTAGGGAATAGCTGTGGGTCATTCTGGCTAGCACTGTGCACCAAAGGCTGCAGGTTCAGAGAGAAAATGGCAACATGAGGTTCTATTAACCAGGGCATTCGATAAACCTTGAACCAAAGCTAGAGGGTGGGCGGATTTCACAAGGGAGCAAGTCAGACCTCTTTGAAGTAGACCTCTGGGATATAGTTCTCTCACTTCAAAGAAGCAGGTATGTTACTTGCCCATCAGTTGGTCAGCTTGACAACCTACTGACCAACTGGATGCTGGACAAGCAGCTGTCAGAAACTTCTAGAGCCAAACTGCTCTAGCCTCCTTTCTGGCTCTTCAGGCGCGTGAGCAGATTATTTAATATCTGTGTCTCATTTCCTTATTTATAACAGAGAACTAATTATAGTATCCTCCTCTTGAAGATTCACCCCCTAGAGCAGTGTGGGTGCTGTAGACAATGGCTGGAGTTGTAGTGTGGAACAATGTAGCATTTAACACAGAATTTTAAGGCCACTCTGCAGCTGGTTTTCCAGCCCAGGGCTAAGACACTTTGTAACATAGTTGTAACATGGTAATGGGGCACAATTAGCCTTTAGAGGGTCAGACAGAAGATGTTAATGATAGTGCTTTATCCTTGGGGCTGCAAGCATTTGCCTTATTTCCCCCCAGTCTGTTAGAGATCAGTCCTGAAGGAAACAAAGTGCTCCTTCTCCTAGCAGCAACCTTCCCACTTAAAAAGCTCATGGGTCTGGAAGGGCCTGGAAGCCAGCTGGGAACCACTGGTCCTGGTTTAGCTGTAAAGAGCTCAATAGGGGAGGAACCTGCACTGGGACCCATGTCCCTCACCTGTGGCCAACAGAAAGCTCTTATTTGGGGATGAACAGAGCATGGTCTGAAGACCTCTGGTTCTAGCCTTTCTCAGGTTGTTTGACCTGGTTGAAAGTGTATAGCACTGAATGAAATAAGGAGAGAGCACATTTTGAGGACCTACTTAGTGCCAGTAGGGGAAAGATTTCTTTGTACATGGCTAGGTTCATCATCTCTCCATTAATACCCATTTAGGAGTTCTTGCCTTCCAAGTGTTGGAATCAGCAGTCCAGGCAAGGCCTTGTGTGTACTTAGATTCTCACAGGCATAGGGGTGCATGGGCTCAGAGCCCAGAGGCCTGGGTAGCAGTTTTTTGATCTTCAATGTTGATGCTGTTTGTGGCAGCCTTGAAAACTATGTGGCAGTCCAGGTCCTATGGAGAGGATTGCTGGGGGCCTTCAGGGGGGGGAGACAGGGATTGTAGAAATGCCTTTTGGAGCTCAGTTTGCCTCATGCACATTGGCTGAATCTATTCATCTTTCTGGCTTTACACCCTCTTGCCTGTTGATTCAGCATGCCTGGTTTTGTGCTCAGAGAACCACTTATTCAAGGAATTGAAGAACAGCCTCCTGGATCTGCATCAGGTTCTTGTTGGCTCCAAGTCTCTCCATCACCCAGCTTTTCAACCCTATGGCCTTCAGCCAGTGTGTAGCACTAGGAGTGTGGAGGGTGGAGAGTCTCAGAGTCTATGTGCTCAGAAGCCCAGGAAGGGAATACCGGAACAAAAGTATACCAATCAGTAAGACGAGGCTGGCATAGTGACACATGCCTACAGTGCCAACTACTCACGAGGCTGAGTCAGATCCAGTTAGGTCCAGGAGTTTGAAACCTGGGCTACAGAGCAAGATCCTGCCTTGTGAAATAAGAAGGCACCATGCAGGTGAGAGCGAGTGAGTGAGCTGTTATGTCTGAAGAGTCTCGATGGTCACTGTGGCTGACAGCCCTTTGAGGAGGCACAGGTTTCAAGGGAGAGGCCCAGGAAGTAGCTAGCTGGCCAGGCAGGTCTAGTGGGTTCTGGGACTTTCATTATGTGGGCAAAAATCCTGCCTGAGGAGACAGAACAACTGGGGGTTGGGCCAACGCTTGCTTGGCATGCACTTCATTTTCCAGGACCAAATCATACCAGTGAGTGCTGAACACAGGGATGCTGGGGTTGACAGATGCCTGTTGGGGGACAGGATGTGACTTCCTGAATGACTCCTCCTTGTTGAATCAGGTCTTCATAGGGAAGGTTTCCGGCTGTGGGGAAGAGGTGGGGTGGGGGCTGGAGAACCATCCTCCAAGCCAGGCAAGCCCTTGAATAGTCATTCTGCAAGTGCTTGGACATGTGCGGGTTATACTCCCCACTGAGGTGTAGGCAGGGCAGATCTGCCTTCCCAGAATTCTCTTCTTCCCATACTGTGAGAATGGCTCTGGGTGGTACCCTAAGTAAAGGTTTCTGGCCTTGTCTGCGCCCCCTGACCAAACTTCCCACATGGGACTCTGTTGGTACACTCTCCTCAGAATAATTACTGAGCTCCACAGGGATGGGAAAGACAGCTTGCTGCGGGCAGAGGCTCCATAGGACCTGGAGTTTAAGAGTTCTGGAGGTCTAGGTGTGGGAGACCTGTTTGCCACAGGGAGGTGACATCAGGGAGCCCTGCCATCTGGGAGAGCAGCCAGCTCCTCGGGTGCCTCTGGGGAGATGGAAGACAGAGTGCAGGGAGCCACAGTGGACTGTGATTGAGTTCTCTTTCTGTTCTTAGTCCCTTACCCCACATATGTGCACACAGCTGGAATGAGCCCTGCCCTCCTGGAGCCTGACCACCCTGAAATGCTCATTAGTAGTTAGATATGAACATCTATGACTGACAGAGCCTGGCAAAGGCTTGTAAACCCAGCAGAGGGGAGGTAGAGACAGGCAGATTCCAGGTCTCGCTGGCCACACAGTCTGACGTCCTTGGAGAAGTCCAGGCCAATGCCTGCAAACATGACCTCAGAGGGTCAGTACCAAGGTTGTCTCCTGGCCTCCATGCACATCAGAAACATCGACATATGTACACACACTCTCTCTTGTCACCCCCCCCCCCCCCGTAGTACTCTCCACAGACAAAGCAAAACATTCCACCAAGTTCCAGGCCAGTGAAAGATTCTATTCTCCAAAACCAAGTAAAGAGATGGCTCTTGAAGAACACTAAGCCTGACCTTTGACCTCTGGATTCGTTTATGTGCATATATGGCCACCATATGGGTATATTTTGCCTGCATGGGTATATTATGTCTGTGCATGCAGTGCCTTCAGAGGCCAGAAGAGGGCATCTGGTTCCCCAGAACTAGGCTTACAGAAGCTTGTGAGTCCATGTGGGTGCTGGGAATCTAACTCAAGTCAGTCTGCAAGAGCTGGCCGTGCTAACTGCTGAGTCATTGTTCTAGCTCCTGTCTCACTGTTTTAGAAACTGATGGATAAGTCCTGGCCATTTGGTTCAGAAGGACTTCCAGAGGCTTCTAGAGGGTAGGGGCACTAGTCTAGTTGGTCTTTAGAGTGGTGTGTGTGTGTGTGTGTGTGTGCGCGCACGTGCGTGTGTATTACTACTTTCATTGTGAAATACTTAACACATCCTCTAAAAAGCCCAGCTGTGTTGAGTGGCTGGCATCAGCCTCGGATGGGGTATTGCACATCTCAGCCAGGTCCCAATGGTCCCAACACCCACCTCAGCTTGATCTGCCTACAGCAGACAGCCAGTCCCATGTCTGCAGACCACCTCTGCCCACTCTCTGTCGGCAACTGGCCCTGTGTGCAGGAAACCCCTAGGGACCCCTGTGATTGGCAGTCCTCCTGTGCTAATCGCACAAATTCACAGAGCTCTAGTAAAGCCTTGGAGCCCCATCTGGCACCATCCGGCTGCCCAAAGCAGCCCATGCTTTTGAGTTGCCAATGCAGAGTTTCCCAAGAGGGATCTTGGTGTCCTCCAGCCTAGGCCTAAGGAGAGAGAGCTTGGGACAGCTCCTTGGAGATGCTATTGTGAACCCAGCAGTAGTCAGTTTTCATGGCTAAGGACTGTCTGTTTGTGATGGAAGGCTGAGCTCAAGACACCCAGAGTGCTTTATTGAAAGCAATTGCTGGCCTGTATTCTCAGTGGCTTTACCTGAAGTGAGCCTTATAGCTCTCTTCTGGAGCAGGGCTTCTCCTATAACCATTGACAGTCACATCTCAGCATCCCGGTGGTTCTAGGACCCTGCCTCCCAACCAGTGGATCCAGAATTCATCCATGCTCAAGTTTCTTATATAAAATGTGTTGGACCCCACTATTGGCATAGCATTTCCACAGAACCTGTGTGCGTGTGCTCCTGTGTACACCTGCCACAAAATCAACCAATGTGCTCTCTGTAGTTGATATATTTTATTTCTCAGGAAATGACTAGAAAATGCCTGTAATGTTAAGGGCACACACACACACACACACACACACACACACACACACACACACCAAGACAGGGTCTTGTTATGCAGCTCAGGCTGACCTGAAATATACTCTGTAGCCCAGGATAGCCTGAAACTCGTAGCAATCCTCCTGCCTTAACCGCCTGTGTGCTGGGATTGCAGGAGTGTGCTAGCTGAGAAATGCAAGAGTTCTATCACTGGCAGTGGTGGTGATGGAGAGGTGCTGGCAGAGGGCTTCGTGTAGCCCAGGCTGGCCTCAAACTTGCTTTGTAGCTAAGGATGACATTGAACCCCTGAGCCTCCTTCCAGCATCTCCGAAGAGTTGGGATTACAGGTATATACTGCTGTGCCCAGCTCAACTGAAGCTTCAAACCACAGCAACAGCAGAAAACCGTGACCAGGGATGGTGGCACACACGTTTCATTCCAGCTGGCACAAGGCAGAAGCAGGAGGATATCTATGTGTTCAAGGCCAGTCTAGTCTACGTAGTGAGTTCTAGGCCAACCAAGGGTACTCCCTTGTAGTGAGACCTTTTCTTTGATGGCTGCATCAATGGATCTGGAAGCCATGGTCACACAGGGCCGACCTCCCAACAAAGCGCCAGTGGAGCCTGACCTGCCCAAAGCTTGTGTGCGTTTTGCTCCGTCCCTGAGCCTGTTTGCTACTGTTTTGTTACCTTCAAAGTATGATAAAACATTCCATACTTTAGATTCTGCTGCCCTGGAGGGATGTAAGGTTAACGGGGCAGCATGCAGGTGCCTGGTTCAACAGCCGGTTCATGCTCTCCCTCCTTTTTTCTGCTCCACTCCTAGAATCACCTTCTGTAAACACAATGGGAGAGAGGTCCAGGGCACTCAGGGCAGTGATCTCTCCGCCTCATCCTCCGCCATCCCCCTTAGCTCGGAACCCTCCCACAGCATGCTTGGAGAAGCTTTGGGATTAAAACCAGCTGCGGTTCAGATAATTAAATTCTATCTGTGTATTCGAGGCCAGAGGGAAGGAGAATCGAAGGGTGGGGAACCATGTGTGGCAGGAAGGACTGAGTCACTGCCGGGGCTGATGAGTCACAGCCCAGGGAACATGCCCCCTAGGACTCAGGATCAGTTTGTGGTGGGCCAGCTAGGATGACTGGGCAGGGACACTAGAAAGTAACCGCTCAGAAAGCCACAGCAGGACCTTAGCTCTCCTTGGTCATGATCTCTCCACACCTTCTGGGTGCCTGAACGAAGTGCCCGTAGGCCAGATGGGAGGGCACAAGAGTGAACACATCCAGTGGAGCAAGTCTGAGGGGGCCTGGCTGTCCTCATGGAGCGAGTCCCAAACTCTAGGTTTTTGAGCTGAGACCCAGGTCTCTGAAGATAGATCACAGAGGGCTGGCTGCCCCAGCTCCCCACATCACTTGGCTGCTCTCGACGGGGCCCCAGCACAGGCAGAGGCAGGCAAGTTGTGTAGCACTCAGGGCTAAAAACAAAGGGCTTAGATCCGTGCTGTCCTGGGTTCAAGTCCTGTCTGTGTTACTTGCACAGTTCTTAGTACTCATGAACCCCAGTTTCCTTAAGGAGAATAGTCCGTGCCTGTGGGAAATCTGTGTAATAGTCTGTAATAATTGAATAACTACAAACCCTTCTTTTAGAGCAGTATTTCTCAATCTTCCTGAGGCTGCGACCCTTTAATACAGTCTCATGCTATCGTCATCGTCCCCCCACCCCCACCCCTCCACCCCCCACCCCCCACCTCCACCATGAAATTATTTTCATGGCTACTTTGTAACTGCAATTTTGCTACTGTTGCGAATTGTAACTATCTATGCTTTCCAGTGGTTCCTGAGGGGTCATGACCCTCAGGCTGGGAACTGCAGCTATGTAGCCAGGCACCTGAAGGATGTCCCGGAAGTGCTGGCTGCAGCTGTAACCACCATGAAGCTGGAATCACCACTTCCGGGCTGGGTCTATGCCTCTCCGACTATGCTTCCCTCACTGCAGAATAAGCCCGATAATGCCGGACCGTGCTTTACTTTGAGAGCCTGACTTTGCCCCTTGCTTTATTTGAGGGGGTGTGGTCATGGGTTAGGCATATCCTCAACACAATATGGTTCAATTCTGAGCAGGTTTCCATGAACCCTGCATCTCTGGAGGACAAGCAGTGCTGTAGGCCATGCCAGTGAACTTTAGAAAGGGACATTAGGTAGGTATGTGTATACATGTGTGTGTGTGTGTGTGTGTGTGTGTGTGTGTGCATGTGTGACTGTCTTAGTTTGCTTTTGATTGCTGTGATAAACACCATGACCAAAGGCAATTTGGGGAGAAAAGGGTTTATTTCACTCACAGGTTATAATCCATCATGAAGGAAAGAAGTCAGGACAGGAACTAGAGGCAGGAACTGAAGCAGAGGCCATGGAGGAGTACTGCTCAGTGGCTTGCTCCTCCTGGCTTGCTCAGCCTGCTTTCTTATACCATGCAAGACCACCTGACCAGGGTGGACTCTCCTATATCAATTATTAATCAAGAAAGTGTCTTACAGACTTGTCTACCAGTCAATCGGATGGAGTCATTTTTCTCACATGAGGCTCCCTCTTCCCAGTTGTCAAAACAAAACAAGACAGAAATCCCAAACCAACCAAACAAATAAAAAAAATAACTAACCAGCACAGAGGGACTGAGGCTAGGGGCACGGTGCTTTAGCAATGGTGCTACAGAGCCAATAGGGACTCTCACCTGTCACATCAGCTTGCAAGAAGGAAGGGAGGGGAGGGAGGTCTAACTGACCCCGGGACAGAGGACTTGGAGCCAAGCCTGCCCTTCCTGCAAGACTAGCTCAGCCTTTTGCTCTCGGAGATAGAATCAAGGGTACAGGGAGCCTTCCAATGGACACTGTGCTTTGCTCTAGCCCAATCCCCTCCCATCTGCCTCTCCCCACCCCATCTGTGCCTACGCCACTGTCTTAGGGTTTCTGTTTCTGTGTTGAGACGCCATGACCAAGGCAAGTGGGGAGGAAAGGGCTTAGTTTTTGGTTTACTGTGCTCCATCATTAAAGGAAGCCAGGACAGAAACTCAAATAGAGCAGTGTCCTGAAGACAGGAGCCGATCCAGAGGCCATGGAGGGGTGCTGACTTGCTTTCCATGGCTTGCTCAGCCTGCTTTCTTATAGAACCCAGAACCACCAGTTTAAGGATGACACCACCCACAATGGGTTTGGGCCCTCCCCCATCAAGCACTAATTAAGAAAATGCCCTATACCTGGATCTTAGAGAGGGTTGTTCTTGTTTTCAATTGAGTTTCCCTCCTTTCAGAAAACTCTAGCTGTGTCAAGTTGACATAAAAGTACCCAGCACAGTAATGGGGGAGCCACCCCTGAGAGATGCACTGCCCAGGCTCCCATGTGTTAGCTTCTGCCTGGGCTAAGCCAAGAGAAGGCTGGAGTTTGCCCCAGTAGCCTGTTCTGCTGGGTGAGGCCTCCTGTAGTTACAGTGTCTCCTTTGGGTTGCAGGGCCTGTCACCTCCATGCCAGGTCTGATGGTGTCACCATCTCCTTCTCTCTGGGTCCCTTTTTTCCTGTGGTGACTCATTGGTTCCTTTGCTCCATTCCATCCATAAGGAATTTTTTTCAATTTATTTGTTTATGTATGTATGTATGTATGTATGTATGTATGTATGTATGTATGTATGTGAGTACACTGTCCCTGTCTTCAGACACACCAGAAGAGGGCATCAGATCCCATCACAGATGGCTATGAGTCACCATGTGGTTGCTAGGAATTGAACTTGGGACTCTGGAAGAGTAGACAATGCTCTTAACCACTGAACCATCTCTCTAGCCCCATAAGGAAATTTTTAATTACCTCTCAGTAAACTGTTCAAAGGACACCTAAGTCACAAGTATAGATCAGGAAAAGCAGTAAAAAGAAAATAGAAGAAAAGGATGTTTATTAATTTTGAGAGCAAGAGCGCATGTAATAGATTTACTTAAGATATTTTTGGGGCTGGAGAGATGGCTCAGGGGTTAAGAAGCACTGACTGCTCTTCCAGAGGTCCTGAGTTCAAATCCCAGCAACCACACAGTAGCTCACAACCATCTGTAATGGGATCTGATGCCCTCTTCTGGTGTGTCTGAAGAGAGCTACAGCGTACTTATATAATAAATTAATTAATCTTTTTTAAAAAAAAAGATGTTTTTGGAATCTACTAGAATCTTCCACAGCATTTTAAAAAAACGATTTTGTTTTTATTATGTGTGTTTGTGGGTATGTGCACATGAGTACAGTGTACATGGAGGCTGACAGGGTAGGATTCCTGGAACTGGAGTTACAGTGCTTGTAAACCACTCAACGCGGGTGCTGAGAACTGAATTCAGGTCCTCTGCAAAAGTAGTATGTGCCTCTAACCTCTGAGCCATCTCTCCCAACCTGGAAAGCATTCTTTTAAAACTTTATTTAACTTCATGTTTTTTAAATTGACACTGAGTAATACCCACATTTATGGGCACAGTGTGCAAAGTCAGTGCAGGTGTGTAGGGTGTACTGTGTTCCGTATCTCTCTCCTGTGCTCAGCATAGCTTCCCTCTCCTGTGCTCAGTGGCCCTCTGCTTGCTGTCTTCATGTAAGGAAATTTCAAGCTCCCTCTAGTCTAGTTCTTCATAAAATGTGCAAAAGGTTATAGTGAGCATAGTTTCTTTTTAAAATACTATTTCTACTTGGGAATTGAATATACACATACGTGTGTACATGTATGTGCAATATGTGTGTATGTATATGTGTGTATGTATATATGCATATATTATGTAATATATAATGAATACATATATATCTATATATGATTTATTAGTGTGGCTTACAGGCTATGGTCCAACTAGTCCAACAATTGCTGTTTACCCACAGAAAGTCCAAAATCCAGTAGTTGTTCTGTCCATAAGGCTGCATGTCTCAGCTGGTCCTCAGTATATTCTAGAATCCCAAAGACTGCAATGCTAGTTAAGGAATGGACTTGCCGGGGGCTGGAGAGCTGGCTCAGTGGTTAAGAGCACTGTCTGCCCTTCCAGAGGTCCTGAGTTCAAATCCCAGCAACCACATGGTGGTTCACAACCATCTATAATGGGATCCGATGCCCTATTCTGGTGTGTGTGAAGACAGTTGCAGTGTACTTATAATAAATAAATAAATAAATAAATAAATAAATAAATAAATAAATAAATAGAAGAAGGAGTGGACTTACCAGTCAGAGTGAAGGCAAGCAAGGGGGGTCGGGGGAGGAGAGAGAGAGAGAGAGAGAGAGAGAAAGAGAGAGAGAGATTCCTCCTTCCATGTCCTTTGTGTAGGTGACCAGCAGAAGGTATGGCCCAGATTGAACATGGATCTTAAAAGTGGGTCATCCCAACTTCAAAAAACTTAATTAAGAAAAGCTCTTTCATGGGTGTGTCCAGCCATTTGGGTTTTAGTTATTTCCAAATGTATCAAATTGACAAGCAAGGGTCATGTATAAGTGGTTGCCTGCATGTATGTGTGTACACTGTGTTCATGTCTGGTGCCCACAGAGACTAGAAGACATTGGATCTGGTGGAACTAGTTTCAGATGGTTGTGAACCGCCAAGTCTCTAACTGCCAGTTGGTGCCGGGAACCAAACCTGGGTCCTCTTTAAGAGCAGTAAGTGCTCTTAACCCCTCAGCCAATCTCTCCAGTCTTATGTTTGACTTTCCAGCTGTCAGCTTTTTACACTCTCTTGCCTCTCTCCATCGGCTAGACTTCAGACTGTCACATGGGGTCTGTGTAGTATTGGGGATCTCTGGATAGAACTCATGGGCCCACAAGCTTGGATGGGAAACTGACTCCACGCTCCCCTCTACTTGACCCGGAGCTGATGGTTTTCTGGTACTTACACAGGCAGCAGCAAAGCCCCTCTGCTATTAGCAAGGCCTGGCATTCTGTCATGTGTATTTTTAGTTTATGGTGCAGCTGTCACACATGTCTCCGAGTGTCGGTTATATTCAATATTCTTTCAGACTTACGGGAGTTATAAGATCCATGGTTGTTCAGATCGTGTGATTTACTGCGTTAATAAAGGTATGTGTGTGTGTGTGTGTGTGTGTGTGTGTGTGTGTGTGTGTGTACCAAATTTGGTTTTCAGTATTTGGTAACTGGGCCATATTATGGCTGGTTTTCTTAACTTCTTTGCACTTGAGAAGGACCTTACCCTCCCCCAGCCACACATGCTGTCCTTATGGGCAGCTGTCCATCCTGAACGCTGGCCAAGGCTGTGTCTGTTTGTTTACTGCTGGGGCTGCAGCGTCAGGTGGGCTGGGCGCCGCATTAATGAAATTCCTTGGTGTGGCGGTTTTGCCCAAGAGGTTCAGATCCCCTGAACTCTGTCTGCCTGCAGCTACACCAGTCTGTGTGAGTGCCAGCTGATGCTGGGCTAAGCCCTGCCTGCTGTGAGGCACACTACCAGGTCACTAAACCATCACACTTCTGCCTGAGAGCACTGCCTTTGAAAGGGTTCTTCAAGACCCAGGGGTCATTCCTGTCTTCTGAGGCCATGGGGATGATTTTTCTTGTCCCCGCATTCCCGGCTTTGCAAAAAAGAAAAGCAGGCTTCTCGGAAGCTAAACAAGGCCCAGCAGTTTGGAGCCACAAAGAACCAGAGCGGAGGCTAGCACACGTGAAGGCACATTTCAAAAGAAGCATTGAGGGAGTGGCTGCGGGTGTGTATTAAGTTTCTAGAAAAATGTCAGAACAGTTCTAAAAGGAAAACAGCTCTCTGGGGATGAGCTCTGGATTAGCAGCAGCCAATCCTAGTGCGCAGCCTGCCCTCCACCATCCACAGCCCTCCACCGCCCTCCACCGCCCTCCACCGCCCTCCACCACCCTCCACCACCCGCCCATGCCCATTGGCCTGCACTGCTGGCATAGCCTTTGTCTCCGTCTCTTTGTCTGCCACAGATTCCTCCGCCCAGTGCCATGGGGATTGGGGGCCAGCCAGATTCCTGGCCAAGGCTTTTGGAGCGACTTAGTCATGCTAGGAAAGGGTTTTGGTTATTTTTTTAAGTTGTAAAACAACGATGGTTGGTCTTTCCTGAAATATTTCACAGAGTGTGAGATTATGAGGAAGACAGTGCTAGGGAGACGACGGCTCAGCTAACCGCTGAGCACCGCTCTTCCAAAGGACCTGAGTTTGAGTCCCAGCACCCCTGTAACTACAGCTCCATAGGATCTGACCCCTCTGCCCTCCATGGGCACCCACATTCACATGTACACACACACACACACACACACACACCACACTCATAATTAAAAATAAGTAACTAGTTTAAAAAGTAAATAAAAGTAAGAGAAGAAAAAGACCCTCAGTGGTGATCTTAACCCCCTGTGGATGGATGCTCTTAGCCAAGTGGCTTCTGAGGCCACAGTGGCTCTTCCCATGGGAGAAGCCTCAGGCCACATGTGTGGACAATGAGGCCTTGGAGGGGCTGGGTCACTTCTATACACCCTTAGTCATGTGGGCCCAGTAACGGAAGTCTCCAACCTTTTTACCTGAGTGGAGAGGATTTTGTTTTTGCTTTTGTTTTTTGTTTTTTTTTTATTTTTTTATTTTTAGAGCTGATTTTTTTTAAAGGTTTATTTATTTCTGCTTTATGTACGTCTGTTTACCATGTGTAGTCATACAGTGCCTGTGGAGGCCAGAAGAGGGCTTCAGACACCCCTGGAACTAGAGTCACAGGTGGCTGTGAGCCACCATGTGGGCTCTGGGAACTGAAACCAGGTCCTCTGCAAGAGTAGCCAGCGCTCTTAATGGCTGAGCTATCCCTCCAGCCCTCTGTTGGTCTTGTCTGGTCTGGTCTTTCCTTCCCTCCCCCCAGTCCTTTTTTTATTTTATTTTCTTTCTTTCTTTTCTTTTCTTTTTCTTTTCTTTTCTTTTTTTGGAGACAGGGTTTCTCTGTGTTGTCCTGCCTGTCCTGGACATAGAACTGACTTTGTAGACCTGGCTAGCCTTGAACTCAGCTATCCACCTGCCTCTGCCTCCTGAGTGCTGCTGGGATTAGGTGTAGGATCGTAGCTGCTAAATACGTGATCTTGCTTCAGTTCTTGGTATTATGTCCTCGGCCTTCACACTCCCAGGCTCCTGCAAGTTTGCATTCTGCCGGCAGCTGTGGCGTCTCCTCGTGCACAAGCAGGCTACCTACCACACAGTACATGCGACCAAGTCCCTGGGGTCGGGCATGGCGGTTGCTCCCAGTTTCCTATCAGTTAGCAACTTCACTTGATTAATTTTTTTACTTAGCAAACAGAATGATAGATTTCACGATCCATGGTATATATGGAATCCTACGTCACTGTACCTTCTCATGCTCACCTCCCCAACTTCCAACCTCCCCTACCCCCTCCACCCCTCAGTGCTTTCTCTCCTCATCCCAAGAGTCTCCCCTCTGTTTTCATTACATGTGTGTGGTATATATGTGATGTGTGGTGTGCATGTGTGTGTGTGTGCTGTGTGCTGTTTGCTGTGTGCTGTGTGGTGTGTGTGTGGTGTGTGTGTGTCTATGTGTGTAGTGTGTGGTGTGTGGTGTGTGTGTGTGGTATGTGGTATGTGGTGTGTGTGTGTGTAGTGTGTGTGTGATACAATTAAATGCATTTTTACAGACTCGAGAAAGCATGTGATATTTTAGATGTTTTATCTTGCACTCTCATGTCCTAAGTATTTTGCCATTTTAAATAGCACAGGCGGGACGAAACTCAGTGGTTGAGTTTCCTTCGCAGACGCACAACCTCGTGTTCTATCCCCAGCACTTCGATAAAACAAAACAATGGGAAAATAGCATGGGGGTGGTGTTGGATGGAGTGAGTGTACCCATTCTGGGCTGCTCCTGCCAGTGCCCTCGGGCTTCTTGTGCAAGGCATCATGGGAGGCTGGCAGATAAGTCAGACCCAATCTCATTACTCTACATGGAATGTGGATGTAAATAACCTTAATCCAAAGCAGGCTCTAGTCGCCGTCAACTGACATGTAGCACCGGAATACAGAGAAGTTTTGTCCCAGCTTAGTGGGCTTTTAAGAACAGTGAACAGGTTCACTGTACAGGGTGAGCTTAGGAGCGGCAGCCCAGCCAAGGGGACTGCAGTGGGTGGGTGGGTGGGTGGCTTGCCCAGATGGCAGGTGTCACTGGGGAGCAGGTGGGCTTTATCAGAGGGGCTGTGTCAGCTGATTGCCTGTGTCTGTGGGGAGCCCCCGCCTCCCCAGCATGAAGGGACACATATGAGGACTGCTGGAGGCCCAAGCTGGTGTGAAATGGGGACACCCACCACAAGCTCCCAAGGCCCTCTCCTTGCCAGGTTAATCTCAGGAGTGTTCTGGGTTTCTGTGGGTTCGGCTGATGCCAGAGGCAATGCTTCTTCAATCGAGGGCGTGGACTCATTCAAATCAAGCTCACTTTCTCCCACAGGCTCTGTTTGTGAGCTTTGAAAGTCTCCTGTAGGGGGCCTGAAAATACAGCTAGGAAGCCAGCCTGCTCCCAAAGTAAGGAAAGGGACAGAGAGGTTACACGCCAAGGGGATGTCTCTACCAGCCTACTGTTCCCATGGCAGAGCCTCTGGGAACTTAGGATTGACAGTTGTGCCAAGTGGAGCACTGGTATGCTGGGAAGAGTCTCAGGGGGAGGGGAGGTTGTGCTGTGCCTGCTGCCTGGCCTCTCTCTGTAACCTCTGACCTCGTGTGTGCCTCTTCCCAGGCTATACAGGCGCCATGACGCAGCAGCCCCAGGAGGACTTCGACAGGAGTGTGGAGGATGCCCAGGCATGGATGAAGGCAGTACAGGAGCAGCTTCAGGTCAATGACAACACGAAGGGGCCCCGAGCGGCCCTGGAGGCGAGGCTGCGAGAGACAGAGGTAGGCAGTGGTCTGGCTTTGTTGGCACTGAGGCGTCCGCACCCCTCCCTAATCTGAGGGACCAATGAGTTATTCACACTCTGACCTGTGTTCAGATGTCCTGGTCATTTTGTTTAAATGTGTATTTAATCAGGTGGTCTGGGGCTAAGGCTGAAGTTCTGATTTTCCAGAAAGTTCCACAAGATGACCCTGCTACTCATTTATACTTTGGTCACAAGGGACAGAGACTGCGTTCTGTCCCTTTCGTCCCAGGGTGGGCATCTGTGCTCCTTGAATCTAAGGCTTCTGCTGCTACTTCCTCCAGTGGGGAGGGTTAAAACCCTCTGGTTCAAGGTGGGAGAGATGTGTCTGACCCTTGCAGAGGGTTAGAATTAAGTTCCCAGCAGTCAGGTCTGCTAGCTCACAACCGCCTGAAACTCTAGCTGTAAGGGTTCTCTTGTATGTATTTCGGTCTCTGCAGGCACTTGTGCTCACACGCACGCACGCACGCACACACACACACACACACACACACACACACAGAGAGAGAGAGAGAGAGAGAGAGAGAGAGAGAGAGAGAGAGAGAGAGATACATAAGTAAGATAAGTAGCACAGCCTTTAATCCCAGCTCTCAGGAGGCAGAGGCAGGCAGATAATCTGTGAGTTCGAGGTCAGCCTGGTCTACATAGTGAGTTCCAGGACAGCCAGGGCTACACAGACAGAGAAACTTTGTCTTGAAAAAAACTGACAGACAGACAGACAAACAAACAAACAAAAAATTATTTTAAGAGGTGAGAGGACTTTGGAGAGATGGCTCAGCAGTTACGGGTACTTGCTGTTCTTTCAGACCCAAGTTCAGTTCCCAGCACCCAAGTTGGGAAGCTCCAGGAGATCTGACCTTCTGGCTTCCCAGGACACACATGGAGCATACACATACAGGCACACACATGTTGGTTTAGTGACAGACACATCCAGAGGTGTGCTGTGCCAGTCTCCCAGGTGGCTTCAATCCAGTCAAGTTGACAGAGGAGATTGACCATCCAAAGAGTCTTTGTTGTTTTCCTCTAAAACTCGCCATGGTTTCCGGTCTACAGAACTAAGCTTCGTCTGTGTTAGAAGTCCTTCATATCTATGACCTCCCTCCCCCATTGTCACCCCTCACTAGCTCCATACTCCTCCTCCATTTCCTGTCTCTAAGCCTTAGCCCACAGACTGCATCTCCTCAGAATACCCATCAGCTTGCTGTGAGTGAGCATGTGAAATGAGAAGTAGCCAGTCCTTTCTGACCCTACTAGCTTCCGGGCGCCCCCCTGACCATTGCTGTATTGCCGCCAACAATTCTTCCATTCCTCAGCATCACTGTCCCCCAGTGCTCTCCCTCAGCTGTCACCTGAGACCTTGCACCTGTCAGAGTTGTGAGCGAGGGCTGAGAGGAACATAGGAGGAGCTGTTGGCCAGGCTGGTGTGTATGTCTGTGTGTGCATGTGTGGATCTGTGTATTTGTGTGTATTACTGTGTATAGGTGTCTATGTCTGTGTGCACATGTGTGTCTATGAGTGTGTGTGAATGTATGTGAATATATGTTTGTCTGTTGTCTGTGCTTTGAGTGTTTGTGTGTGTATGACTGTGTGTGTATGTGTCTGAGTACATATATATGTCTGTGTGTGTGTCTGGGTGTATGTATGTATGTGTGTGTATGTATCTGTGTATATATGTATGTGTGTGTTTATGTGAGCATGTGTATGTCTGTCTGTGTGTGTCTCTGAGTGTATGTCTCTGTGTGTGCATGTGTGTGTCTTATATTTGTGTATATGTGAGTATGTATATCTGTCTGTCTGTATATTTGTGTATGTCTCTGTGTATATGTATGTGTCTATGTGTGTCTGTACACGCATGTATATGTATATATGTGTGTATGTCTGTGTCTGTGTGTATGTCTCTGTATGTATGTATATGTGTGTATGTAGGGGTCCGTGTGCATGTGTATATGTGCATGTGTATATCTGTCAGTCTATGTTTGTATGTGTATGTCCCTGTGTGTATGTATGTATGTATGTGTCTGTGTGTGACATGTGTGTATATGTGTATGTAAGGATCTATCTGTCTGTATGTATGTATGTATGTCTCTCTATGTGTGTATATGTGCATGTGTATATGTTTGTCTGTATGTTTGTGTATGTATGTATCTGTGTGTGTGTGTGTATATATATACCTGTGGGTCTGTATGTCCCTGTATGTATGTATACATGTGTGCATATGTGTATATGAGTATTGTGCTCTCATGTGTGTGAATGTATGTGTATGTGTGTGTCTGCATGTATATGTGTATATGTATGTGTATACATGTGTGTGTATATAATACATGTGTATGAATGTGCATGTTCATGTGTATCTCTCTGTGTGGGTATGCACTCAGCCCCGGAAGTAGGAAGAGGACCACCTGCCCTGTAGCTCGGACACTGGGATGTGGCCATACTGTGGTCACTGACTCCCAGATCCCAGCTCACTCTGTTCACTCTCCAGTCCCAGCCTTCTTGGTCCTGAGCTTGAGCCCCATCCTCAGATTCCTTCTAGGCCCCTTCCTGATCAGGTCACCTTGGCACTGCTGGGGTCTGGCTTCCAGAGGCCATGTGTGAGCATTCCTAGCTATGTCTTGTTTCTCCACCTTCACTCCTCCCCTTCTCCAGTTCTGGGCACCATTCCTGTGGGCATCAATGCTGCCTCCTTCAAGAAGCCCTCTCGCATTTTCCCCAGTCCTTCTTTTGTAGGTGGTTCTATTGTAACAAGGTCTGTGATTCTCTCTCTATAGCTCTCCCTCTGTCCTGCCTGTGATTCCCAGAGCAGGCCACACTGTCTGGCGCCATGCCCAGCTGGTGGTCAGCTAGAGTTGGCTGGGTTGAGGGGAAGCCCTTGACTAAGTCTTGCCATCTAACTGGCACCCATTCTTGTCACCAGCTGCTTGAAACCAGCAGACTGAGGCTGTCACTCCTGCCCTGCCCCTTGTCGGACTTTCCCGGGATCCCTGCTTGCTGGCGAGGGACCTATGCTGAGTGGACAGAATGGAGCCCTCAGGCCTCAGCAGGGTGGGTGTGGCAGAAAGAGGGACCAACTCTTCCTCCCTGGCCCCGCTTTCTCTGCTGTGGCCTCAGCCTCTCCTCCCCTCAGGTCACAGCAAACGGCTCTTCCTACTTGGTGAGGGGCAGGGGCAAGCCTGCAAGTTTGGGGAAGGGAGGTTGTTAGGTGTTCTCTCTTCTGGGACCTTTCAAAGAAGCATCAAGATTAGATGTTTGGGAAGAGCAGAGGGTCTCAGGTGCTTTCATAATCCCCCAAATCCAGCCTATAACTCTCCCGTGAGAGATGGGCAAAGGCAAGATCACCGGTAGGGAGGTTGACTTTGGGGAAGAGAACTTTGACCTTACCACTGTGATCTGGGAGGTTGAATCTTACTTCTTCCCCAAGTTAAAGGGTCTCTTGGTTTGCAAAGGCTAGTGGAGTCCATGGGGATTCAGGAACCTAGGACCTTCCCGCTTGCTCTTGTCTCTGGCTTCTGTAGGTCCTCAGCACCCTTAGCTGTACAACGAGTGAGCGATACATCCACCTTGCAGGTGTGAGGACTGTGGACTCTCCTTCATACATCTGGCCATGAGAGATGCTGTCTCCTGATTTTGTTACTAATCAGATCAAATCTCTGCTTGGCAAAACATTCATACCCAGCCATGCTGCAAGACCCTGTCCCTGGAGATGGGCAGCAACCTGCTTGCTGGATGTTCAGTCTAGAACAGTGGTTCTCAACCTGTGGTTTGTGAACCCATTGGGGGTGAAATGACCCTCTCACAGGGGCCGCCTAAGACCATCGGAAACCACTGATTTTTACATTACCTTCACCGCAGTAGCAAATTGGAGTTATGAAGTAACAACAAAAATAATTTTATGGCTGGGGGTCACTTGATGAGCTACCCTAAAGGGTCACAGCATTAGGCAGGCTGAGAACCCCTGTTCTAGATCATTCTGCAAATGGCCCTCACATCTTTGTCCTATCTTGGGAGGTATCGCTGTCTTCCTTGTTGCTGATTATTACTGAATGGGACACAAAGGTTCTCATCTGAGGCTGACACAACAACTGCCCAGAGAGGGTGACTTGCCACATCCTGCCACCTCACAGAATGAACAGAACCTCTTCTCTCTTGTAAGGATGCTCCCCGCTCTCTGCTCGACTTTGTCCCATACAGACATGGGTGACATGGGGACTCTTTTAAGTTTCACTCTTTATAGCAATGTATGAGGGGAAGTCTCCATATTGTCATCATGACTCTTGCCGACCTGGCTATCTTTTATCCTGTGGAGCCAAGAAGAAGGGGTGGGGACTACTTACGTGTATTGGGGTCTGACTATGCGACAGTTGACAAAGTGTTTACTTGCGTGCGCTGTTGATACGGTTAAAAACAGGATGTAAGTTGGACACGGCAGGAATTGTTGTTGCCCCTGGAGAGAAAGGACTGCATAGAGTAGCCCTGTGGTCTGCCTGAGGTCACACACACCTTCCCAGAAGGCCACACTTGAATGTCAGGAGCCCTTCCTTCTCTGTCCACTGAGAAGGAGCAGAGATAACCAGGCTGCCCGGGATTGTGAAAACTGACAACTAATCTTGAGGTTAGACCAGGGGAAGCTGCCAACAAACTAAGTAAGGCAATAATAAAAGATAATAAAATAGATCTTATTGTCTATAAAAAACAATGTAATAATGGTGGACAGTTACTGATGGCCAGTGTAATCGGGCCAGGCGACAGGCTAACATGGGGCTTACTGCAGCCCTGGTGTTGCCTGTAATTATTACCTCCCTTCCTGTCACACCCTCGGGTGTACAGAGTCATGTGGTGAAGGCCACCCTAGAGTGATCTTTTTAGTCCATGAATGGCCCTGGAATATGTCCAGTCACCTGACAGTATGCTAAGCTTATGTCTGTGACTAACAACCAATTGTGGTGACAGTAGCCGAGGTTAACTGCCTGCCGTGCTTCTCTCTCATCTCGGGAGAAGCTGAAGGCCAGAGAAGATAGAGGATACAGAGCCTCTGTGAGAGGGTGCAGCCCTGAGAGGTGATGGGGTGCAGGGCTGATGAGGTGGATCAGGAGGGTAAAAGGGCTTACTGTGTGTCCCAGTTTCCTTCCATGACTGTGATAACACACACCATAACCAAAAGCTACTCAGAGTGGAAAGGGATGATTGGCTTATGACTTCCAGGTCACAGTCTACCACTGAAGGAAGTTGAGGCAGGATCCCACAGCAGGAGCTTGAAGGACAATCATGGAAGAACGGTTTTGCTCTCCGTTTCTCTTTCTCTGTCTCTCTTAAAGCTCAGGCCCACTGTTTAGGGATTGGTGCCGCCCATAGTGGGCTGCGTCCTCCCCCATCAATGGAAACTCAGGACAGTTCCTTCGTAGGCATGGCTGCAGGCCAATCTGCTCTGGGAGATGTCTCAGCTGAGATTCCTTGGATGAGTCTAGTCATTATGTCAAGTTGAGAGCTGAAGCTGTCATAAACCCAATGACGTGAATTTAATTCCAGGGACCCACAGTAGGAGAGAACAGATTCCCAAAAGTTGTTGTCTGACCTTACATGTGTACTGGGATACACATGCCTCCATACTAACACACACATGCACATGCACACAAATAATACATTAAAAGAGAGAGATAAGGAGGGAAGAGGCTGGGAGAGACAGGCGAGGGACAGATATAGGATGGATGTAGGCAAGGCTCTGGGGTGTCCTTGAGTGAGTCATCCCTAAAGAATGGACTGTACCCAAGGGAGCAGGACCTTGGAGCAAGGGCAAAACAGTGTGACCACTTTTGAGCCTTGACTGGGTAGGGACTGAAATGGCCTCTGACATCAGACATGAGGGTGTCACTTCATGGCCACCTACACGTTGACATCGCATGCACGGTGATGTACACTGCCTGTATGTGTTTTCTTCTGAGTAAAATCTGTGAGGTTGGCCTGCTCGTACCATCATACAGGCTGAGAAAGGCTCACCCCAGGAGAGGGCAAGCTTTGTCTGAGTTAGAAGCTGGGCTCAGCTCAGTGGTCAAGAACAAGAATAATATCCAGAGCCCTCTCTCTTTCCCCAAAGCCCTCAGCGGCTTCCTCAGGGGCACATCAGAGGGGTGTAAGGCCTTAGGCTGAGCTATAGCAACTCTGGCCTCGAAATCCAGCTCTTGGTGCCGGTCCACTGTCTGTGCCCGGTGGTGCCGCGTCTAACCCCGGGAAACTGCGCTGTTGTACCCACAGAAAATCTGTCAGCTGGAGCCTGAGGGATGCATAAAGGTGGAACTGGTCCTGCGGGCAGCTGAGGCCCTCTTGGCAACTTGCCAGGAGGGCCAGAAACCTGAGATCCTGGCCCGGCTGAGGGATATCAAGTCTCAGTGGGAGGAGACGGTCACCTACATGACTCACTGCCACAGGTAGGGACAGTCAGGGGACCTCACCGCCACATCACCTTGGGACCCCTGGCTGAGTGACTATTCTTCAGACTCAGGGATCCTGGGAACAACATGTCCTCTTTGGATTTGGGCCAGCGCCTCTTTCTCATAAGAGACAAGCATAATGGTGACAGAGGGTGGCTGCTGCAAACTCAGTTTGTTGCACCCGCAGTCCTAATAGGCTCCTGGATGTGTCCTCTTTGTAAAGGCAGACATAAGAAGGCCTGGCCCTGACTAAGAAGATGGCTCAGTGGGTAAAGTGCTTGCCGCGCAAGTATGAGGTCCTGAGTTCGGATCCCCAGAGCTCTTGTAAATCTAAGCATGGTAGTGCATGAGAGATCAGAGCTTTCTGCCTTCCAAACCCTGCCATCCAACATTGCAGACAAATGTCTCAATGCCAGCTGCCAGGATAGAGCCATTTCCACACTAGAGAGGTGGAAACTAAGGCAGATGAAGGGGCAGGGCTGCCCTACCCTGAGAATTCACCCAGGTCCTTCATCCCCCATTCCTACGTGGTGGCCACTAATTGACCCATAGGTATTTCTTTCTTTCTTTCTTTTTTTTTTTTTTTTTTTTTTTTTTTTTTTTTTTGGAGCTGAGGACCGAACCCAGGGCCTTGCGCTTGCTCTACCACTGAGTCAAATCCCCAACCCCGCTCCCAATAGATATTTCTTTTCTGCCTAATATTAGGCAAAGTCCCAATCTTCCCCTAATTGCCTTCGGGCAGCATATTCTAAGGGCCTGGGGCCACTGTGGGTGGAGTGAAGGATTTGTATACTGGTAGCAGTGGAAGTTCAGAATGGGAATCTAAGGTCCTGGTGGCTCAGAGCCACCGGGACTTCATCTCCCTAGCAGGAGGCTGAGGGTCCACGTGGGATCTGGGCGTGACCTCATTTGGGAGATTACTCACAGGACAGGAGGTCTCACCGGAAAGAAGGAAAGTCTGGAGTGTCACCGAGCACATCCTGTCCCCAGAACAAAGTTCCTAGAATCTGGGAGGGGTCAGTGACAGGAGCCAGCAGGCCGGCCTCTCAGTCCCACCACCTCTGTCCCACAGTCGCATCGAGTGGGTGTGGCTGCACTGGAGCGAGTACCTGCTGGCCCAGGACGAGTTTTACCGATGGTTCCAGAAGATGGTGGTCACGCTGGAGCCCCCCGTGGAGCTGCAGCTGGGCCTGAAGGAGAAGCAGTGGCAGCTGAGCCACGCCCAGGTGCTGCTGCACAATGTGGACAATCAGGCTGTGCTCCTGGACAGGCTGCTGGAGGAGGCGGGCTCCCTGTTCAGCAGGATCGGGGACCCCAGCGTGGATGAAGAGGCCCAGAAGAGGATGAAGGCAGAGTACGATGCCGTGAAGGCCAGAGCTCAGGTCAGTGGCAATGGCTCCATCATCCAAACACCTACCCACCCCGTCCGCCCCTTCAGCCTCTGCTGCTCACTCATGGAGGGTCAGTCCATCCGAAACCACTTTCCCCTCAATCTCCTGGCCTGTCTGCTCCCCTCTCTGAGGCATAAGCAAACCTCCTCAGTCTACACACTCCACCTCTCCAACCCACCCGCTCATTCGTTCATCAGCCTAGCATTCCCCAACGATTTACCTCTTAGCCGCCCACCTGCCCATCCACTCGCCCATCCAGCCATCCTCTCGAGCGCTAACCATGTCCATTTGCTTTCTCACCCGCCACCGTCTAATGCCCATCTTCACCCTCATCCATCCAGCATCTGGTTACCCATCCAGCAGCCTCCCGTCCCTTACATAAGCTGGAGTGGCTTAGAGCTTCACACACACACGTGTATGCTTAACACATGTGCACAAACTGACGGGTTGTGCTGTTCCTGCCCCCGGCGGTTTTCCTTCAGCCTCTATCCGTCTCCTTCCCACTCCATGTTTTTCTTCCCTCTTGGTTTCTCTCCTTCATCTCTACTGCCGTTCTTTCCTTCTTACCCCAGTCCTTCTGCCCATCCCCCCACCCTCCCCCCACCTCAGCCTGGATGTGCTTTTGCCACAGTTCATTCGATTGCTGTGTTAAATGATTGCTTTTTGGAAATTCTGATTTTCTTCACACCCCTTTCCTTCCTTTTAACAAATGTCCCTTGGCCTGCAGCGGGGTTAGGTTCTTCCTTGTCATTAAGCATGTGTGCCTAAAAGTGGAAGCATCAGGGGTGGTCACTCAGTGTCACTGTGTCTCCTGCATGGGTGGACGCTGAGCTCATCTCCTCAGGGCACGGTGTGCATCCCCATGGCTGAACCTGCCCTTAGCACACACGAGTTCGCTTCAGCCAGGCATCCTGGGAGTGGACCTTCATGGTCCCTGTTTCCCTGTCACTAGGCTGGCTTGGGGATTCCTGAAGTGAGTGCGCTCATTTGTGCTGAGACAGGGTTTCTCTGTGTAGTGACCCGCCTGAAATTCGCTATGTCCATCACACTGGCTTCCCACACACAGAGATCCACCCGCCTCTGCCTCCTGAGTGTTGGGATTCAAGGTGTGCATTACCACACCCAGATGTGAGTGCTTTCAAAACCTGAACCCTGACCCAAACTGATACCATAAACTCTTGGTTCCGTGTTCTGCAAGATGGCTGGTTTTGTTTGTTGCTGGTCTATCTATCTATCTATCTATCTATCTATCTATCCATCCATCTATCTTCTATCATTTATGTATGTATGTATCTATGTTTCTATGAATATATTTATGTATGTATGTATATATGTATGTATGTATGTATGTATGTACCTATCTTAGGTAAATACTCCTTCCCATACACGTGTTTGTGATAGAGTGTTCGTGGTCCCACTGTGATGAGGACTAGAGGTACCTCTCTGGGGCTCTGTCTCTATGCAGTGTCTCTGCTCCTTCTGGACATGAAAGCCCTCGTCCCTCTTACAATCTGAAGGAACAGACCCAGACCCAGCACCCAAGACCCAGATGCTCTGTCTGCTTCAGGCTGGTGGTCACAGTGTCCTACTTCTGCAGCACAGTGTACCTTTCTGTGGTGTGCTGTGGTCTGAGTCCCAAAGGGTTGTCTCTCTTTCCTATATTCCTACTGGTGTTATGGAGGGAATTCACTTTTTAAAATTATCCTCAGTGCTGGGGTCCTCAAGCCCACAGTTTATGGAAGAGAATTTTGTTTTTGTTTGTTTGGTTTGTTTTTGTTTTTTTGAGATGGGTTTCTCTGTGGAGCCCTGGCTGTCCTGGAACTCACTCTATAGACCAGGCTGGCCTCAAACTCAGAGATCTACCTGCCTCTGCCTCCCAAGTGCTGCGATTAAAGGCGTGTGCCACCACCACCTGATGGGAGAGAAAGAATTTCCATAATGATCCAGTATGCTGATTTCCACCCCTGGAAGAAAGTACCAGGAGAAAACAATCTGAATGAGAGGTTTTTGATTTGGCTCTCTCTGACTCCGCTGCTCTGAGCCTGCCGTGAGGTGAGCATCATGGCGGGTGTGGTCCAGGAAGCAGAGAAAGACTCAGTAGTCTCCGCTCCCGACAGCTCGTTTGGCTCAAGCTCATCAATGGATTGGCTCATTGATGAGGTTAGTGCCCTAGGGAGCCAATCGTTTCCCAACAGCACTTCCAGCTGAACCTCCTCCCACATGTGAGCCATGAGGTGACTTTCAGATCCAAAGAATAATGTCAGAGAGTGGAAATCCGTTAGAGACTCTGAGGAGGGACTGGATTCCGGGCCTGGCTCTGCTGCTGCCTAGCGATGTGGACCACTTAACTATCACTAGGCTCTGAACTCTGAGAACCAGCTAGTGTTTGGCCATCATAAAGGGTGCCTATATTCTCAGCATGTGAAGGACAGTCAGAAACAGCATCCTTGTTTGACACGCAGTACATGATGTTTGGAACTGTTTATGAGATCCCCCTATACATACACACACACACACACACACACACACACACACACACATACACACACACTCACATACACACATACACACTCACACACATACACACTCACACACATACACACATACACACTCACACACACACACTCACACACACATACACACACACTCACATACACACATACACACTCACATACACACATACACACTCACACACATACACACTCACACACATACACACATACACACTCACACACACACTCACACACACATACACACACACTCACATACACACATACACACTCACATACACACATACACACTCACACACACATACACACACTCACATACACACATACACACTCACACACATACACACACATACACACACACACACACACACACACACACACACACACACACATTTGGCTCCCCAGGCTTCTAGGCCTGGGTCAGGATAGATGGACAAGATAGTATTCGGTTGACTTGGCTCTTGTAGCAAGTTGTTTTCTCCTTGACAACCCAGTACTACATTGCTGGGGAAGGCATAAGAGGAAACCTCTCTCTGGATCTGCCTCTCCAGGTCTGTCTAGGAAAGGTGCTGGGCCCTTCCCTGTGATTTACCAAAACAGGTACTCTGTCCGTCAGCAGAACCCTGAGTACAGGGAGCAGAGGAGCTGAAATGTGAGTTTTGTGTGTTCATGTGTGCATGTGTGAGTGGAAGCTAGTGGGGCCTGGCCTTTGAAATTTTTTTAAATTGTTTTTTGTTTTCAGCTTATATAAATACACCTGGTGACATCTTTGTCTACCCTGTAAGAAGGCTGGAGGGCGGAAGGGGTGGAGAAAGGGCTTTGGAAAAACAATGCTTGCTTCCTAGAGCTAGGGTTTCTGTTGGGCTATCAAACAGGGGACAGAGACTCCCAGAGGCGATGAGTCGTGGTTGCTTCTGTATTGTGCTGGAAGCAATGTTCACCCAGCTTCCCCTGGCAAAAATCACACCCCAGCTACAGCATGAGGCAAATCACAGTCAGCTGCCCTGGGTAATCTGAAGCAGCCCCGTATCCCACACCTGGGATTAAAACAGATGCACATTTCTATTGATTTCCGTATTATTTTAAATAAACCAAAATTCTCACTACACATCAGCACAGAGAGGGGATTTGGAGCTCCTGGAGGAGGGAGGGTTTTCCTTTAGCCGGGTGTATGGTCACTAGGCCTCCATGATAGGACCAGCAGGTATGGTGCAGAGGACCTAGCCTTTCTGGTATAGCTATTAGCTCAATCCCAATGTGGAAATAAGGTGTTGAGGCACGAGGGAATTGAATCCTGTAGAAGTGGGATGTTTTCACCTTCCAGCTGCTGGCTGAAGCCTGGGAACCCTTGATTTTTCTCTGGGTGTCTGAGACCCCAGAGGACTTAGAGAGACTGTTTAAGGGGGACTGGTCAGCTGGCTTGGAAAAACCAGAAGTGGCTTGGCCCATGGGACATCACGCACAAGCAAGTGTGCGCGCGCACATGTGCATATGTGTGTGTGTGTGTGCGCACATGTGCATGTGTGTGTGTGTGTGGTGTGTTATGTGTTGTGTGTGTTTGCGTGTGTGTGTGTGGCGTGTGTGGTGTGTGTTATGTGGTGTGTGTGTGGTGTGTATTATGTGGTGTGTGTGTTTGCGTGAGTGTGTGTGTGTGTGTGTGGTGTGTGTGTGTGTGTGTGTGTGTGTGTGTGTGTGTGTGCATGCACACACTGGAAAGGATATTGGATCTCACGCAGCTGGAATTATAGGCAGTTGTGAGCTGCCTAACATGGGTGGTGGGAACCAAATTTGGATCCTTCGTAAGAGTAGCACACACTTCAAACTACTGAGCTGCCTCTCCAAGCCCTCTCTCCTTCTACCCTGTGCAGCTCAATTGTCAGGTTTGGCAGCTGGGGACAGTTATCGGCTTAGCCACCTCTCCACCCCCCAGCCCCATCTGTTTCCATAGATGTCAGGTGTGTGGAGCAGTGAACACCTCTGAAACAGGTGGGGACAGGTGCACCCCCTTTGGCCTCTGGGACCACCCCCTCCCCCGCAAGAAGCACCCGTAGAGAAGCTTCAGTCTTCCCAAAGCATCCAAAGGAAAGCGCAGGCAGGCCAGCTGATGCCAGGAATGTCTTCCTTGTTTGATTTGAAACCATTGCTTCAGAGCGAGCAGCAAGCAGCAACATCCGCCCTCTTCCACAGAAAAGGGCTGTCTGGCATCAGGCCATGGGTCCTAGACTTTCTGCAGCCCTTTGTTGGGGACATAAATCCAAGCCACCCCGTTAATTGCTCGGGTTTTGACATTGCTGACAACTCTGCCTGCTGCAGATGGTTTAATTGTTTGGTTTAATGAGGAGGCGGAGCCCTCATCCGCTCCGGCCCCTGTCACTCAGCGGTGGCTGAGCTCGGCTTTGAAATGGCTGTGGTGCCTGGCACGCAGCTAATCTGGATTCCTGCCTGCCGCTTTGCTAGGGCCTGCTCCCCATCATGGGGATTTTTATTGACTCTGGACTTCTCTGGGTGCCAGCACCTCATTCTTCACACAGACAGAGCTGCCTGTCATTCATTCCTGGCGGGGAGCCCCCTTCTTCCACCTTCAACATCAGGCTCAGCTTCTGGGGTTCCTGGCAAACCCACTGAGTCTCAACCATGAGCCTTTCCTGGGACTGGAGGGCACTGTGTATGCAAACCATAGCACAGGAAGTTGGAACCACTGAGGGGGTGGAAAAGGCCCCAACAACTTTCTGAAGGCTGAGGACTGATCTGTGAAGGGGGTGGTCCTTGCCAAGCCTCAACCTTGGGATGTAGGCAGTTCTTATCTTGAGATTCTCCTATCTTTCCTAAGTGACCTGGTCCTAAGCCTTGGCTATCCCATCTCTAAAATGGGGAGATTTTCTTGTGCTTGCTGTTATTACAGAGGTTTAATGAGCTGGTATTGTGTAGTTTGGGTGAGCAGTGTCTCATAGGAGGGGAACCGTGCACAGACCGATAGGGGAAGGCTTCCCATCCACCTGCCTGCCCTCCTCAATGGAGAGCTTGTGACTCAGCTTCCCACAGGGTCAGGACCTTCCTAGACATGGCCTGTTCCACAGGGAGGAGCTGAGGTCACCGAGCTTCAGCTGCTGCACTGACTGGCCTCTCCTGTGGCTGCCCGGCGTTGGGCTAAGAACAGGTTTTAGATGTTTAAATGAGCAAGGAAAATTTCAAAGCGAACTATTTTATTACATACAAAAGTGACACGAAGTTCAGGCTTTAGGATCCATAATGAAAGGTTTGATGGGAACAGGGCCGTTCTCTCCGCACAGTCTCGCTGCTTATGTGACACAATGCAAGTAGCTTCCAAATGGGTCGAGTGATGGCAATAGAAGCCACAACGCGACAGGCAAAGCCAAAAGCATTTGGCTTGATAGAAACAGTTTGGGGTGCCCAGCTTACAGGTCCCCCCATCCCTATGCAGGGATGGAGAGTGTAGTCTCGTGCCAGCTGTCTGGATCTCATCTTGGGCCCCGTGAGAGTCCTGTACGCACTGCAATGGCTGATAAATTGATTATGGCTTAGGGATGCCGTAAGTCACACAAGATGCAAGATGTGCACTGGAAGAGTCCCCGGGTCCTTTCCCTTGACTTTCTGTCAAACTCCCTCTGTCCTGCTTTGCTCCTGTATCACTGTGATGCAAGCTCTGACCGAAAGCGTTTCCTCTTCTGGGAAGAAAGCGTTTCTTTGGCTTTCTCTTCCACATCAGTGCTGAGGGAAATCAGGACAGGAAGTGAAGCAGAGACTGCAGACAGATGCTGCTACCGTTTTGATTTATGGCTTCCCCTCTAGGTCATGCTCAGATACCTTTCTTATGCAGCCTGGAATCCCCCTAACTCTGGCTGTCCTAGGTGGGTGACTCTGGGCATGTCACTTCACTGCTCGAGTCTCAGAGGCCTTGTCTGTCAAGTTGGGCTAAAACTGAGAGGCCCCCGTGGGTGGGTTTACAGAGTGTGAATGTAACTTTCTTAGCAGTGACCCAGCAGGGTGAGGGCGAGGGCAAGGGTGAGGGCGTGGGCGCGGGGGCGGGGCGAGGTGAGGGGCGGGGCGAGGTGGGGCGGGGGCGGGGTGGGGGCGGGGGCGGGGGCGGGGGCGGGGGCGGGGGCGAGGGTGAGGGTGAGGGCGAGGGCGAAAGCTCAGAGGGACAGTGGTCTTTGCTCCTTATCCTTGTTCATGCTGTTCCCATGTCCTATCCAGTGGCATTCCTCAGACATAGCAGGAAAGAATGCCAGCTGGACAGTCGACCAGGCCAGGTGCTGGCATGTGTGGGACTTCAGCATCTGGTTCTGACTCCAGCATCCATACAGATCCCCTCACCCTCCCTGCCAAACCCCTACTATTCCCAGTCTCAGGCATTGGGCTCCTAACCAGACTGGGACCCTCACGGCAGGCAATTCCCTCTACAGCACAGGGTGGAGCTCTTGGCCCAGGTGGCCCAGGACCATGAGCAGTACCGGGAGGACGTGAGCGAGTTCCAGCTGTGGCTGAAGGCGTTGGTGGAGAAGGTGCACGGCTGCCTGGGGCGGAACTGCAAACTGGCCACCGAGCCTCGCCTCTCTGTGCTGCAGGTACACCACCGGGACCCAGACGGGACACTGTGTCCCAGTTAGGTTGCCCTGCTGAAGGGGAACCTTCATGTTGTCCCAAGTGGGAATAATGTGGGTTGTCACACCAGACACAGGCACCTGAAGCACAGACTCCTGGAAAGAGAATCAGGGATGACAGCTGACAGAGGGGACAAATTGGACATGCAGGATCCCAGTAACCTGGTCTCAGATGTGGGGTGCATGGAATGTCAGGAAGGGTTTTTATTTGTTACAAGTGGGAGCTTCTCCTGCCTCCCAGATGATGGGGTGCATCTAGGGGGTGTGGTGATAGACGCTACAGTGGCCAGGGCAGTGCTACAGTGGACGGTCATCCCATTCAAAGGTCAAGGTGGGCAGGAGAAATGGGTCCATGCCACCTCTCATACCGCATGGTCTTGGGGGAGCATCTAGATCCTGCACCTTGCGAGTGGATGCAAGGGTTTTGACACCAGATGTATGCAAGGTCCCCGGTAAAGACGCTTCAGACATGACTGCTCTGTGGTATGGTGAAAGGGATCGTTTTTATTGAGAGAGAGAAGTCAGGCAGAGGCATCTGGAAGAGTCCAGAAGAGAGAGAAAGAAGCAGACTGAACATGGGCAGCAGACTGGACATGGCTGGGGCTGTCTATACAGGAGAGCGGAAGTAGAGAACAGTGAGGTTAGCATGGCTGTCAGGAGGACAGGGTCCAGGTTGAGCTTGTTTTGGGCTATTTGGACATCCTGTTGGAGTCCGGGGAATTGGAGTCTCCTTTGCACCAGACAGCAAGTTATCACCAGCAATTCATGAGCCGCTTCTCAGCTCTCCCTGTGTGGTGTCTGTACATTTATGTTTAAATCAATTTGCCTTTGAAGAAGGTGCTGACCATTATTTAGAAAGAAAGCTTAGAGTCAGGTGGAAGTGTCCAGCCCAAAGCTTGAGTATTGGGTTTAAGGTGTTGGAATGGTTGAAACTTTGGGGCCAGATTTGGAAAGATAAGTATAAATATTTGTGTTTGCCTATAATCGTATCCTGTCACAGAAAGGAAAGAAGTGAAGACTTGAATCACTGTTGGAAAGGGGGAAGCCAGCACTATAATATAAAGACGTAAAAATCAGGCATGGTTCTATATGCCTGTAATCCCAGCATCTGGGAACTCTGAGGATCTGAACTTTAAGGCCATTCTTGGCAGTAAATTGTGGCCAACCTGAGCTACATAAGCCACACACAGCATTCTTCACAGACCTATCCAAATGCAAAAAAAAAAAAAAAAAAAAGACAGATGCGCATCTAAAATCGAAATAGATATCTGCACGCAGAGTGAGGCTTGGCACCCCTTGACTCTTTGTGGATCCATGGCGTAGCTTGCTGATGGCTTCAAGCTGATTTGTCTTAAAGAAACAGATGCCAGACAGCGCTGATGACAGGGACACACATAACAGAGATGCTCTTCTGCAAGCACTCAATGGCTTGGAAGAGACAGGAGGGGACATTCTTATCTCTCAAGTCCATGTTACCTTGGGCAGACAGTCACCCTTGGGATGGTCCCAGGTCCCTTGGGATGGCCCCTAGGTCTGCTCTGGGAGCACAGCTAACCTTTGCTCTTCTGCTATCTCCCCATTACCCAGGACATCGCCAAGAATTTCCCTAGGGGTGAGGAGTCTTTGAACAGATTGGAGGAGCAGGCTGTGGGTGTCATTCGGAACACCTCTCCTTTGGGTGCAGAGAGGATCTCAGGGGAGCTGGAGGAGATGCGGATGGTCCTGGAGAAGCTGAGAGTCCTCTGGAAAGAGGAGGAAGGAAGGCTGCGGGGCCTGCTCCAGTCCAAGGGGGCCTGTGAGCAGCAGATCCAGCAGCTGGAGGTGGAACTGGGAGAGCTCAAGAAAGTTCTTCAGAGGCTGGCCCAGCAAGGCTTGGAGCCCACGGTGAAGACGGCCACAGAGGATGAGCTAGTGGCCCACTGGAGGCTGTTCTCGGTAAGTTCAGGGGTGTGTTGGACCTCGGGTGGCTGGAGTTACTCTGAGGCATAGAATTAATCACAGAAAGGCCTTACACCTCTCTGGTATGCTTGACTCTTTGGTACCTGAGTTCTCTGAAAGGGTCATAGAGAAACCAGGCATTTCTTCCCATTTTCCAGGAGAAGAGGCCTGAAATATTTTTTACCCTCTTGCAATCCCTAAAGCCACATAGTAAGTTGGTGGTTAATTAAGACCCAAGGAACATAGGATATCCAGTCATGGACTAAAACCCTTTCCTTCCTTAGCAGTGGGGGTGAAGATGGATGTTCTGCCCAGGGAGAAGTGAGGTTAGAGGTTGTGGAGAGATAGTAAGAAGAAAACATGGGGCAGGATCTGGGGAGTTGGAGCAAGGAAAGCAGTGTAGGCTCCTACCCACCCAGGAAGTCTTAGTCACCTCCGTGTTACTGTAACAAAATAGCCATGGCAACCAACTTATTAAGAGGAAAGGTTTGTGTAGCACATGTTCTGGAGGTGCCATTTGAGATCCAGTGGCTGTGTTTCTTTGGGCCTCAGGCAAGGACGACGTGTCATGGTGACAGTCTATGGCACATCATACATATATTCGCCTCATAAGCCAGAAAACAGGGCCAGTCACGAAGACAAGACAAGCAGGCCCTATGAACTCCTTCAGTGGCACACTTCAAAAACCTAAGGACTTCTCCCTGGGCTCCTCCCCCTGGGCTCCTCCCCCTGGGCTTCTCTCTCTGGCCTCCTCCCCCTGGGCTCTTCCCCCTAGGCTCCTCCCCCTGGGCTCCTCCCCCTGGGCTTCTCTCTCTGGCCTCCTCCCCCTGGGCTTCTCCTCCTGGGCTTCTCCCCCTGGGTTTCTCCCCCTGGGCTCCTTCTCCTGGTCCTCCTCAAAAGCTCACAGTCCTGTTTTCTCCATCACCCAAACCACAGCAGGAGGCCTGACTTGCAGGCAGGTTTTAGATAAAGATTCCCAACCCTCTCAACTCCTTACTTTATGTTAACATCAGGATTCTGTCAATGGTAGAATTGTCTAGCTCACATGAAGTTCCAGTTTCCTTCCTTTGCACCTCAAACGGTGGGGGAGCCATGAAAGGAAATACCTAAAAAAATCAAAAAGTAAAAAGCATCTCCCCCAATCTCCATTCTGTCTCACTATGGTGCTAAGGTTCTCTTGTCCATGCTTTATGAATTTGAGAGCTTTTCATGCAGCCTCCCAGCATCATCATCTTTCTGCAGAATGGACCATGCATCCTCAAGGGCCACCTGCTTTAGTCTGAGTTGCAGCATGGGTGGTGGTTGGCAGTGGAGATCGTAGGACCGGACTGTACGGTTTCACACAGGTCCCTGTCCTTCACTCTGGACAGACTGGAGGAATGGTTTCACTTCGGAAGTATGTGAGTTGGGAATATTAACAGGAAGCCTAGAGACAGTGCTTACCGCCTAGGAATGTAGGCTTGCTTTCTGAGTCCAGGTTGCTAACCAACGAACCACACTCCTAAGTTCCTTCCGTTGGAGCTTTGTTCTTCTTAGCCAGCTTTTACGTTGGTGCTGGGGATTGAATCCAGGTGGAGACCTGCAGGTTCCGATCTCTCAGAGCCAGAGGCAAAGGCTGTAGTCAATGGGAGTAGCTACAGGGCAATGAAGCTAACATTTGTCACAGTGTCACTATGAGGAAGATGACGAGTTCATACAGGCAGCTACAGGGAAGGTTAAGTTCCAGGTTGGGGAGGACAGGCTGAGCCTAAGGATAAGACCCCCCCCCTCCAGCCCCAGTCCATGCCTTTGGTGACAGGTAAGACCTCCCAGCTCATGCCTTTGGTGACAAGGTCCTCCAGCCTAGCCAGTCACTGGCCTCTATTCAGCTCCTGCACACACATTGTAATCCCCCTGAGGAAGGAGCCTCACAAGCAATTGGATGTCATCTTGCAGGGGACTCGGGCTGCACTGGCTTCAGAGGAACCCCGTGTAGACCGGTTACAAACTCAACTAAAGGAACTTGTCATCTTCCCGGACCTGCAGTCACTCTCTGATAGCGTGGTGGCTGCCATTCAGGAATACCAAAGGTACCCAGGGAGACTGAAGCCAGGCAGGTCTAAGGTGTGGAGGGTGGGCGGGACTCAGGTGCTGGATACTTGGCACCCTGTGTGTGGACGGTGTGCTTGCTGTCTGGGGATGGCGAGTATCTACTCAATGTAGACTCTAGTGTCTACATTGTTGCATTCGGCTCCCAGAAAGAGGTCTGAACTCGCTTTGCTTGGAGGCTCTGCTCCGCCTTTGCGTGGCTGAGCACTGGGAGAGAGAGCTTCCTCACGCAGTGTCCTTAGGGAGGGCTGCCTGTAGGTGAGCACCACTCCTCTGCCTCAGGCCATGCTGAGACTGATCAGAGTGTATCTTCCGCACAGCCTCTCCTTATCTCTGCCCATGGGCACAGTTGGGCTTAGCAACACATAGAGGAATGGCGCCCCCTCTGCAGAAGTGAGCACTGCATATTTGGGGTGCTCACCTAGTTTTGCTGAGGAGGCATCCGAAAACCAGCCCATCTGTCCCAATAGCATCTCTTTAGTATGTTTTATACCCCTGCCTGATTCTGGGGGATTTCTTCCGAGGGGGCGTAGGCACTCCATCACAGGCTAGATCAATCTTCAGCACTTTCTTCCAGGGTACCCTCAGACTCAGTGTAGCTCTGGGTCCCACATTAACTCTCGTTATTTTAAATGATCTTTTAAAATGCGGATTAAGCTCGTTTAAGTCTTAAGTGGGAAGGGCAGTCTTCCAGCTTTCTGTTAACCAGAAGAAGCCCTCGAGGGTATGAATATTTCTGGGAGCAGTGTGAAGGGCGTCCTGGATTAGGAATGTTTCTGGGGACGTTCTGTTACTCATTCTCCAGAGTAGGAAAAAGGGGGGTCAGACAGTACCAAGCCATGCAAGGCACAGTTGCTCCTCCCGCCTCTAGACTCCCACCCTTTCAGACACTGCAGTCTGGTTTCCTTGAGGGCCCATGTGACTGAGGAAGCCAAGGGTCTGTGGGCTTCGCATTCCGTTCTGTCTCAGTGCTTACAAATTCCCACCTAATTCCTGAGCAGGAGTCCATACACACTCGTGGTAGCCCATGCATTAAGAGGCCATCCCCTTCCCTGGCAGCCTGGGCAGAGGCAGGCCTTAGCCCTGGACTAACCTCGCTCTCTCCTCTCTGGATGTGTGCCCTGTGCTGCCCTGTCAGTATGAAGGGTAAGAATGCCAGGCTCCACAATGCGACCAGGACGGAGCTATGGCAGCGTTCCCAGCGGTCCCTCAATGACCTGCAGCTATGGAAGGCGCTGGCCCAGAGGCTCCTGGACATCACCACCAGCCTGCCGGACCTGGCCTCCATTCACACCTTTCTACCCCAGATTGAGGTAACCAGGCTTCGTGGGGATGGGCAGGCCACTGGTCCAGTGTGTGGAATCTCAGCTCCCCTCCCAGGGACAAACACATTCCTGGGTCCTCAAGATACCTGGGTCAGCCAAGTACCAAGTGCACAGGAAGGATTACCACTTGCTCTCAGGGACAAAAGTCATCCTTAGTCCTCAGGTAGAGGCAAAGCTGGGTGTGACTTTCATGGATCTCCTACTTGGAACTTTGTCTCCCTTGGAGTCCCTGCTACAGGTAGAGTAATAATGGTTCTTTGAGAGAACAGTTTAGCAAGCCATGGTCTTCATTGCGTCTGCCATTGACAGCCTGGCCAGTGGGACCTTTAAATACAGAATTGATCAGGCCAGTGTTAGGACTGAACATTGCCATCCGAGCCCAGGCTCTCCTTGATCCAAGCTTCATCTCTTTCTGGCCGCCAACTTAGCTGACAAAGTATTTGTTACAATACTTTGTAGCAAGCCATACTTGTTGTTCGTGGGAATTGCCTAGGGCTTCCTCCATCACCTCTTTACTGCCTATTAGGAGGTTAAACCCTTTCTGGAAACCTTTTATCTCATTGGTCAGGCAGGTCATGTGACCATCCTTTAACCAGCAGTGGCTGAAGACTGGGAAATCGTCATGATTTCTGTAGCCAGTAATTCTAAACCTTCCTTTGGGCACTTTGTTTCCAAAACAAATGTTGGCTGTTTGGGGAAACGGGAATATTAGGAAGAGCATTTGTCAGCATCTGTCACAAAGTCCCTCAACACTGGGGTTTCCATCGGCTCATAAACCCTGCAATGTCACCACTGAGCTCTCAGTCCATGAGATGCAATTGCATCCAGGGATGCTCAGATACACAGAGCAGAGAGGGAGGCATGAACTGTGCAGGGTGTCAACCTCACTTCATAGTTTTTGTTCCGATTATAAAAATATACCTATATTACCCAGAGACGGTAAGGATTCCAGGAGAATTAAACAAAAACTACCCACTATCCCACAAGTCACAGAGCCTCTATCAACACATCAGATCAGTTTCCCCCTCACCCTTGCTGGTCTACTGGGTGCTGCTGGGAGAATCTTTAACCAGCTTTGGCCCTGTCCCCTGGAGCATGCTGGTCTGCCTGAAGAATGGAGCTCGAGCATGTGTGAGCCCAAGGTTGGTGCTGGGGATCATCCTTGGTTGCCCTTCCATATTAATCACTGGACACGGAGCTCACTGGTTGTGGGTAGTCTTGTCAGCCATCTTGCTTTAGGCAGCCCCTGGCACCTCTGCCTTCATAAACTGAAATTACAGTTGGCTCATTACGCCCACCCAGCACTCATTTGTTTTTCTTGGGATTTGAACTCGGGTCCCTCAGGCTTGTTCGGCAAGCACCTCAATTGTTGAGCCATCTCCCCAACTTTAATCTCTCCCTAATTGCCTGTTTTAGTTAGTTTTTGGAGACAGGGTCTCCCATTGTAGGCCTTGCTAGTCTAGAACTCGCAATGTTGATCTGGCTGGCCGTGAAATCACTGAGATCCACTTGCCTCTTGTTATTGGTGGGAACTGCCCAGCAGCCCAAGAGCTGTGTTTTCAGGATGTCAGAAGGCCTGTCAGTGATGGAGGGTCACTGTATACAGGCATAGAGGATCAAGCTGATGAGGTGTGGAGAGTCACCTCAGGGATGCCGGCTTGGAAGCAATAGGCAGGCAGGAGCTGTGGTCCAGGTGAGAGGCTGAGCAAATGCTGCAGCTTCTGGTGGTGATGATGGGCGAACATGGGTTTCCGAGACAGGAAAGAGGATGATGGATTATTCACTTGGCTTTTGGTAATGAGGCGCATGGGGGATGGGCGGTTAACAAAAGGACACAAAACAAAACCCCCAGGGATGGTAAAACTCAGGGCCCCCCAATTCACTGCTGCAAGTCTGTTTCCACTGTGGGAGTCATCAGATGCCTGCAAAGTCACAGCTCCAGCACAGCAACTGTAGGAAAAAGTCGGCCCCTGGCTGTCCGAGGTGCATGGATACTTTGTCTCCCCTAGGCAGCCCTAACAGAAAGCTCCCGCCTGAAAGAGCAGCTGTCAATGCTGCAGCTGAAGACAGACCTGCTGGGCAGCATCTTTGGCCAGGAGAGAGCAGCCACCCTCCTGGAGCAGGTGACAGGCTCTGTGAGGGACAGAGACCTACTGCATAACAGCCTTCTTCAGCGGAAGAGCAAACTTCAGGTGAGCATCAGCAGCTTTGTCCCTGGAGCCTAGCCATGGGGGAGGGGGGTAGCCCCACCCTCTGCCCCTGTGGCTCTGGATGTGTGCCTATGCTTCCTACAATCTCAGGTACTATAGACAGGACATGACTCTCACATGACCCCTCTAACTGGCTTCCTAGGTACCTGTCTGCTGCTGCTCACTCCAGCACGGAGGAGAAAGCCAACTCCTATAAGTTGTCCTGTGACCTCCACATGCATGTGTGTGGGTGTTGCACGCGCATACACACACGCACGCATGCATGCACACACACACATGCACACACACACAAAGAAATTAAATGCAATAGAAGATGCAGATACAAGCATTTGCTAACTTTAATCCACTACAATCCTAGGAGTAAGTGTTATTAACAGCACCCTTCTGGCTACACTCAATCAAAGCAACAGCCCGGCACTCTGCGGGCAGCCTGTTCTAGCTGCCAAATGTTTGCTGAGTGGCCGCTAATGATGATGATAAAGGCTATGGGCTACTGGTGTTGGCTCTGGGCCAGCCACCTGCTAATCTTTGTCCAGCTGACACTCTGGGGGAGGTGCTGCCATTTGCCCGGTTTTACAGGTGAGGAGAGTCAGTCAGGATCTCCTGGCACAGGGTCAGGGCTCACACTACATCACCTGACACCCATCCAGCAACCTCACTTCATCAGCCGGCTGAGGCAGGGTGGCAGGAGCTGGGGGAGCCAGACAGAAAGAGAAGTCTTCCCTTTCAAACCACCGAGGCAGCTGCTGGAGACAAGCACCCACAGGAGGTGTCCACAGAGGCCCTGACCTTCCTGATGCTGCGATCCTTTGATACAGTTCCTCATGTTGTGGTGACCCGCTCTCCAACCATAAAATTATTTTTGTTGAAGAGAGAAGACCCACCTTGAATGTGGATGTCCCCACCCTGTGAGCTGGAGTCCCAAACTGAATAACTAATTTTGCTACTGTCGTGAATTATAATGTTAGTATCCGTGTTTTTTGGACGGTCTTAGGTGACCCCTGTGAAAGGATCATTCAGCCCCAACCCCCACAGGAGTTGCAACACAGGTTGAGAATCTCTGACCTATATAGGCTGCTGCAGCCTATAGGGTTCTATATAGGGTTCAGGCAGTGAAGAGGCCAGTGTCTGTAGGACAACTGGCTCAATTCTGTCTCTATAGCAGAGAATTGAAAGGAAATGACTACGCTGGCCATATCCTAATAAAATCATATTTATAAATAAGGTTCTGGTGAGATTTGGTGTATAGGGGAGGGGCTGCTTGTTAGGGGCTTGGCCCACCAGGGAGGGCTTCCTGGAGGAGATGGTTCCGGAGAGCAGCCCAGCCTGCTGTTAGGTCTTACAAGGCACTAGGAGAAAAGCTCTTTATTTGTGGTTCTATTTGCAGAGCCTGCTTGTTCAGCACAAGGACTTTGGGGTAGCTTTTGATCCTCTGCACAGGAAGCTCCTAGACCTCCAAGCCAGGATCCAAGCAGAGAAAGGGCTTCAGCGGGACCTTCCTGGAAAGCAGGTCCAGCTCCTAAGGTTGCAGGTGAGGAGTGGTTGTCACCTGGTGTCTGCTTGAAAGCTCCCCCTGCTGGTGGTTTGGGTCCATTACTGCAGGGATGACGGGTCTCAGTGGAATCTGTTCATTTGGTCGGCAGTTCTGGCTGGACTGTTAGTGCGTGCGCTAACACGCACACGCAGCTGCTGAGTCTTGAGTCTAACACAGCGACAAGCAGTTCTTTTGGGCTCTGAAGCTTGAGGAGCGGTCAGGAAGCAGAGAGAAGTAAATGTTGGCTCTCAGTTTGTTTCTCCTTTTGGGACTCCAGCTCCTGGGGTGGTGCCATCCACAGTGGATGTAGCTAATCGTGTTTGGAAACTCTCTCATAGATAGACCCATCAGAGGTTTCTCGTAGATGATAAAGTTCTAGTCAGATAGGCGATAAAGATTAACTGTCGTAGGAACTATTCTTGGTTGAGTCTGGAGACTTTTGGTTGAATAAACCAATTTTGAGATTAGGAAGATATGTTTTATATCACGGGCAGACTGCATGCAGGCTGGTCACTAGCAATCACTGGTTGACTGAGGAGCTTAACTGGTTTTTATCATGCACATGACACCATGTTTATTGTTTTAAACCCAAGTACGGTTCCTGCATGAGCTGACAGCATTCTCTGGAAAACATTAACTGTGGTATACAATTGAGTCTTTAATACCAAAGTAGGTATAATTCCTCATAACAACCAATGGTCACCAAGCGAGGGTCCAGACGCAAGTTTCCTTCCCAAGATGCTGTCTGGTATCTTTCCTATAGTTTATTTTTATAGTGCCCCAGGATATTTGTGTCTGAATTTTAAAGTTTCATTTGCCCTGAAAAGAAATCTATTGGACCACCCAAGCGATCAGCCACTGATAGAGGGAACTTGCTATCCTGGGAACCCAACTCAGCCCCTACCCTACTGGGCCTCCGGGATGGAGGGTCTTTGGGATGGAGGGGCCTCTGGGATGGAGGGAAGGTTTCCTAGCTCACTTGTTTTTCTATCACAGGGGCTGCAGGAGGAGGGGCTGGATCTGGGGACACAGATCGAGGCTGTGAGATCTCTTGCCCAGGGGAACTCTAAGTACCAGCACAAGGTAGACCAGATCTCCTCTGACCAGCAAGCCCTGCAGAGGTCCCTGGAGGTAAGGGGCCAGTGATGGGCCTGAGCAGTGAGGCCCAGCTCCTAGACTCCTACAATCCTGGTCCTTTCTCCTTATCCAACCTTCCTTTCTTCTCATCCTCATTTCTGTGGCCTCTGACAGTCGAGCAGTTCCTGTGTGCTGGCTGCTGTTCTGGTTCTCATGGTGGACGCGTGTGCCGACAGACAAGGGCTCTCCCTGCCTTCCGGGGATTGGGTGGGTGAATCAGCAAGTGGGCGAGTGAAGCCAGGGTTCCACATTGTGATGAAGGCCACGGATGGAGAACAGAAATGATAGCCTTGTCCCAACACCTTGGTGGGTACACAGTTCTCATATGTGTCCCCCCAGCCCTGGTGACTTCAGAGCCTTGTCTGCAGCGCCCTCTAGTGGCGCCATGAGCACTTTCTGGTGCACAGGCTTGATCCTACTCCCTGCAGACGCTTGTTCAGAACCCCAGTCATTTTTCACAGTCGACTGAGACAAATAGTAATAGAGGGTCCAGGTTCCCTACACATCCGGATCTACACAGGCCTGGGTCTTCCTCTTGTTTCAAGCCTCATGGAGTTCAAGTTGATCCCTGAAAGTGCAGCTGAAGAAAAAAAATCAACACTAGGCTAACTTCTAGCCCTGGACACCCTGTTTCCATCGGAAACATCCTCGTTACCACCCTGGAGCTAATAGGTGGACACATCACTCTCTTGGGCAGTTTAGAAATGTCTAGAATAGAAAGAAATTCTAGATAAAATAGATAGATAAAAACTTCATTGAACCAAAGCAAAGTCCTTGGTTCACAGTGAAGCCAGTACCCTTGTTGGAACTTCAAAGACCTCTTTGCACTGTGTATAGTGTTAGACCCCCAATCCCAGGGCATTGAGAAAGGAAGGGAAGGAGACAATTCTGTCTCCTCCTTCCATGTGGGAGCATCTATCACACTTACATTGTGTCTTAGTTAGGGCTTTGCTGCTGTGAACAGACACCATGACCAAGGCAACTCTCATAAGGACAACATTTAATTGGGGCTGGCTTACAGGTTCAGAGGTTCAGTCCATTATCATCCAAGGTGGAAACAAGGCAGAATCCAGGCAGGCATGGTGTGGGAGGAGCTGAGAGTTCTACATCTTCTTCTGAAGGCTGCTAGCAGAACACTGGCTTCCAGGCAGTTAGGACGAGGCCCACACACACAGTGACACACTTACTCCAACAAGCCACACCTCCCAATAGCAACTCCCTGGGCCAAGCACAAACAAGCCATGACACATTGTCTGTTAGTTTTGGCACCAGGCTCGGCCCCAAACACTTCTCCAGGAGTCTGCAGGAAACATGATGCCATACGCAGGGCCTGTGGCATCCACAGCTCATCCCCCAAGTAGCACCTTCTGTCTGGTTGAAATCACCAATTCCATTCAGTACGCAGCATCTGTGGTCTCAGGGGTAAAGGAGGGGAATGGAGAGATAGGACACTGTCCCCACCTTCTAGAAGGCAACAGAGCCCACAAATGTTAGTTCCGAAAAATATATCCAAATGATGAGCTAGGAGATTCATTAGAGGACACGTTTACCAAGTGTCATCAGAGGTCGCAAGATGGTGACCTCCCAGCATGCTTCTGGAGAGGGAAACTGTCCTTCTTCATTCAGACATTCAGGGCTTGTTAAATCTGGTGACAGCCGCAGCCGGGTCACCTTCATGTCCTGTCATCACCATGACCAAGTATCTGATAAAGGCAGCATGAGGAAAGAGAGGGTTGCTTTGGTCCACAGGTCCAGCATGTTTCGGGGAACCTCGGTGGCCAGACCTTGAAGCAGCCAGTCTCACCTGGCTTTTGTCAGAAAGTATTGAACAAGGAACTCTGGAGTCCTAGGCAGCCCAGGCTGGCCTAAAACTGCTTCCAGTTTTCTCCTTTTTCCTGCAGTTTTGGAGCCAGGCCCACAGAGTGGTGCAGCTCACATTGCGGTGGAGTTTCTCACCTCAACTAACAAACCTAGGCAACCCTTCAGAGACACGGCCAGAGGTTTGTTCCTGTGGCGATTCTAGATCTCGTCAAGTTGACAAACAAGATTAACTGTCACATATCCACAGGGAGAGAGCTCCTGTGCCAGAGGCCACAGGCCCTTGGATAGGAAGCTGTTGTGGTCAGTTAGTCACTGTTGGTACCCTGACCCTGGTACTACGGACTCAGAGAAGTGGGGTTTGGAAAATGTCTGAGGTTATATTTGACGGGGTTGTTGAAGGCAGATGCAGAACGTGGGGTGTTGAACCCTTCTTTGGACTGTATCTGATTACAACTCTGTGACTTTATGGACTTTTCAAGTCCCTTGGCAGGGGCCTGGCATCTGTATCTCTACCAGTGGTTTTGTTTTGTTGTTTTGTTTTGAGATATATATATATATATATATATATATATATATATATATATATATATATGGAGATAGGTCTTTGGGAGCCCAGCACAGAAGCATGAGGCCTTCAGAGTAATGCTGTGAGAATAGTGGCCACAGGCTAGAGTATAAATGGCCCTGGTGGGTTGAAAAGGGGGCTCAGAGTCCCAGGCAAGAGGCCAGAAGCACGGAGAGTGGCTGTCCTTCTGAGGACAGTGACCAGCCTTCTTGAAGACAGAGGAGAGAAAGGCTGGTCATTCAGACTTCTGAGAAACTGATAGGCCCAGGAAAAGAGAAGGGGTGGGGAGAGGTAACTTTGCAAACCTTTATGTAGAGTTGTAATTAGATATAGAAAAGAAATCATGTTGCCTTAGCTACACTAATCTTAAAGAACAAACAGATCCCATGTGAGCACCTCCAGACCAAACCTAGGGTGATACCAGTGTCCCCCATAAACCTACCAGTGTCCCCCAGAAACTGTCCCTCACTTGCCCTGGAAGAGAGCTGAACTTCAGAGCCCCACCTTCACACAAGCAGATTTTCCCACAGCGCTGCAGAGGGTCACGGGCTGTTCACTGTTTTAAAGGCTAGTTTTATTTATTCTTTGACAATTTCATACATGTATACAATGTATCTTATCATATCTGCCCCGTTCCCCTCCTCCTCCTGAACCCTCCCCAACATGTCCCTGCCTTCATGACCTCTTACTTTGTCACTATCCACTGAGTAGTTAGTGCTGCCCATATGGGAAGGCCGTGGTTCATCCAGTAGAACATGGGCAGCCTACGAGAGGCCATATCTCCAAAGAAAAAATGACTCCTCCTCCCCCAGCACCCTTCAAACTGGCAACAGCCCGTTGTTAGGGGCGGGGTCTCCTGAGCCCCTCCCTTGTCCCACTGTAGTATAAACTGGCTTGGCTTTGCACAGATAATTGCAGTTGAGTATACCAGCTGTGTCCTGTCGCATCATTCTTTCACCCATCTTCCCTGATCATCCCTAATCCTTGAGGGGGAGGGTAACTTAGTCACTGTCCTATAGCTATGAAGAGACATCATGGCCAAGGCAACTCTTATAAAAGAAAGCATTTTATTGGGGTCTGGCTTACAGTTCCAGAGACTAGTCCAAAATCATCATGGTAGGGAGCATGGCGACACATAGGCAGGCGTGGTGCCGGAGCAGTAGCTGGGAGCTACCTTCTGATCTATATACAGCAGGCAGAGAGAGGTGGGGAGGGAGGGAGGGAGGGAGCGTGGGAGAGAGAGAGAGACAGAGAGGGGGGGGCTGAGCTTTTGAAATGTCATAACCCATCCCAAGTCACACCTCCTCCAACAAGGACACACCTTCTCCAACAAGGACATGCCCACTCCAACAAGGACACGCCTCCTCCAACAAGGACACGCCCACTCTAACAAGGACACACCTTCTCCAACAAATGCACACCTCTTAATCTTTCAAATCACTTCAAACTGGGGAACAATACATGAACCTGTAGTAGCCACTTTCATTCAAACCACCACAGGGGTTTGATATCAATATTCCATTCAGGACTGAGCACTCAACCCTAACTTAAGCTCCGTACTTTGATCAGTTTTACTCTTCAGTAACTTCTGGAGCTGTTCCCGCTGCTGTAGAACATTCTGTGGAGCCGATGTCTACCATAAACTTTTCCACCCTAACCCCCATGCTGATCGAATTAGGACTTTACATACACCAGGCCAGGGCTCTACCACCGAGCTATGTCCCATGTTGCCCATTTTACTTTTGTGGATGGCTTCTGATTTGGGGCAATGACAGGTGATAGTGTGCATGTGCCTTTTAGAGACAACATTTCGGTCTTCTGGGAGGCAGGAGGCCACAGCTGGATCAGATGCTACATCTGTGCCCAGCCCTACCAAATTCCTACCTCTGGTTTTCCCAGGTTCACAGAGCACCCCAGTAAGTGGGAGCCCCACTCTCACCTATACTTGGGAGTCTCTGTGGAAACAAGACAGGCTCAGAGCTGTTTAGGGCAGAATTGGTCTGTACCATGTAGAGGGGAAGACTGGCCTGTAAGGTTTCTGATGGGGTAAATAGAAGGTAAAGCCAGTCTAGGCACCTTGCAGAATTGGGGTGGCACCCAGAGTCTACCTCAAGGAGCATTCAGGGGAAGGATTGTGGGAGGGAGTGACCAGGAGAGGGGGCAGTGAGTGGGATGTAAAGTGAATAAGTTAAAGAAATTAAATTAAAAAGAAGAAGCAGCAGCATTCAGATCTCCCGGTCCCTCTCCCTATACCCCAGGACCTTGTGGACAGGTGCCAGCAGAATGTACGGGAACACTGTACCTTCAGTCACAGGCTGTTGGAGCTCCAGCTGTGGATCACCATGGCCACACAGACGTTGGAGTCACACCAAGGGGATATGCGTCTGTGGGATGCAGAGTCCCAAGAGGCTGGACTCGAGGTAAGGTGCTGATTCATTCTCTCAGCCATGTGCCCGGAAAGCATTCAGGATGACCTCATATAGGGGCACAGAGACTCCCCCAAGTCAGTGCCTCACATCTGTATGTGTGTGTGTGCGTGTGTGTGTGTGTGTGTGTGTGTGTGTGCGCACGTGTGTGTGTGTGTGTGTGTGTGTGTATACACTCACTCATGTTTCCCATAGAGGCTGCTGTCTGAAATCCCAGAGAAAGAGGTCCAGCTCTCCCTGCTCCAAGCACTGGGCCAGCTTGTGATGAAGAAGTCTTCTCCAGAAGGGGCAGCCGTGGTCCAGGAGGAGCTGAGGAAGCTGATGGAGTCTTGGCAGGCCTTGCGACTGCTAGAGGAGAGCATGCTGAGGTGAGAGCCTTCTTTGCTCCCCACTATGTCCCAGACAATACCTTCTTACCTCCTGGGGTCCCTAGAGCAGATGGCTGTAGCTAGGGTGTGTGTGTCAGGCATGGAACCCGGAACCTGTAAGTACCTTCCGGGTATGATGAGGTGGGTGGGTTTAAAATAAGAGATGGCGGCATGAACAGGCCAATGAAGCCTTCTGATGGTCTCCAAAGGGGGCTGCTTTAGTGAATCCCAGCAGTTTCCTGTCCTTTTTTTTTTTTTTTTTTTTTTTTTTGGTTCTTTTTTTCGGAGCTGGGGACCGAACCCAGGGCCTTGCGCTTCCTAGGCAAGCGCTCTACCACTGAGCTAAATCCCCAACCCCTCCTGTCCTTCTTGATACCCCTGTCCTGTCGCTTTTCCTGGGACCGATGGATACTCATCACATGGCTATCCTGAGTAAGTATCTGTCTTCCCAGTCTCATGAGGAACGAGCAGCTGCAGAGGACGGAGGTGGACACGGGGAAGAAGCAGGTTTTCACCAACAACATCCCAAAGGCTGGCTTTCTCATCAACCCTCAGGATCCCATTCCCAGGAGACGGCATGGGGTGAGTCTGTCTCCCAGGCTTCAGGAGGAAGGTCAGATCCAATGTCAACCAAGGAAGTGGGGGTCTCCAGCACAGCTTCCTTCCTGCCCTGCATGCTTAGCTCATGGGATGTATCTGCTTTCTTGTTACGTTCCCCCGATGCGACCTCAGAAGCCAATTTCTGGAGGACTAAGGGTCTTGAGGGTCTGAGATCTAGAGGTCTCAGATCACACCAGAAGGTCATGAATATCCCTGGACAAGACTGGCCCTCATTTCTCTGAACCCCTGCAGAAGCTCATATTGGGAGAGGTTAAAGGAATTACTGCTGACCCCAGATAACAAACATATCAGCGATACAGGTCCTGACCCAGTAGCCTGATTCTGTTTGCTGACAAGCCCCAGCAAGTGGTCTGTGCACAGGGCTCTGGAACACAATATGAGAGACACGGGAGTGGAGTCCGGAAGTTAAGCAGGCTTTTAAAAGGTGCAGCCTTTGCTGGTGCTGGGCTGGATGTTATATGCAAATCTGGGGTGAGGAAGTCCATCTAGTGTTGATGAAATATGAACAGGAGAGGGAGGGAAGGGGAGGCATTGTCTTAGTTACTTTCCTGTTGCCATGACAAAACACCACAACCAAGGTAACTTATAAAAACAAAAGGTTTATTGAGGGCTCACAGTTCCAGAGCCTTAGAGTCCGTGACCGTCATGGCAGGGGGCATGGCGGCAGCAGGCAGGCCTGGTGCCAGAGCAGTAGCTAAGAGCTTACATCTTGATCCACAAGCATGAGTCAGAGAGCTAACAGGGACTGGCATAGGTTTTTAAAGCCTCAAAGTCCATCCGCATTGATACAGTTTCTCTAATAAGGCTACACTCTGAATTCTTCCTAAATATTTATACTACCTGGGAACCGAGCATCCAAATATATGAGTTTATAGGGACAGCTATCCTTCAATCCACCACAGGCATGTTCTCAGTAGAGGGGACAGCGCTTACGGAGACTGAGAGGGAGCTTAAGTTCAAGGGGCTGAGGTGCAGCTGCAGGCTGCAGCAGGGAGGAGGAGGGGGAGGAGGAGGAAGAAGATGGGGAGGGAAAGGGGGAGGAGGGGGAGAGAAGGGGGAGGAGGGGGAGAGAAAGGGGGAGGAGGGGGAGAGAAAGGGGAAGTAGAGGGGAGGCAGTTCAACCTTCAGGAGCCTGTAAACTGGAACCTGGGGCTCTCCAGCCATATTGGGGAAGAGGGAGGACCCACCAAGGGACAGGGAAGGAATTAGCTGGACTGGCTTTCATTTCACTCAGTCCACAACTCTACAAACATGGAGGGAAGGTGGCCACTGGGTAGGCATCTTGGTAAAGAAGGGTGATGACTTCTAGAACTTCAGAAGGGTGACGGAGAGGGATCCCCAGAGGTGATGGTGAGGGATGCTCTTGGCCCCTAAATGTGGATGACTAGAGACTGTTTCTCATCCCTCTGAGCTTCTCCCATGCCCCCTGAGTCTCCTGTCCTCACCTCTGGTCACATGCTTTCCTGCAGGTGAACCCACCAGAAGAACACGACCTCCATGAAGATCATCCCCAGCTCCTGAGGGAATTTGAACAGTGGCTACAGGCAGAAAACTCCAAGCTACTTAGAATCACCACAATGAGAACAGCCACAGCCAAGGACTTGAGGACCAGAGAGCTTAAGCTGCAGGTCTGTCTCAAGGAATAACCCTGAATGGTGTCCATGCTATCAGGATGTCCTCAGATGAAGGACGTCCTGATTTAATAGTAGTTTGTGGGCCATCCTGAGTCTAAGTAATGTTTTAAATTTTTTTGTTCAGATATTTAACTTCTCCTTGCACCTACCCATTCATGCATTCACACATCCATACATGAATCCATCCATCCTACTTTATATCTCTCTATTTCAAAACTATCACCACTGACTACTTTGCTCTGGTCAGCTGCCACTGTGTCATAAACCACCATGACAGTTGGGTTGCTTAAAACAAGAGCATAATTAACTCATGATTTTGATACTAGGTGATTTGAGCTCAGCCTTGTTTCTGACAGTTGTGGGGTCAAGACACATCTGCCGGGCTACCCGATCTTTTATCAGATGTGAGGCAGCTAGGTGGCTCTAACTGGAGGAGGGTTGAGAGTTGGTGGAGAGGAACTTGACATGGGCCATGACTGTCTCATTCTTGGGTGGGACAGCCCAGACTGCTTCAGGTGGCTGCAGACTGTCAGGAAGCCCACGGGAAGAGGCAAGGCCCTTGGGTGTCTCCATTTGGGACCAGTGTGCTAATGTCACATGCTAGTTCACACAGATTCTCCCGTGTTATACAAAGAAAGTCAGCAGGCCATCTGGGGTTCAAGGGAAGGGAAAACAGACTCCACTGCATGATGTAAGGTATTGTGGGGTGGGGAGTGGGGAATCGGACATCTGTTGTGTTCAGTCCACCACCACTCTCTCCTCTGTGCCGTCTGGCTAGTCACTGTCTTGGTCTGTTTCTGCTATAACGCTATACTATAATCCTATAACAAAATACTCCAGACAGAGCGATTTATAAGCAAGAATTTTACCTTCCAAAGGCCAGAAATTCCAAGTCCTAGAACTTTGCAAGGCTTCCTTGTTGTATCACAATATGACCCAAAGATCAGGAGGTCTAAAGAGTCAAAGGGGGAGGGGTCTTAAAAAGGCCTTCTTGTGACAGTATTAGTCCCACCCATCCCTGAGGATGTTAATCCCACCCTCAGATCAGGTCATCTCTCAAAGGTCCCATCCCCCAATACTGTCCACCTGAGTTTGGAATGGGGCAATCATTCAACCCATAGAAGTCACCAAACCCTTCTCAAGTCCATTTCTTGGATGCTTCCGTCGCTGTTCACCTGACCATGACAGCAGCCTCCTTTCTGGTGGGCCTTCTCCCAGGTCAAGACTCCGTCTGCAGCTAGCCATGACCCAACAGAATCACTAATGTGACCTTGACGCCCTTAGTATGACATTCAAACCTACGTCATTACACAGGACAGACCTCCCTCATCAAGCCCACTCTGCCTCTTCTCTCCTTTATTTGTGGGAAATCTCAGTCAGATGTTAGAGTCCACATTTCTTCTTACTTACCCTGCTCAGCAATCATTTGAGCTGCACTTGCAGTGTAGGTCTTTATGGAAAAAGTACCCGACAGTCTCTCTTAAAATATTAACTTTGCCTTGATACCTTTTCCTCCCTTTCTCAACTGTCATTGAAATCTACATCCCCCACACACTGTGTTTCTTTTACTTTGTTTGTGTATCTTTCACCTTTGACTCGGAATGTTGAATTCTGAATATTTTTTTCTGACTCATTTCCATTTGCTAGTTCTCTTACTAGCTGCGTCTTATTCGAGGTTATGTGTGTCTGTTAAGGTCTTAACGCTGGTTGTTGTAACGACCAGTTTTAAAAGTTCTACTCGGTTCCAGTTGGTCTGGTTGGTGACATTTTTGGCTTTAGTCACATCCTTGATGAAATGTTTAAGCTTGTTTTTTAATTCTTTGGACTGTAATCTACCGTAATTGCATTGACAAATAATTATGCTATCTCCAGGTTTCTAGGGGTATTTCTTTTTTTTTAAGATTTATTTATTTATTACATATAAGTACACTGTAGCTGTCTTCAGACACACCAGGAGAGGGCATCAGATCTCATTACAGATGGTTGTGAGCCACCATGTGGGTGCTGGGAATTGAACTCAGGACCTCTGGAAGAGCAATCAGTGCTCTTAACCACTGAGCCATCTCTCCAGCCCGGGTATTTCTGTTATATATTTTTGCTTTTCATTCTTGGGGTCGCATATTGTCATGTGGCTGCTTTTTGTCCTGAACAAAATATATATTAAGACTAATTTGGGACTTAGGATAATCTCTTCCAACAGAGATGATTTTGTTTGCTATTGTCAAAAAAAATGGGGGCTTTATGATTCTGGGACCGCTGAGTCCACGTTCAAGGGCCACAAACTCCAACTAAGCTATGAGTACACTCAAGGCCTGGATTCACTTACTCCGAGAACAATTCTGTGGGCATCTCATTACAAAGAGAATAGGCCCCTGCCTCTACCAGGCCCAGGTTTCGTCTTTCTTCGCCTTATCTTTGGGAGGCTTCGGAAGCTTCAGAGCTGATGTAATTTCCCCCTAGGTTGGCAAAAGTCCTAAGCAACAGGAGGTCTGGACAGAGGCCTCCCTTCTCAGGCCTCGTCCATGTCCAGGGCTTCTGTGGTGCTTTGACTTGGCTTGGGATTGAACCCAGGGCCTCCATCCAACGTGCTAGGCAAGTGCTCTGCCATGGAGCTGTTCCCACCGCCTTCCTCGGTCTTGTCCTTACTAGCTGTCCCTGTTTTTGTGAATCCATTGCTGGCTTTAAATGTTGCCCTGTGTTCTCAGTGCAAGGCTTAGCCCACAGAGGGAGCTGCATGAGTGTCTCTCCACCCTCCTCCCCACCCACTACTCCAGTCACATCAACAATGACTTCTGGTCCCATCCCACACTGTGGTGGGTGCTGAGTAGCTTAGCTAGAGCCCAAAGCTGGGATTGAAGCCCAGGCTCCAGCCTGTAGACCCCTCATCCACCCATACCACAGCATCTCTCAGAACTCCCGGAAGAGGAAGTGCCGCCCTATGGTCTACTTAGAAAAGGCTTACCCGACTGAGCATCAACTCTGGCAGTCTCAAATGCCAGCAGTGTCACCTCTCGGTGATCATTTCATCGTGATGATCGCCGTGACCAACTTCTCGTGGTCCCAGCTTGTCAGTGTTGAGAGTAACAACTGTGGTCAATGGACCTCATTGCTATTCCGTATGCTGGGCGTTCTCTGACATTCTGGATGCAAGGCTCTGTAGTCGAGAACAGTTGCTGCTCTTGGAGAGGACCTGGGTTTACTTCCTGGCATCCATGTGGTGGCTCAGAAAAAGCATAACTCCAGCTCCGAGGGATCTGATTCTCTCTCCTGATCTCTGTAGACACCAGGCACACTCAGGATGCACATGGATCCAGGCAGGCAAATGCCCATGCAGATAAAATAAATATACATAGGACCAATTTTTTTTTTTGGTTCTTTTTTTCGGAGCTGGGGACCGAACCCAGGGCCTTGCGCTTCCTAGGTAAGCGCTCTACCACTGAGCTAAATCCCCAGCCCCCATAGGACCAATTTTTAACAAGAACATTTTTATCTGCTTGTATGTCTGTGCCCTTGTGTGCCACATGTGTGCCTGGTGCCCTTGGAGACCAGAAGGAGGGCATCAGATTCCTTGGGACTAAAGTTAGAGATAGTTACAAGCCAACATTTGGGTACTGAGAATTGAACTCAGGTTCTCTGCAAGAGCAGCCGTAACTTGTAAGCATTGAGCTGTCTTTCCATCCCTAAAAAACCCTTTTTAAAAAAACTTGCATGGATGAGCGTCTCATGTTACTGGTCCAGTCTACTTTTCCCAGCATGCCTCGGATGGCACTTGATTGGCTCATTCTTCCCAGCCGGGTGGGGTTCGTGAGTCACTGGGCAGCTGTGGCATGATGCTGCCGTCTTCTCTCTCAGGAGCTGGAGGCTCGGATCCCAGAAGGACAGATCCTCTTTGAGAACCTGCTTCGTCACAGACCAGCAAGGGACCCCTCCAATGAGCTGGAAGATCTGCGATACCGGTGGATGCTCTACAAGTCCAAGCTCAAGGGCTCCGGCGACCTGCTGGTGGGTGTTGGTCGGGGGTAGGGGAGAGGCTGGGGTCCCAGGGGGCACCCATGTCTTGGGGAGACAGAGTCCATCTACCCATGTTTGTTCCTGTGTATCCATATGTCAGGCCAATGTGGCTGCTTAAAGGAAGAGAGGGGACACTCTTGGGTCTCAGGCTCTTAGCGTGTAATATTATATGTCCATCTGACCTCCCGGAGAAGCTGGAGTCCTGGGACTAAGGGCAGTGACTCCTCCTCAGTACATAAAGATGTCTCCCTCTCACCATGTTAGTTTTAGGTCATTTCCGCATTTGGTTGTAGAGCTGACTCCGGCGGGAATAGCTGAGCCCCAACCCCAATGCCAATGCTAGAAGGGCCACAGAGCCCTTCACTGGGGTCTGATGTTGCCATAGGGATGAGTCCTGAGACTCGGCTCCTCTCTTCCCCTAGCCTTGACCTTTGACCCTTTTGTCTCCTGGACTTCCTGTCTCTTAGGCAAACCATTACTTATGGTAATGATAGCCCTTGGTTAAACAATACGGCCACCTAACTCGCCTACACAAAGGGGCATCCTTCCCTCCAAACTGGTGACAAAAGCGTGACAAAGAAGTTAAGTGTCCTAGGCCCAGGAAGGAGTAGGTAGGATGGCCTCCAGACCCCAACTTCCAGGTCTCAGAACCCAGAAGCCATAGCTTTCTGCAAGCCAGGCAGTTTTTTAATTCCGCAACTGCCAGGTTGGCCACTAGGTGTCAGCTCAGCCCAGGCCATATAGACCACATCCCCAGCTCGGGCCAAGGCCATCCAGACAGTGCCACCTGGCCCTGAAGTGTGTTAAAAAGCTCATTAAATGGGATCCCCTGCTGGTGCAGGCTGTCCAGATGACCGGCGATTTGAGCGAAATACTCCCCTGACAAAATGAATATTCTGTTACGGGTTCTGCTGGGCTTTAAGTTTTACGCGCCTAGCTGATTTTTTTTACCCCGTTTCTTCCCCCTTCCCTAAAATAACAGACGGAGAGTTCTCCAGGGGAGCTGACTGCATTCCAGAAGGTATGTGTCTGCCATCTGTTCCACACAGCTAGAGGGCAGAGAATGTGCAAGGCTGGAGGCCCGTGACTCTTGCGCAGGGTGTCTGGGTTTTCTAGAACATTCCGCGAGAGCGGGAGAGCATGGATGGAGAACCAGCTTTGGGCTGTAATGGGTTGGGCCCCGAGGAGTGTGTTCTCAGGAAGCCCCAGGCTCAGGGAGGGATTGAAGTGTGTGTAGATGACTTAACCTTGACATGAGATTGAGGAGGGACCCTGGATTTGTCATCCAGACCCTGGGGACACTCAGGAAAAGGACTGGATGCTGCTCTGATTACACCTGCGACAGCTGGTGTAAACCAGGACTGACCCAGGAGCCTGGACTATCCTGGGCAAATAGATCGTGTGGCCTCTTTGGTCCCAGGGGACACATTCAAAAGGGTGGTGGAGTCCTTTTCTCTGCCAGGCAGGCTCTTCCCACGCTGGTCACAGCAAAAATGGGAGCAGTACCAGTTCCTGCCCTCTAGGTGGCAGCACTAGAGCGATACTGGGTGTTATACAAGATGACACAGTCTAGGCTCTGTGTGCCAGGACTAGGGCTTAGTGGTCTCAGTTCCCTTTCCGGTGCTGTGACCAAATCCAACAGGAAAAAAAGACGTGAGAAAGGGTTTGCTTGGGCTCATGTTTCAGAGAATGCAGCCATGGTCTTACGGACTCATGTGCTTGGGCAGTATGTCAGAACTTTGGGAGCCTGTGGCAGAGAAGGGCTGCCCACTCACTTCCTGACCAACTATGAAGGGAGAGGGAAAGGCTGGGGAATGGGGAGGTGAAGGGGGAGGGGTGGAAGAGGGAGAAGGAGGAAATTGAACAGTGAGACCAGGCATATGTTTCAGCCAGCTGGCCCCAACTCCCAAGGTCTCTGCAACCTCCCCTAATAGGGACAGTCAGCTAGGAACCCAGCTGTCCAAACCAGAAGCCTGTGGGGACATTTGCAATTCAAGACAGGACACTTGTGGCTGGGCATCTCCATGCACCCTACCATTGACAAAATAGTTTTCTTAACTCCACTCTAAGCGCGAGGAAAAAAGCGTTGTGAAGGCTGGCTGTGTCCACCAGGCATGTGGCGGCTGACTAGCATCAGCCCTCAGGCCTCAGCACCTAATGTTTCACTGTCTCACAGTGTGCCTGGGGCTTGGAGGGTCTCCCTGATCCTGTCCCTTGCTGTCCCCGGTGTTACTATCATTAACATGAGCCCCCAGCACATTCTGGTTCAAAGGACCTGGAGTCACTTCAGATCCCTCATGCCCCAGAGTCAGCATCTCTGGTATGGACACCCTGGGTTCATTCCTGGCCTCTGGCATCTTGAGGGGACCAAGGCTGAGCCCTGGGCCCTTCAGCTAGCTCTGTGGCCTTGGACAAATCACCTTGCCTTAGGTCTCCCTTCTCAGTGTGTGAAATGGAAATACCGATATTGACTTAATTTACTCCATGAATTAATTTTGAAGGCTTGTGTGATCCAGAACATACTGGGGCAGGTGTGTCGCCCAGGATTCCCCCCCAACCCCCCCAGTTCAGAATGACATGAACTTTGTGGAGTGCAGAGGTGTCAGGAAAGGTCATGTGACCACTACTGCCTGGCCTGGTGGCCCCTGGCGGAAGATGGAAGGTACCAAGGGTATCTGCCAGTGGTTGCTGCACTTTAAGGCCCTTCATGGTTGGGAGTCCACATCCATGCATCCTAGGCCAGAGCTGATCAAGGGGCATCCAACCTTTTGACACTGAGACACAACAAGTCACAAAGAGTTGTTTCTTCTTCTTCTTCTTCTTCTTCTTCTTCTTCTTCTTCTTCTTCTTCTTCTTCTTCTTCTTCTTCTTCTTCTTCTTCTTCTTCTTCTTCTTCTTCTTCTTCTCCTACTCCTCCTCCTCCTCCTCCTCCTTCTCCTCCTCCTCCTTCTCCTCCTCCTCCTCTCTTCTTCTTCTTCTTCTTCTTCTTCTTCTTCTTCTTCTTCTTCTTCTTCTTCTTCTTCTTCTTCTTCTTCTTCTTCTTCTTCTTCTCCTCCTCCTCCTCCTCCTCCTCCTCCTCCTCCTCCTCCTTCTTCTCCTCTTCTCCTCCTCCTCTCTTCTTCTTCTTCTTCTTCTTCTTCTTCTTCTTCTTCTTCTTCTTCTTCTTCTTCTTCTTCTTCTTCTTCTTCTCCTCCTCCTTCTCCTTCTTCTCCTCCTCCTCTTCTCCTCCTCCTCTTCTTCTCCTTTTCCTTTTCCTTTTCTGCTCCTCTTCCTCTTCCACCTCTGCTTTGTCTTCCTCCTCCTCCTTTTAAACACAACTCACAATATTTTAAATATGTTTATAGTTTTGTTTTGGACCACATCCTAGCTGTGACGTGACACATGGGCCATGGATTGTACCTGTCAGAAAGATTCTAAGCATTAGCTACATCTGGATCCCTGGTCCAGTCATGGTGCCCACTAACTGCCTGTGTTTTCAGCCATTCATTTATTTTGTCCTTATGGAGTCACTGCTGATTCTGTGCAGAATGATGTTTAAGGTGCTCAAATACCATCAACCAACAAGACAGCGATGTATGCCATACTAGAGTGTGAGCACTTGGCTGGGTCTGCAGTGGCAAGGACATTTATGTGGAGCTGGGGCTTGGACATCTCTGTCTGGGTCAGGAGGCTCTGAAGAGCAGCAGCCACGAGGGTTCCTAGCCCCAAGGCTCAACAAATAGCCCTGTGGAGCTACAACCAGGAGAGGATGGCCATTGTTCTGTCATCGAGTGTACAAACCAGAAGGTTCTTTGTGCATATCCACCCTGATTCAAACACACAGGCATGTAAAAGGCTGGCTTCTGCTATGACTTCCTTCTAAGCCAATAGCCACAGCCTCCTGCAAAGTATGAGGCCGTTCACAGCTGCTTGGTACCAGAGACGACCTACAGGGTGGCTTGTGAGCCCACACGGCTGCGCTCAACCCTGCTGCGGTTCTGATCCATCGGGCTGGATAGTTCGTGAATCTGTGTTTCCGACATTCCCACGTGTTGCTCACACGTCCACTTCCAGTTCAGGGACCACACTTTGAGAACTGGTGTTTTATGCTCAGGGTTTAAGACCAGGCTCAGGCACTGGTGTGTGTGTGTGTGTGTGTGTGTGTGTGTGTGTGTGTGTGTGTGTGTGTGTGTGATTTGGCAAAGAACTCAACCGTGCTCTTCCTAAGTTTCCTTCCTGCCAACTGGCACTTAGTAGGCTCTCAACTGTTGTGTATATGAGGGACTCGGATGCCTGTAGATAGGCTTCCTACTTCTTCCAATAGCAGAAAGAGCAGTGACAGCCGTCTCGTGTTAGTCAGCTTTCAGTTACTGTTACAGAAGGCTTGAGGAAATCAGCTTATCAAGAGGGAAGGATTATTTGGCTCATGGCTTCCATAGAGTTTCCCATTGGGGTCACTTGTCCCTGTCGGTTTGGGCCTGAGTAAGTAGCACATGATGGTGGGAACAGGAGGTAGAACAAAACCACTCACCTCGTGGCCAGGGAGCAAAAGAAGAGGAAGAAGAGAAGGCCAGGGTCTGTCCCACAGACTATTTCAAGAGCATTCCCCCAGTGGCCTAAAGACCTTCCTCTAGCCCCCTCCTCCTTTATCCTTATGGTGTTTGCATGCCCACCCCCCCAAGTCTGTGCACCACATGCATGCAGTGCCTACATAGGCCACAAGAGGGCACCCGATCCCCTGGAACTGGAGTTACAGTTGTAAGCTGCTGGGTGGGACCTGGGAATCGAACCTAGGTTCTCTGCCAGAGCAGACAGTGTTCTTTACAGCTGAGCCATGTGCAGCCCTGCTTCTTAAAGATTCCTCTCCTCCAAGTAGCTAGTGAGGAGATCAGTTTTTTTTTTCTTTTCTTTTTTTCGGAGCTGGGGACCGAACCCAGGACCTTGCGCTTGCTAGGCAAGCACTCTACCGCTGAGCTAAATCCCCAACCCCTAGGAGATCAGTTTTTTTTAGCGCACAAGTCTCTGTGGGGCATTCAAGGCTCAAATTCATAGTCTGCCTGTTGTTATTTACCTGATTAGGTACATGCAAGTGTGACAGAACTCCATACACGTATATTCACACATGTATACACACTATGCTCATGCATACTTGCACAGACATGCACATGCATGCACACACTTATGCACATGCATACTTGCACACACATGCACACACTTATGCACATGCATACTTGCACACACATGCACACACACATACACACGTGCATGCACAGTACACATGCACACACAGAGGCCATCTGAGTAGAACAGAAGCGGCTTCTGCAGAGGCTGTAATCTCACCAACTTTAAAGCATTCTATGCATTATTTTCAGTCCACGGGGAAGAAAGACGCCCACTGTTAGGCTGACAATTTACGTGCTGTTGGTTCTCCACACTTCCTTACTCTTTTCAGGCCTCCAGTCATCTAAAGCTCCAGCTGCGTCAGCAGCTCCAGCCTGTTTGTTTGCATAAACAGAGTAATTAAGATTTATTAAATTTGTACTGCCAACGTGTTAGCCAGCTCGGTGCCAGCAGATGCTTGCCTGCAGCCCTCAGACACATAAATTGTAGTTAACTTTTCGGATGGCAGCTGGACTTGGGCTGCGACTCATCTCAAGCCTTTCTGTGGCCTGGAATGTGGTGCCACCCTCCCTGAAAACAGCCTTTTCTGTCTGGTCTGACTGGTGCTGCTGTTTTCCAGGGCAAGCCAGGGCAGTTAGCAGGGGCCAGGAGCAGGTGCATACCACACAATAGGGCTCTTGGTATGCTGGGCACCGCACCGTAGGGCTGTGGTATACAGACCCACCTAGGAGTGGCACTGGGTTTACCTGATTGTATTTCCAAGGTTCCAAGATTCACCCCCAGCCCCCATTTTCACCTTGCTGAAGTTTAGAGTTTTGTCCCAATCTAGCTCCCCCAGGGAGTACTCACGATGGCTTCCTCCCGCTCACTCAGGGCATCTTTGCCTGGGAATCTTGAAAGTCAAAACCTCTACTGCTGGTTGCATTTCATTCTGGCTTCCTTTGGGCTACACTATGGGGAATACAGCCCATCTAGTTGGGGGAGTCCCTGCCTTTGGTTCAAATTCTCAAGAAATAGCTCCCCCCTCCCTTCAACCAGATGTGGAGTGTTCTGCTCCTCTTCCTGTGAGGTCCCTGTCCTTGTCCCTCTTCCCCACTGAAGGCACAGCCTCTCCTCATGCAGCTTCTTTCTCCTTCACTTCCTCTACCTCGGTCCATCCTCCCCTCCCTCCCCTGAGTCTCCCACAGCCCAGGTTAAGCCTCAGATTCATTTGTAAGGATGAACCAGGATTCTAAATCTGCCACTGCCTGTGTGACAGGTGGACACGACCACACCCAGTTTACCCAGTGCGGGCAATCAAACCTAGAGCTTCAGGCATGCCAGCCAAGTAGGTATATTGATCAAGTAGGTATATACACACACATGCATACACATACACACATATACATGCAGACACACACATACACATACATTCACACACATGAGCGCACGCATACACATATACACATATGCACACACGTATACATACATATAGGGACATACAGACCCACAGATATATACTTACACACGCACACACAGATACATACACAAGTAGGTATATTGTCTGTGGAAGCTTTTCCAATCGACTTTACTCTGGCTTTGGTGGTGACTGCTTTCTTTTTGGTAGTAAGAGAATGATTGCCTTTGGACAGGTACCCTGGTTGGGTGGGATATTGCGATACCAAACCTCAGGAGGCATTGGTTGGCTTCTCGTGGTAGAGGATGGATCCCGCAGCTGAGGTTTAAAAACAAACAATTAGCAGGTGCAGTGGACACTCACATGCCTGGTGGTGGGCGCTCTGGACAGCCTCTCCTCCTGTGTCCCATGGGCAGTAAGGCCATTTGGAGCTGGGGCAGGCGATATCACTGACCTCCCTGGGTGTCACCTACACACAGCTCCGCAGTCAGCTGTCCCTTCCCTGTCCCAGCTAAATACCTAGCTGGGCTTTGCTCAGCCATGCTGTCTCTGACCCCGACTGACCTCCAACCCCACTTGATGCCATCTTCCTTCTACCCACAGAACCCTAAAGGCTGCTTTGAACTTGTCAATCAGATGGGCTGCTTCCTTTTGATCCCAGCCCTCCCATCTCTAAGGCTTCCTCTCCCCCACTCCACCCAACTTCTCAGGACCTCACGTCAGCCAGGGAGCCTGTAACTGCTGGCCGGCTCCCCTCCTCCAGAGGTTGTCCTGACTTCAGCTATGCCGTTTCCTCCATTTCCCCATTTACCCTAATGGAACGATGACCCTCAGTGTTGGCAAAAAGCAGCGCTTTAACCCACAGCGTGTACTCAGCGTCTGTAAAGAGCAAGTCATGTTTCATAGCACTTTAGCGTCTGACATTATGACTTCAGCATGTCTGCCTCCCTTCTCCTCCCATCAACCCTCCTTGTCAGTAGCCTTTTTAAACTTAACGGACTACCTTTTGAGCAGTTTCTGGTTGGAAATGGAAGAGGCTGAGGAGATGGTTAGTGCTTACAGGGAGTGCTGCGTAGGATCTCCGGACCCAAGTTCAGATCCCGACACCCAGGGTGAGGGGCAGGGACAAGCAGGTCCTGAGGTCTGATGATCAGACTAGGCTGTGAACACAAAGATTCAGGAAGAATCAACAACAACAACAACAACAAAAGATGGAAACAATACTGAGAAAGACATCCTGATATCAATCTTTGGCTTCTCCAAAGGTTGTGCATATATCCACATGAGCCAGCAGGTACCCCCTATGTTATACATACATGTACATGCACATGCCACACACATGCATGGGCACACACACTCACAGACATGCACACATGCACACACATGGACATGTGTGCACACACATGTGCACAGGTACACACATATATGCATACCAAATACATGTGTGCACATGCACATCACACATCAGGACACACACCAAACACATACATGAGCATGCATATAAAACATGCACATATGTGCACACACATATACCACACACATGCATATACACATGCCACATGTGCACAGACACATGCCACATGTGCACAGACACTCACACACACATGCATGCACTTGCACACACACTACAAATAACAGAATTTTGGAAAGGAAAACCGAGCAGAACATGCAGCAATATTCTCTCGTGTCCACGCATCCTGTCCCCTCATTTCTTCCAAACTAGCGAGTGAAGGTCCAGCTGTGTTTGCATTTACATGTGGGCCCTGCTGGATGTCTCCAATCAATTCTGGAGAGTCTGCATTCTTCTTGAGGGCTCTAAATTCTAAGATGTTTGCAATAAGAAATATCTGAAATAAAGGGGATATTTAATGAGAGTTTCAAAAGCTCAGACACACACACACACACACACACACACACACACACACACACACACACACACATACTTCTAACAATTACTCTTTAGGGACCAACAAGGAAATTGGCGATCCTAGCCTCTGTTTCTCTGCGGAGTATTACCTATGCCCTACTCAAATTTGTTCAAGAGGGAAGGGGCTCCACCAGTGGTTCCCATCCTTTATTTGCTGAATAACAGAATGTTGTTCTCTGCTCTGGCATCTGCCTATCCCTCAGTACCCAGGAGGCGACCACAGAGACACTGCCCCCTGTCTGTGAACATGTTCACTATCCCAGTAGTCCACCCAGAGCATGAGTGCACACACTCCACCCAAGGCCTCGTGCTCAACTCCTCATGGGCTTCCTGAATGCTTTCAACTACCCTGGAAGGCTGTTGTCCTCTGCCTATTTTATAGAGGAGGAAATTAAGGCCATGGGAGAGTCAGCAGCCTGAGGTCACACACAGGCTCAACTTCCATCAACACTAACCCAGGCTTCTCCACCAGCCTACATGCTGCATCTCATAAGAAACCATGGCTAAAGATATCCCCAAGGGCCTCTCGGCCTCAGCAGTCCAACATGGATCAGCACGTAGTCAGTACATGACCGATCACCAACCTTTGTGATTGGGTAGCTGAGAAGCAGCCCGTGGGTCCACCAGGCAAGGATTTCTGTCATCCCTGGCCAAATCCGTTGTTCTGTTAATTGTTACACTTCTTCCTAATCCTCGAATGACCAGTCTCAGGAAAACTGCGGAGATCTTTGTAGCTGGCAAGGCTCAGCTACACATCCTAGTTGTCTCACTGTTGTGACAAATGCCTGAGAAAAGCAACCCAAGGACAGGCTCGAAGGATGTGGCTGGTCACACTATGCCCACAATCCGGAAGCAGAGAGGGATGGATGTTAATCATGTTCTCACTTTTATTCAGCTCGAAGCCCCGTGAGATGGCGCCACCCACTGTTAGGCTGGGTCTGGCCACCTCAGCCCAGTCTAGAACTCCCTCATCCTCATAGGCATGTTCAGAGGTTTGTGATTCTAGAGCGACACCCAAGATTACCCATCATACCCCTCTCCACAGTCACGTGGTTGATCCAGCATTTCCTCCCGTCCCACATCCCGCTGAGCCCTCTAGTCACTCACGGTGTATCTCCTGTTGGTTCACAGAGTCGGCAGCAGAAGCGGTGGCGGAGTCCCTGCTCTCTCCTACAGAAAGCATGCCGCGTGGCACTGCCGTTGCAGCTTCTGCTCCTGCTCTTTCTGCTGCTGCTGTTCCTGTTGCCAGCGGGCGAGGAGGAGCGCAGCTGCGCCCTGGCCAACAACTTCGCTCGCTCTTTTGCGCTCATGCTGCGGTACAACGGCCCTCCGCCCACCTAGCCCACCGGCGGGCGCACAGGTGACCTTCTGCAGTCCCTCTGAACCTGGCTGCTGGGGGCACGATAGCCATTCAGACACCCAGAGCAGCCTTAGACCAAATGTTGTATCTGTTCCCAGAACAAACTTGCCTTTTCTACGATGCTGCTTCTGTCTATTTATACTAAATGTGCACTGTGTGTGGTTAGGGAATATGTACAGAATTTTTATATGCCATGTAACTTCAGCTGCAATGTCTCTTTGTGCCTAGGGAAGCCCCTGGCAGTGTGTTTCTCTAGTAGGATTTGTGGCACTTGTGCCATAGCGTCCTGTCATCCCTGGGGGACAGGAAAAATCACAGGTTACATCGATGACATCTGACCCCCAGAAATCCAGATGTTGCTGAAGAGCCTCTGACTGCTTGCCATAGCTGAACGGAATTAGAGTCCTGGGACGTATGTATGTGGCTGTTTTTAAAGACATACTGCTAAATAGAGAAGCCATGATGGCCGTACTCTGGCTCAGCCAGAGCAGTGACACGTGTCAGAGGGATACTGAGAGAGCAACAGAAGAACTGTAAAGATGGGACCCAACTGAGCTCCACAAAATGATGGTGCCTAGTGCCCAACCCCGGCACAGCAGCCACTGACAACACAGACCATCGAGGAATGCCTGTGACCATGACCAGGACCCCATGTCTTCAGGAAGCAGCGGGTTCGATTTGTGTGTTTTCTCCAGGAGAAAGAAAAAGATGAACTTGATTTTTTATTCTGATGCACAAGGGTGAAGCACTTTGCAGTGGCCTGTGACATCGTAGCTGTGAGCTGTCTACAGCCTAGGGCACGAGCCCAGAGCAGAGTAGAAATAGTTCCCCACCAAGCCAGGCATCATCCACCCAAAGCAGAGAGGAGAGACTCAGGCCACCGAAGGGGACTCTCTTCCCTTCCAAGAAGGAACCTCGCAGGCTGGTGGATCTACAAGGCTGGGCAGGTCCCACCTTCCTCGATGGGCCCAGGACTCACAGTCTGACTCCAGGCAGGAACGGGCATGGGGAGCCCCAGGCACGGGTGGAAGATTTCCAGTTATGCCCAAGGCTGGAAACATAACTAGGGAATTCTGGGATGATTCCTAAGTGCTTTAAAACTGGATCAGGTTCACCCTGAACTGACACTTTTTTTTTAAACCTCTAGAAAAATACTTAACACTCCCTTTTTACAGACAGAATATATTGGGTCTTGGGGTGTGTATGTATGTATGTATATGTGTGTGGGGGTGTGTGTGTGTGTATGTGTGTATTCTCAAGCCTCATTATCATCATCATCATCATCATCATCATCATCATCATCACTATCAGTGTTACAGAGTAGCACTTTAAACACAGCAAATACTGAGGCCCTAAGAGGGACTGAACTCTCAGGTCACCACACTTATACTGGCATCAGGCCCTACCATGTGCAGCTTTCGTCTTAGCATGGTGCCCAGTAAAGGCTGGATATCAGCCAACAGGAAAGCAGCATCTTGGGTGACCCTGACTTGGTCTGTAACCCCAGTCACAAGGCCCTCCCTGCACTTGGCCAGTTTGCTGGGAGATCAGAGGCTGGTGACCTCAGTCAGACCCAGATAGCCGAGCCCTGACCTCAGACCCAGGTAGCTGAGTCCCGATGTTCACCAAGATGTTCATTGGTCCACCACTTGGTCAGAACTGTGGCAAGGGCCATCGATACTTCCATATTCACTTTCCTATTCCAAAAGTAAGAAACCTGAGGCCCAGAGAGGGGAAGCTACTCACCCATAGTTCCACAGCAAGAACCTATAAAGCCGGAAATGGACTGGTTCCCAGTCTGGAGGTGATACTGGGTTCGTTACAGCAAACCTCCCCACACTGCTCAACTGCTCAGTGATGGAGCACTTGCCTAGAAGGTGAGTCCTGAGCTCCACATGTATCTTGGAGAGAGAGAGAGACAGAGAGACAGACAGAGAGACAGAGAGAAAGACAGAGAGAGAGAGAGGAGCTGTTTGCTATGAATGTGGGCGTGTCTCCTGGTAAATGCTGGGGAGGGTCAAACTGCATACATGGGTGGGGGTGGGGCAGGTGGGAAGGTGCCTGTGTTTTTAACTATTGACAATGACACTGTGGATTGCTTGCTTGTTGTGTAACTTTTTTTTAACAGAGGGGACTGATATTTTTATTACTTTCATATGAGTATAGCTGGAACATGCTAGCCATTTCTGGGCGCTTTTCAGATGTAGTTTCTTTTGCTTAAAATGGGGACAGACACCTGCTACTATGATGTTGTGTCCTAGCCAGTTATCAAAGAGAGCTGGAAGGAGTCCCTGGAGAGACGTATCAGGTCTCTGGGGTGTGTGTGTGTGTGTGTGTGTGTGTGTGTGTATGCATATGTGTCAGTGCATGTGCATGCATGTATGTGAGTGTACATGTGTGTGTATGTACATGCATGAGTGATTGTGTTTATGCATGTGTGTATGCACATGGATATGTACATATGTATGTAAGTGCATGTTTGAGTGCATATGTGTGTATACATGCGTGATGTGTATGTGCATGTGTGAATGTATGTGTGTATTTGTATGTGCGTGTATATGTATGCACCCGCATGTATGTACATTCGTGTGTGAGTGTATGTCTATGTGCATGTGAGTGTTCGTATGTGCATGTGTATGTATGCACCTGTATGTGTGTACACTCATGTGTGAGTGCATGTGTGTGTGCATGTGTGTGTGCGTGTGTGTGTGTGTGTTCCTGTTCCTTTGTCCTGCAGACTGCTCACGTATAATCCTCAAAGGCTGGCCCATGAAAGCATATGTGTGAGGATCCATTGCCAATATCAATGCCATTGGTCCCCTCACCCGTGTGTCCCCTCCTGCCCTTCTCTGCCCCATCCTTTCTCTGAGAGCAATGGTGCATTTAGGGGCAGAGTATGTCTATAACACGATGGAGTAAGTGGACTTAGTGGTCATGACTGCAGGGGAGCTATAAAGCCCCGGAGGTTCTGGCAGAAAGGGCAAAGGGGCTGCGCCTAGACATGGGAGATGACATCTGGGGGAGCTGGCACCAAAGGGCTGGCATTTAATTGATTCCCATGCTGCCCACCCCGATTCAAGCCTGAGAGTTCTTCACCCCTAAAGGTGAGCTGAGAAACCAAGGCATTTGAAGCTATGAAGCCGCTTGCCCACATTCTGGTGAGAATTGAATCCAGGGTTATTGAACCCTGAAGCTCATACCAGGAGGAGAGGGCTTTGGGTCAGTGCTACCAACTGCAGTGTTCATGGCTTCTGGGAGTAGTTTCACTGAGTGGCAGCCCTGCCTTCAGCTCTGCTGGGGTGGGGTTAGCTTCCGGTGAGCCAGCCTGGGGCTCTTTGAGGATTCACCTCAGTAGTCCTCATCATCATCCTCACACTGCTCCCAGAGGCAGGACTTGCCACTCACCCTGGAGCTCTGCCCCACCATGAAGTCTTCCATCATTGTCCCTGTGGGACCAGTGTCCCAAGATGCTTTAAAGGAAGGAAACTTGGGTCGTTCTGCAGCCTGGACAAGGAGATTGACAGGCCCTTAGTGAGCTACTGCTGGAAGACCAAGTGCCAATGGGGTGGCTCTCAGGTCGCCTGACAGCAAGAGGGGCTGAGGGGACCTTTTTTCCTTTATACAGAGTGGAGCCAGGACCGACCAGATCAACAGACTCGGCAGAAGGCTTGAGAATCTGTGCTTGAGCTGGTCAGGTTTGGGTAGCCAGGTGGGAAACAGGCAGAGGAGAGCAGAGCCAGAGACCACAGAGGCTGAGGGCCACCAATGCACACTCAGTGTTAAGGGGCCAGACTTTATGTTGCTTATGTTTATACCACTGTTTAAGAAAGGAGACAGGAAGAGGCGGGTAGACAAGAGAGAAGGAAAGAGGAAGGGAGGGAGGGAGGGAGGGAGGGGAGAGAGAGAGAAGATAGACAATAGATGGATGGGTGGATAGGTGGGTGGGTGGGTGGATGGGTTAGTGGGTGGATGGATGAATGGATAGATAGATAGGTGGTAGATTGATGGATGGATGGATGGACAGACGGACAGATGGATGGATGGACAGACAGAGGAAGTGTCACTATCCCCTCTTCATTCTAACTCACATAACAAACCCTTAAAGTTCTTTCTTGTGGTCATACATGTTGGAACATTAGGGTAAACAAAGTGTAGGCCCTGCCCCTCAGATCTCCTAGACGAGAAGGTGTCTGTTCTGTATAAGGAGCTGAGCCCAGACCAGGACCTTGGCCCTTGACTTAGCTCAAATGCACTCCCAAAGGTGCTGCTCAACCTACCAGGAGCTCAAAGGCCATGGTGGAGATGCGGGGATCTGGGGAGGGATATGTGGGAAGGAGCCTCACAGCCTCTGTTAATTAAATATGGTTGTGACTGTGAGGGCCATGGAGATCTACTGGGAAGGCCAGAGGAGGACCGGGAGAATGTCAGGGCCAGGAGACCGTATGGAGGAGAGATGTGGGCCGTTCCCTCCTTTACTGTGTCCTTGGCAGATCACTGAGCCACCCTCTCTCTAGCCTGAAGAGACTTCCTGGTCGTCAAAATACTTCCAGTGTTTACTCCTAGTTTGTCCTGTGGAGAAAGTACCTGCTTGTCATTCTAATACTGAATCCTAGTCCCCACAAAAGGCAAAATTCTTGTCTACCTCTTCCGCCAACCCCACACATTAGAACATTCCAGTAAAATCCACCTTTTCTTAGGAGGGAGAAAAGGTGGAATAGATCAGGATGGTACCCAGGTTATCAGCCACTATTGGGACAAGAACCCCAGGTTCACCCAGAGCCCCACATCTCTGTTAGAATTTAGGGGCCCTTTGACGTCCCTGTGCTGCCTGCACAGGCAGCCCCTGCTAGCTGGCGGGAGTCCCTGAGCCCTTCATGTGCTCCTGGAACACCCATCCCGGGAGTGCAGAGGCAGCATTCCCCTGTCCTGCAGAGCTTGGGCCGAGCTAAGTCTTCTGGGAAGCTCACAGTAACTCAGTCACTCTTAGCCATGAGGAGCTCCTGGGAGCAAATCCTGGAAAGAGAAAGGGAGTCACAGCTTTTCCAGACCAGCCCTCTGACCTTCTAGCAGGTCACTGAGACCCATCATCGCCCTATAGACAGCACTGGAGCCTCTCTAGTACAGGGCTGCAACCAAAGGACTTCCGATCAGCCGACATTTCCCCCTCAGCCCCGAGGCATGAAAAGAGGACCTTCCATTTACCAAAGAAGAACAAGGGAGAGTTGTTTTCAAAAACAAAACAGAAGAACCAAGCCTGGAATCTCCTAGCACAAGTCTTATAGGACAGCCCACAGGTTTAGTGTTCCCCAGGTACCTTCCTGCCTTTTGGTTCCTGTGGTAACATCATAGGTGCTCAGAGGATGGTACTGGGGCATCCCTGAACACAGGAGACAGCAATGGCAGAGGGAGTCGGCTTCCTAAGAGATCCCAGGCATCCTTTCTGGAATGGTCATTGTTAACAGCCAGGCCACCTGGAGTCCTGGTGACATTATGTGGCTGTGGGACAGAGCCTGCAGACTCTCATCTAGTTCTGAGGGAGGAGAGCAAAAGAGGCCCGTAAGGAAGGGCCTGAAATACAGCCCAACTCCAGAGATGCTGGGTTGTGGAGCCAAGAGCGAAGTTTAGGTGCTGAACCCAGAGCACACAAAAGGCCTTGAAACCTGACTAAAACCAGCCAGGCAGTGGGGTAAGTGAGACGTTTGGAATTTGAGCCCAGAGGTGAGAAGGTTTTCAGGTGCTTTCCTGCCACTGTGTAGAATTTGCTTTCATTTTTGGTGGCTTTTTTTCTTTGCCTTAGAGGCCACAGGCCACTGTTACTCCAGCATCTGGTCAGATGTTACTCCAGCCTGTTAGAAGGTGCCATTTCCGTGCAGGGCTGCAAGCTTTCTCCCCTGTGTCTCCTCTGCCAGCAAGCTCTTTGACTTCCATTGCCAACGGGAGCACCAGGATAGAGTGCCAGGGGCAGGGGCTGGAAACACACAGGCCAGGAGTGTCAGGGGCAGATGCAGGAGAGAAGTTGCTTGTGGGCCACATTCTTCCAGGAGAGCAAAGATTCAGGGGCTCCTGGGATGAAGAGGGGGACAAGGAAGGCATGTGTGTGTGTGTGTGTGTGTGTGTGTGTGTGTGTGTGTGTGTGTGCCTGTGTGTGCCTGTGTGTTGCATAAGTGTGTTTAGGTGTCTAGAACAATCGAATTCATTGTTTTAAATCTTTCCTGGTATAAACAGTACAGAGGGGCCACCTCCTCTTGTCACAGTCTCTGTGATTATAAAACATGAATTTTTGGTAAGTTCAGCTTTCTGGGAAGGCAGGCAGATTTGGAACCAAATGCCTGTCTTGGAACATATGTGCGTTATCTTGGTTCATATCAAGTCCAGAGCCGACTAAAGGCCTCCACGTCTCCCAGCTCTGTGGGAACGGCCACGGGAGTCCTCCAGTCCTCGCTCAGTGCTGTTGTGAAGCTGCATGGCGGTCCCTGCCTCTCGTTCACTTTGGTGGAAGAAGCATTCTGAGAGATGGTTTTGTGTTCTGATCATTGCTTCATGTTTAGTTTAGTTTTTTTTTTTAATGTATCTGCTATGTGTTTGGAAATAAAAAAAAGCCCTATTTTGGTCTATGAGCTATTGTGTGGTTTTCTGAAGTGAGGAGTTACCTAGGGAGGGCACGAGGGGAAGAGACAGCAGGGTTATGGCTGGCTTATTTTGATGTTGTTTTTAGACAGGCTTATGACTGGTGTTTGGGCTTTGGGCTGTGTGTTTCAAGGCTCTTGGCCTCCTAATCAAAGAACTGGAAATTGGGCTCATGCAGATCTGCAGAAGTAGCAAGATCCCATTATTCAAAGCAAAGCGGGTTGTGCAGGAGGGAGGGTGGGAGGGAGGGGGAGAGAGAGAGAGAGAGAGAGAGAGAGAGAGAGAGAGAGAGAGAGAGACCTGTTCAAGTTGACAGGGGGTTGGTTACTGTTTGCAATCTCCTTTCTGGGGCCTAAGGGAAGGAAGGGCTAGTTCCTAGGGGACGTGACTTGGATGGCTCTCTTTTTTGATTGACGTATGAGGTCATATATCCATCTTTCCTATTTTATCTTCCTATGACGTCCCTGTGAGGTATCTTCCTATGATATTCCTGTAATAGCCTATTATCCCTTCCTATGATGCATCGGATTCTAATCACAATTGTGCATATGGTGATCAATGGGGACTCTCCCTAAAAGGTTAGTAGAAGATACACTTTCCCCTTACTGCATGTAATGGTTTGAATGAGATTGCTCCTCATGGGCTCATTGAAAAGCTTGGTCCCCAGTTACTACAACTGTTTGGGAAGGATTAGGAGGTGTGGTCTTGTTGAGCAGGTGCAACCCTATTGGGGGAAAGTGTGTCACTGGGGATGGGCTTTGAAGTTTCAAAAACCCATGTCATTCAAGTTCCTCTCTGACTGTTGCCTGCAGATCAGAATGCAATGCTCTCAATTACCGCTACAGCGCCGTGCCTGTCTGCTTCCCGTCAGGATGGCCACGAACTTACCCTCTGAAACTGTAAGCAAGCCCCCATTTAAATTCTTTCTTTGGGGGGCTTGAAGATGGCTCAGAGGTTAAGAGCACTGGCTGTTCTTCCAGAGGACCTGAGTTCAATTCCCAGCATCCACATGGCAGCTCACAAGTGTCTGTAACTCCAGTTCCAGAGGATCTGACACCCTTGCACAGACATACATACAGGCAGAACACCAGTGTGTGTAAATATAAATAAATCTTAAAACTAATTCTTTTATAAAAAGTTGCCCTGGTCATTGTATCTCTTTATAGCAATAGAACAGTGGCCAAGAAGGTACACAGGCCCCCAAAACTAGTTCAGGCTGGTTGTCCTTCTTTTCTTTATCCTCAGATACCCTAGGAATACACTGGAAGAGAATTATCTAAACTTGACTGTTACTAGGAGTTAAGGAACCTATGCTATTGTTCAAGGATGCTTGTAGCCTGGTGCAGACTGGACTGAAGAGGGTCTGAGGTTTCTTGTGTGGTGTTTGGAGAAGGGCATGTGCTCCTGGTACATACAGGTGATGGAGGGAGGCTGCCAAGTGTGTCATTACAAGACAGGTGGAAAAAAAAAACAAAAGCAAATGTGATTCCAGAGTACCAAGCTGTTCAACACTTGCCTGCCTCAGGATTATTCCTTGTGCATGCTGAGGTAGAACCCAAGGCCAGTGCAACACAGGAACCAGAACAAACATCAGCCCTGGGTGTATCCTGAATGTCCTCAGCATCCTCTAGACTAACCACACACACACAGACACACACAAACACACAAACACACATGCACACGTGCATACACACACACACACACACACACACACACACACACACACACACACACACACACAAGCTGTTCTGTGTCTGGACACCAGCAAAGAGAACTTGCCTTGAGACCAATTCCTACTAGCCTTTATGGATCAGGACCCTGTACCTCTCTCTGTTCTTGGATTTGAAGATCAGTCTTCCCCAGCCACAGTCCTTTGTAAGCTGCAAGCTGGAAATGGGAAGCATGAAAGGGATTGGCTCTCGCAGTGTGAACCACTTGTGCGTGCCTATACGTGTGTATGTGCGTATGTGTGTGCCTATACATGTGTATGTGTGTGCCTGTATGGGTGTATGTGCGTTTGTGGGATCCAGTGCCAGAAATGCTCTAAATTGTTCTGAGGTGTAGCCTGGCTCACATGGCCTATTTTTTCTAGATAAAAGATGCCACCCTGTTCATAGCAAGATCCGAGAAGCCAGCCAGTGGCACAGGGCTCAGCACAGGTCAACAGGTACACCTGAGGACTCCCTGTTGCTAGTCAGACTGGAAGACCACACTTCTGACAAGGAATCCATTCCTGAGGAGAGCGACTCCCCACCCCCTGCCCATGCAGTCTGGTCTAAGTCCCACAGATATTCTCAGAAGGATTCTCGTGGGTCTTACAGCAGGAATCAGGCGGCCCCTCACCTCTAACTAGTCAAGAACGACGACGATGATTAAGTATGTTGCAAGAACTTCGCCTCATGGGGTTCTCCACCCTGGGCTTCTGTGTGGAATTGGTTCTGGGGCTCTGTTAGGAAGGTTTTCACTGCAGAGGATCCTTCTATGAGTCACTAACCTTGGTGTGAAAACGGTTTTGGTAAGAAAGCTGGACCAGACCCTCTTTCCATTTCACACCTTTTGGACATTCCATTTGCTGTAAAAGTACACATCACATCCGCACGCATGCGCGAGCGCGCGCTTTCTAATTCTACCAGGAATGCTCGCGTGCCTGGCTGGGTGATTCACGCGGGTTTATGACTGTGTATTGTGGTTTTTTCCTCCTAAGTCAGGTGTGAAACAGTTCTTTCTGCTTTTATCCATGGCTCCCAAATCCCAGCAGTGACGAGTTTTCACGGGGAAGGCTCATCCTCTTCTTGTGGACCCCTGACAAGAACGTTACGCAGCTCCTTGGCCTCTCCTGTCGTGGGTCCCTGCCAGCTCTGGCTGCCTCTGGGACCTTCTGTACACTGCTGCCCTAGATTGGGCACCCTGAGCAGAGATCAACAACTTGCTGGGAACGCCCATAGCTGGCTGGAAGGCCTTGTGATTGGCTGGCTTGGCTCTCTGCCCTGGTCTGCCTGTAGCCTCCACTACCAGATTCTCATCCAGTTTCTCTTCTACCACTACCAGAGGGTTCATCCACTGAAGAGTGTAAAGGGAAATTGCTTAAAATTGTTCTGAGCCACAGCCTGGCTCACGCTGCCTGTGCATGTGTGTGCTTCTCGGCCTTGAGCATGTGCAAGTCATTGAAGCCCCATTTCCTTTGGAAGGTGGCAATAAGGTAACAAAAAGAAGACTTTTTTTTTAGAGACGCCAAAGTGCAGTGTGTGTTCTGGATTGCATCCCGGAACAGCAAGAGGCCATTAGAGGAAGCCAGGGAAATGTGGCTTGGAGTTCAGTTCCCTTAACTCCAAGGTGCTGTGTTAATGTCCTCTCGGTTTTGATGGATGCCCGCGGAGCCAGCAGAGGCTGGGTGAAGCTCGCGGGAACTCTGTGCTGTTATTGCAGTCTTTCTCAAATCACTCCGAAATTAAAACTTTATTTTTTTAAACGTGGTCTTTATGGGCTCCCTTTGGCTCTTAACTTGCTTTCTTCAGAACTGGTGAACCTGAGAAGGTTTGGATCAGTTGGGTGAGCGTGGGGCTTGATGAACCCCAACTGCAAGGCGTCTTCTCAGTCTCCCTGACTGTGCTCCTGTGGGCTTGATGCAGGGTATCCTGTCTGCCATCTGCTTTGGCATTCCCCATCGCTTAGGACTGACACCGAAGCCCGCAACTACGCTAGGTCTCCCACGTGTGCTGGGGAACTAGCTGAGGGGAGATTCTAGAATCAGTCAGATTGTTTCAGACAACAGAGTCCAGTCTGACTGGTTTAGGGAGAAGTGGGTTTGTCACGGGTGGGTAAACGGCTCCCAGAACTATCTCAGGAGTAGAGTGGATGCCAAGGTTCCAGGAACAGCCCTCCTACCCCAGACCCTCCCCCGGGTCCACGCCGGGTCCACGCTGGCCCTACACCGGCCCCACGCTGGCCCCTCCTGACCGAGAGCCTGTTGTTGCCATCAGGGGCATGTTGCTGAACCTTGGTGGTAGCCAATGGCAGGGTCTCCTGGTTTCCATGGTCACTCACAGCAGCATTTGATGGCTCTTGACCTTGTTGTCTCTTCCTTACGGAGAATCTGATCTGAAAAAGCCTCATCATATTCAGACAAAGGGCAAAGGGCAGCCTCAATCGACCCTTTCTGCACCACGGAAGAGCACTCGGCAAGGAGTCCACAGTACCTGGCCGGGCCACGCCTCTGGGTGCCCAATATCCATGCACCCCCTATTTCCCCATGGCCTCTTCCAAATAAAACCACCAGCAGGACAATCCTCTCCAGTGTACCCTCTTCCTACACAAATGGCTGCTCACTGGACCGTCTCCTTGGCAACCTATGCATCTCTGTGCCTGGCTAATTTTCATCTGATCTCGATGTCCAGAAGCCTATGTACTAAGTCAGTGAGATTGCCACCAGCCTCGCCACCATGCCTCTTTGTTCTTGAGCTAGTATGGGGGAGGCTGGAGGTAGAGGCAGACTGGTGTGCACAGGGTGAACTCTTTTGTTCAGCTGTCATGGGCCCTCCACCTTGGGTGACTGCTGAGAACATTTCTAGAGGGTTCACAGGCTTGGAGGGCTGGGAGTGGGAGGGGCAGCTCTGGCAGAGTGCTTGCCTAATTATGGGCAGGATCCTAAATTCAGTCTCTAGCACTGCAGAAAGTAATAATAATAAGAGATTAATGAGCTTCTATTGTACGTCAGGAGTGAAGATGAGGTGAGTGGTGGTGACGATGATGATGATGATGATGACAACGATGATGATGATGATGATGATGATGATGAAGGTAGACAAGACACACGGCAGCATCAGTCTGCCTCAACGCTTTTCTGTATCATTGTGGGTCACATGGAGAGATCAAGGTCAGGTGTATCAGGGAGCCCTGCAACTAAACTCATGACTAAGCTTTACATAAGGGTGGGAAAACGGAATCCCAGCAGGCACACATGCACATTGGCAGATATGCACATATGCACTGTAGGCAGTCACACACTCACCTGCACGCATACGAACTACACACATATGTACATACCTCACAGAGTCACAGATAGACACACACACACACCAAACCCCATAGACATGTGCACACAGATGTCATAACCTGCATCGTGCAAACACACGCTCTTCACAAAGGCAAACCTGCATATACAACACACAAGCATAGCCACAGACATACACACGTGATTACATACATACCTGAAGGTCTGAGCATCCTTTCACCACACAAACCACGTGTGCAATACATGCAACATGTCCATACCACATCTCACACTGTATACAGAACTACAGATGGTTATAGAGTAGAACACACCACACGCAACCATCATGTATATACCCACAGAGGCATGCACAGATGTGTGCACATACCTTACCCACTCTGCCTGGGAGCCTCACAGGGCTCTGGTCCCACATCCCCCGGAGACCCTGCTTTAGTGCTGGGTCAGTCAGTCCTTCAGAAGCCACAAACTGAAGTTGGAGTCATTGCTCTGTTCCAGACATTGTTATAATTTAATGATCGCTCTGAACCCTGGGAGAGGAGTTAGGAGGCCCTCAGCAGGGGCTCCGTGCAAACAGAACAAGCCTCTGAACAGCCAAAGGCAGTGTTTGGGGGTACAGCGATCTGTGGACTATAAACGAAGAGAAAGCATCCACAGATCAGCCAGCTCCTGGCCATCACAATTTTGCTGAAAGGCCTGTTCCACCCCAGTGAAACCCCAGAGGCCGAACCGAAAGCGTTTTGACATGTATTAAGATCTGAATGTGTCCTGGAAATGGGGACAGGAAGGATGGAGCTCTGTTCTCCGTGGTGACGCATATCAGCCTTAATTAGATGACAAGGCAGGATCCACAGCTGCGGGGCACTTCCACCCACGCTGGTGTGGTACTGTGCCCGATTCTTGCCACGGCTGTCAAGAGTTTTATTGTCTAGGCCACTAAAGAGAGAAATAGCTAAGAACTAGGCACGAAGGCTCATTCTCAGAATCCCACGTCTTGCTAGGAGTGTTAGGCTAGCCTGGGCTACAGAAAGGCTACCTCAAGGTCATGATCTGAAGATGGCTTAGCAGCCCTCCAACTCTGCCTTCTAGTGACCTCTTGTGAGACCAACAGTTTGCAAGAAGAAGTGAAGCAAACCCACTGTTCATGTCTCGTCCATCTTAACCCCCAGACCACAGCTACCCGTGGAACAGCAAGACCTTAAGGGTGGGGATCAGAGCCGGGGGATCTTGGGCAAGGTTTCTGACCCCTCAGGGACTAAGATCACCTGGTGGTCCAGCGCACAGGGCTAAAGACTCTGGCGTTGTGCTAGAGGAAGGAGCTGGGAGCTGTTTTGAACATGGAGGAGGAGTTGTCTGCTCTTTGTCTGGTCCCTAATTTCTTTCTGATGAGCTTTGCTCTAAGTCTGGATCTGTAAGTTCACGCGCTTATAGACTCTAAACAGAAAACACCAGAGAGCAGGCTAGATTCGGTGGGAGAAGCCATCACAGGGAGTTGGGGCCTTCCAGTTGCTCCCATGAGGGTGTGTGGAGTTTTGGGGTGTGAGATTGATGGTTTCCCAGTCCTTCAAGGCTGCAGGGCTCAATGTAAGAACCATTTCTTGTGGTGACTTATTTTGTTTACTGGGTGACTCTGGGTGCGTGTGTGTCACAATAGGCACGTGGAACTCGGAGGTCAGCTTCGAGGGCTGGGCTCTTTCCTTCTGTCTTATTTCTGAGGCAGGGTTCCCTTGTCGTTTCTACATCTGAGTTCTCCAGGCTAGCTCTTCACGTGTCTCTGCTCTCCACGTCTCTGCCCCACCTCTCCCCACAGGAATTACAGATGCCCACAATCACATCGGTTATTCGTGGGTGGAATTCAGCTCATGAGACTTGTGCAACAAGCAGTTTTACATGCTGGGCGTCTCCCCAGCCCAGTGGTGACAAATTCAAATACTTAAATTGTCTACTCTATGCGTGTGTGTCTCTAGGCTGTGGCCCATACAGCATTATCTTCAAGGCTCATCCAAGCTTTGTTTCCTATAATCCAAAAGATTCCTCTCAGGTGTAAGATTCCATGCAAGACCTACAGGCCACGCACCTGGTTAGTCTGTCTCTCAGTCAACTTTCAGCCCCTTCCCCCATGTAGCCAGAGGGTCACAAGTATGAGTCTATTAGAATCTGATAGGCATGATGTTGTTCAAGCCTTACAAGTCTTCCCTTGGCTCTCCTTTGCTGAGCTGAGAATGTAGGCTCAGAGACACAGCTGACTTGTTCAAGGTTGCACAGCACATACCCAAATCAAGCATCATCCTTTGTGATTTTCAAAGCTTTGGGGTTTTATGGGTAGAAAAAAACAGTAAGGGGGAAGCCCAGGTTCCTATCTAGCTCCAGTGTGACGTTACCAGGGTTCCAGAACAGTGCTATTTGATCCACTGTGACAAGTAACCAAGCAGGCATTCTTTTTTTTTTTCTTTTTTTTTTCCCCCTTTTCTTTTTTTCAGAGCTGGGGACCGAACCCAGGGCCTTGTGCTTGCTAGGCAAGCGCTCTACCCTGAGCCTAATCCCCAACCCCAACAAGCAGGCATTCTTGAGCTGGACCTGAACCTGCAGCCCTGTAAGAGCAGTCCTCTGGCCACCCCATCAAGTGTCCTAAGGGCCATTGGAAGGCGGGAGAGACAGGAGGCTCGAGAGCCGGTGTCTCTCCCATCTGGTCCTCATTAGGGTGCTGTTAAATTTTTCATGCTTTTCATTGTAGCAACAAATAAAAGCAGAACGAATCTCTTTGTTGAAGGGTCCCCGACTGACATCACTGGTGATTAAGTGGCAGACTTATTTTCTCATAACCAGAGCCAACCAGTTCTGTGGGAGGTTTGGAAAGAGAACAGGTTCCCACCATGAAGCCGGGTTGGAAGCATTCTGAGATTGATGGAGGAGGGGGTGGGGGTGAGAATTGTAGTTCTAAGGGTTGGGGTTGGAAGAAGATATTCCTCAATGGTCTCAGCTCTGGAGATGGCAGAAAGCTTTCTGAGTATCCATACATTATATACATATATACATTTGTCATCTACTCAATAGCCTATCTATTAATCCATTCATACACAAATCCAACAGCGAACCCACCCACCCATATATATATATATATATATATATATATATATACACACACACATACATATATACACACATATATACAAAAAACATACATACAAACTAACCCATCCATCCATTCATAATACAACATATATACACAAATAACATACATACTACCCAACTCATTAAACACACATACACACACAGTCAACCCATCTATCCAACCATCCATCCATACATATATAAATACACACACATACATACATACATAATACACAAATACAAGCCAACCCATACATACATACATACACACACACACACACTATACAAGTGCCAGCCAACCATCTATTCATCCATCCAACCATCTATACATACATACATAAACACACACATACATATATACATACATACATAATACACAAACACCAGCCAACTCATACACACACACATACACACACATACACACACATGCACGCACGTACCAGCCAACCCATTTATCTACCCATCCACTCATCTATCCACCAACGCATTCATCTAGCTGTCAGTCTATCCATTTATCCACCTACCTATCCACACACTTATTCATCTACCCACCATCTCATCCATTCATATATTCATCTATCTGTCTACTCACCAACTCATCCACTCACCCATACATCCATCCATTTATTCATTCACCCATCAGCCCATTCATTCACCCATAAATGGACCAACCTACCCATTTGTTCCATCACCCAATCATTGGCTGTCTACCCATCAGTCTACCAACCCACCCATTCATGCATGCATGCATGCATGTGTCCAGTCTTATCACTTAGCCTCATTGCTGCAAGGACCCACAAGCCATAGGATGTGCATGGACTCCAGAAGCTTAAAATGTCAAGGAAATGGAGCTGGAGAGATGGTGGTGGTTCAGGGACTTGCTGAAGGTCTTCTTGCAGAGGACCTGGGATCTGTTCCTAGCAACCATCCATGATTCTAGTTTCAGTAGATCTATTAGCCTCTCCTGACCTCCACAGGCACTAGGCACACACATGGTGCACACACATGTAGGCAAAGCATCCACGCATAGAAAAACAATTCTAAAAAATATCAAGGAGTTGGTGGCCTCCTGATCCTCCAGAAGGAATATGCTCTTCTGGTATGGTGACTTTAGCTCCTCGTTTGGACGCTCATTTCTAGGATTGTGAGACAAGAATTTCATGTGATTGTTAAGCCTCCAGGTAAGTGGCCACAATCAGAAACCAACCCACCGCCTCACGGGTTAGCCCAGTGCATGGCTAACACATGGTGTGTGCTAGCAAACTACACCAGTTGACACTGCACCCTTGTGTGAACTCAGCCAAGACTCAAGAGCCATCCAGCTCAGTTCAGCCTGGATCCCTGACTCACACCATTCTAGGGTAAAAGGAATCTCATCTGAAGCCCATGTTGTTCTTATAGCAGTTAAAATTACAATGACATAGGCCACACTTACCATGTGGTGGGCTTGGTATAAAATCCTTTATTGACAAATTTATGGTTTTGACTAACTTTTTACTAGTGTATATTAGTTATAAAAGTTATAAAAGTTCCGGCTCTCATCATGACCCTTTTACGTATATAATTGTCACATCTCTTTATCTCTCTTGCCACTCCCACTTCTGCTCTCTCTTTACAAATGTGTTCCTTCTACTTTCATTCTTTTATTTCCTTTTTCAAAATTATCAGCACAGTATTAGATTTCCACATCTAATTAGATTTCCTGTTCTAGGTTGGCCAGGACTAAGTGTCGAGATTGTCTCAGAAATTTAAAAAAAAATATCCCCACTTTAATTCCATGATTTTTATACATCACCCATTCATTACTAATGATTGGTTAAATAGAACTACCGCCCAGTGCACCTCTTTAATCCCAGCACTTAGGAAGCAGAGGCAGGCACAGCTCTGTGAGTTCGAGGTCAGCCTGGTCTACAGAGTGAGTTCCAGGCTAGTTGAAGGTACATGGTGATATGGTGAGTCTCTCTGTCTCTGTGTCTCTGTCTCTTCTCTCTCTCTCTTCATGTACATGCATACACACAAGCACACACACACACACACATATACACACACATGCATATCATACATACATATCACATACATTCCTGGGAACCCCAGAACTCTGACACTCATTATATAGATGCTTGCACCCCATGTTCACTGCTGGTCTGTTCACAACAGAAACTGAGAGAAGGGAGCCCAGCTTTCTCAGGCATCTGTGCATGCTCTCCTCCCAAAGTGCGTGGGTGAGAACCTTTGGAAGCTTGTAGGAATGTCTCAGAGTCCCCTGCTAGCACCCAGCCTGGGAAGGGACTTGAACCCTTGTAGTTTAAACCCCTCCCTCAGCCATTGTATTTCACATTTCTGGCACTTCTTCTAGGACTCACCGGGAATGAGCAGCCAGTCCCTGCCCATTTACATACAAGACAATGAGGCTCAGAAAACAAAGCTTGCTAACTTAAAGAGGAAGCCAAGGGCTGCAATTCCCCTGCCTCTGTCAGTGGCCATTTTGGGGCCTAACGTGAGTGAGGTTGGGCTCCACAAGTCTCCTCTCTGCTTTGCATTCTAGAGACAGCTCCCTCCCCCCACTCCCAGTGTCCATGGTTTGTCCCAGGCTTGCCTGAGGCTGCTCCAGACAGAGGTGAGAAGAGGTAGCCTTAGGTGAACCAGGAAGAGGGACCGATCAACTGTGCTTTCTCTGTTAGAATGGAAATTGTTAAATGAGAGCATAAATATTTAATGGCCTGCAGTGACCACTCTCTGAATAACAATTTCAAGTCCAGCATATGCAAAATAAACATAACCACCGGGCCCAGGCCTCATGCCTTCTTTCTGGAGCCAGCCTGGTCCTGCACCCCCTTCAAGACTAGATCCCACCCCGTGCCTCAGAGGAGTTACATTTACATAATCTTCTACCTTGGCAGTGTTTTCAGAGCATGAAAGTAGGAGACAGAGTGCCTGTTTGTTTGTGGCCCTCTCGCACTGGTGGCTCCCATGGAATACCTCACCTCGGACTTTCTTTGAGACACTGATGGCTACTACTTTTTCATGGTGTTGATTTCTCCTATGTTTCTGTGACAAACACCTGAGAAGCAATGTGAGGGAGGAGGGTCTGTCTTGACTCATAGTCGGAGGGCGCAGTCCGTCATGGCGGGAAGGCAGTCAGTAGAAATGTGAGGCAGCTGGTCACATCTCATCCACAGTCAGGAAGCAGAGAACAACGGATGCTGTGCTCAGCTCACCATCTCATTTCTGTGCAGCTCAGGACCTCAGCCCTCGAATCGGTGCCGCCTGCATTCAGCGCAGATCTCTCTCCTCAACCTATTCTAGAAAGTTCCTCACATGTGTCCCCAGAGGCTAACCCAATCTAGAGATTTCTTCATAGGTGTGCTCAGAGCCTTGTCTCCTCCATAGTCTAGATCTTGTCAAGCTGACAGTCTATTAACCATGGAGGTCCCCATGGTGGGCTTTTGCTGAGATTTTGTTTCCCTCTTTGGAGCTCAAAACAGGTCATGTGCAGTCATGTCTACACCTTGCCCTCCTGGATGCTGCCTGACTCCTGTTCTGGTCCAACCCAGACCCCTTCCCTGCAGCCCATGTCTTGCTCATCAAATAAGCAGAGACAGCAGACCGCTTCTTGGGAAAGGCCTATGGTAGAAGCACTTCACAGCATCCCACGAGAAGTACCTCTGGGACCTGCTACTTCAAAGTCAGGCTCATTCTCTCACCAGAGCTTTGAGACAAACTCTGAGAAAGTCTCTTGAACAGAACAGAAATGCATACTGGTTTAGTGTAGGAGACACACTGCAGTTGCCCATGGTAGTTAGAGTTTAGGGGAACAAGGGAAGGTGTCTACACTTAGGGGTGGGAGGCACCGTGTCCAGATCTCAGTGGAAGACATGAGGACCAACTATGGCAGTAGCAGCCTTGGTGTGGCTGACTCCCTCTACACCGGGCACAGAAGTGCTGCTAAGCCCTGCGGGGTCTCTATGAGAAAGCAGCTGTTCTTATACCCATTATACAGAAGGGGAAACCAAGGATGCCTTTACTCTTGCTATTTCTAAGCCAGATCCTCCAGCCTTCCCCTTTACCTGTGACACCTTTCCGTGTGTTCTCTGTGGGAACAGGGGCCTGAGATGCCCTACCCTTCCCCTGGGGCCCTAACTAAAGCACAAAGGGTGAGCAGAGAGTGGGTCCCTGGTCTCACAGCTTAGGCCATTGTTTGTAGTCTGCCCTTCTCTCCCCAAATTCTTCTAAGACTCTACAGGGGACAGTGTTATGCCACGGTCCTAGAAACACTTTGAAATGTCTGGGGACATTATTTATTGTCACAGCCGGGAAGGGCTGTTGCTGGCATCTGCTGGGCAGAGGCTGGGGATGCTATTAAATGCCCAACAATGGAGAAGACATTCTACGACACAGAACAAAGAAGTAGCCAGCTCTGTAGGTCCAGGGCCAGAGTTGAGTTGCCCTGCTTGAGGCCTGGGGCCCAGCTTTGTCTCTAATATGTATCTTCTATTTCTGAACGCCTCCTTGACTAGAACACCCAGAGCTCATTTCTCTCCCCACCTCATGCCAGCCGCCCACCTGTGGCATTCGCGGTTCTTGCTGATCCTGTTAGCTTGGCTGGATGGACACCTGTTTCCTGTCACCATGCCACACAGCCCACCTCTCACTCTGGGCAGAGGAACCAACCTGTATGCCCTCCTTCCTGCACAAGGGCATGGACTTAGTTTGTGGGCTAGCACCAGCCAAAGTGTCCATGCTCTGCCAAGACACCAAAGAGACCCCCATCTACTAGGTAGAGGTCTCCTCACCCTAGGACACAATGTCTAACCTGTCAGACACCACCCGTCCACTTTTACCAAGGCATTAGTTTCGGGCACCCAGAGGTTCTGTTCCTTAGAGTCCCAGTGTGGGGGCAGATCTGGCAATAGAGAAAAGGATTCTGTGACCCATGCCTAAAAATACAAGTATTATCCAATTGTCAACTATCATTCAGCAGTGACAGCTGACTGCCTGACGCAGACAACAGGCCCCTGGCAACGGGACTGGCTCCCTGGGTGTCTTTCACTCTGGATATTAGGATGGATCTAGGCCGGCCTGCTTCCCCACTCAGTGTTCTAGGCTCTGAGCTGGGGCACAAGCTGGCTCCGGACCCGTGGGAAGGAGAATGAAAGGCACTGGGCCTGCTGAGCTGGTCCCCTTTCTTCAGGCTTCCACCCCCTAGGGAGATGTCCCTCCTCCTGTGAGTGGAGTGAAGCTTTCAAAGTACATTTCTGCTGGAGCAGGGGCCAGAAGGTTAAGTCCACACAGACTCACCCCAGCTTGGGTTCTCAGTAAAAAACAGCCTCTCCCTATCTCATCTATTCGAGAAGAGGGCTCTGAATCAGACAGAACCCTACCACCCCAGCCCTGTCTCTGCCCTGCTAAACAGAGCCCTGCTCTAGGCCTTGAGAAGTTCTTTCTTCCACAAAGGATTTTCCCAAGTTTTCCCTTTCTGCTGGGGCTTGCAATAACCACCACTGGCCCAGTGGCCTGTCTAAGCGGCTCCTAGGGGTCCTTCAGCAACATTTATGCCCATTGTACAGTGTCCTTAGCCAGGCAGGTCTTGGGGAAATCCAGTGGGGTATCAAAGACAGCAGCTCAAGTCCCAGCTCTGCTCCTATGAGGTCCTGTGGCCTTGAGTCTGAATCCCCCCAAAGCCCAATTCCTCACCTTTAAAAAGAACTTGATCCTGACATGATGGCACAGACCTGCAATCCCAGCACTCGGGATTTTGAATTTGGGGACAGCCTGGGCTACACAGAGAGACCCTAAAGTGGGGGCATCTCGACACCTGGCTTATGGGGCTCACGTGATTGGTAAATGCCAAGAACAACACTACTGCAGCCACCTGTAATGCTGGGTGCTGCTGTCATAAGCTTCAGACCCAAAAAGTGAGGCTATGCCATCAGACCTGAGTCTGAGGTCCGACTCCATTGCTAGCAGGGCTTAGAGGCTGCTCTGCGTCCCCTGCCCGCCCCACCCCCAAAATCCCAAAGCACTGACATCCTAACCCAGTTCTTCAGAAGGTGACAATATTTGGAGAGTAGGCTGGTCCCTGAATCTATTATTCCTGATATCTACAAGGAGATGGCCACGTTTCAATGGAGGCACATGTTAGAATCCTGTGTACGACCAGGGACTGTGAGCTACTTGCCAAGGTTTGGTGAGAGTTGTGGAATGGATTCTTTAGAGGCCCTCGGGAGAATCGAGGTCCATCGATGCCTTGGTTTGGACTCTCACCCCTCAACCTACACAAGAATTAACCCTCATTGCTGGAAACTGGCCAATTCCATTGGTTAATGCCAGTCTTAGTAAAGGAAGCACACGTGTCCCAACTGTGGGATCCTTCAGTGTGTCCAGGGACCGAGGGACGGTGCAGATAGAGCAGTGGGCGTCTAACTTCACTGAAGCCTGAAATTCAAGGAATCTTCAGAGAAAGGATCACAGAGTTGGGAAATACACAACACCAGCTAAAGGGACCCACCGTAGATCCCAAGTGAGGAATTTTTGTTTCTAGATAGCGTGTTGAACTTAACACATAATAACAGAGTTTCCAGCAGCAGCTAGCACATAGATGTCTCTGGAATTTGCCATGGTAGGGATAGAGGGAGAAAGGTAGGCCTTTTGGTTGTAGGAGGCCTGGGCCTCTGGAGGAACTGAGCAGGGTACATACAGTATGAGCTTTTGTACTTCAGCCAGATACCATGAGGACTGTAGTTGTGTTGGCAAAAGCAGGAAGGACTCTAGGGAAGCCGGTCCTGAAGGCAGCCAAAAAGACCAAAATGGACTTCTTTCAGACCAGCTGAAGGGCTTGCAGCTCCCAGCAAGCACTCTCTCCTGGGACGGTCGCCCTGAGCTCCAGTGTGAGAGGTGGGCCAACTGAGGTAAACCCAAAGAAGCTACGAGAGGTGCAGGGTGGGGGTAAGGAGCCCCCTCCATGGAAGGCCTCGCTGGGGGTGGGGCAAGTGGAGGGAGATGCAGGTTTTCTGGGAGAGGGAAAGAGAGTCGGAGATCACTTTGAAAATAGTAAGTTACCTTCAGCCTTTTGCTATTGGGTAGGCCATGCTGAGCACCAAGCAACACTTCTCGCTGTGTCCCTACCTCCACCCAGTGCAAGCTGGGGAGCCAGGCTGCCGGAATCAGATGGCAGCCCACGCTCAGCCAGTGTCAGACCCAGGATTTGTTACTAATTCTTCTGTCCTTGGATCCCTGGGACATTCAGCTTCATGGTGGAAACAGAATCCACCAAGCTCACAGTATACCGGCTCACACCTCGCCCACCCGTGACCTTCCGGAGGCCACATTTGTTTGGGCAGTTACACTTACAGGAAAATAGATGCTAGCCCTGGAGACCAGTTAAGCATCCTAACCGTGGATGGGTTCACACTGTCACCGTCCCCCAGGCTCTGAGCCTGGAAGGTCTCCAGACCAGCATCTCCTAAGAGCTCTCGGGGTCTTCCCTCCACAGATCATGCCTGTATCTGGCCCCCTGTGGCCCTCAACCCTTTCACTTCTATGACAACTGACTGTGACATTGCCTCTTTCCCAAGCTCTCTTAGATCAGGGCATCGATGACCTTTCACCTCTATTTCGATAAGTGCTGAACTAGCAAATACAAATGCCCGAGCCCTGCAAGCCCCAGGCTGGCCATCGGTGCGGGGCATGGGAGATCAGCCAGGCTTCCCAAAGGAGGTAGCACTTAATGAACCCATGGGACGAGTGGCATGTTGACCAGACAATAACTTAGACTTGAGTGACACTCTGCCACAGCTGCTGTTATAGACAGGATAGAAGATTGGAAGAAGTCATCATTGCTCCAGACCAAACTGAGTCCCAGAGGCTGTTAGACTTCAGGAAGGTATTAGAATTAGAGAGGCATCAAGAGTTTTATGTATATACATAATATATATTATACATATTATATAAAATATGTATGTATAAAATACATATTATATAGTATATAATATATAAATATGCATTTATACATTCATATATTTACATCATACATATATGATTATGCCATATATATCTATCATATATGATAGACAAGAATTATATGAGGGTAGATAAATAATATATAGATAGATATAGATACAAACATTGATAGATATACACACTGATAAATAATCGGTACATACATATACATGTTCGTGTGTGTATGTGCATGTGTGTGTGAGTATGCATGCATGTGAGTGTGTGTTCATGTGCATGTGTGTGAGTGTTTGTGCACATATGTGTTCGTGTGAGTGCACTTATGTGTATGTGCACGAATATGTGCGTGTGCATGTGAGTGCGTATGAGCGCGTGTGTGACTGTGTGGGTGTGGGTGTGAGTGTGAGTGTGTATGCCTGTGTGTATGTGTATGTGCATGCGTGTGAGTGTGTGTTCATGTGTGTGTTTGTGTGAGTGTGCATATGTGTGTGCACACATATGTGTGTGTGAGTGCATATGAGTGCATGTGTGAATGTGTGAGTCTCGTGTGTGTGTGTGTGTGCGCGCGCGCGCGCACTCGCGAGAGCGTGCACATGCACGCACGCATGTGTACAGGCCAGAGGACAATCTCAGCTGTCATTCCTCAGGAGCTTGTTTTCTGAGACAGAGTCTCTCACTGGGCCTGGAGCTCACTGACTAGGGTAGCCTGGCTGACCACCAAACCCCAGGGATCTTCATGCTTCCCTCCCACTTGCTGGGATTACAAGCACAGGCAGTCACCATTGCCTTTTCCCCCAATGCAGGTTCCCGGGATTGAGCCCCGGTGCTCACACCAGCCAGGTAAGTTCTTGACCCACTGAATTCTCTCTGCAGCCCCACCCACAGTGTATTTTATCATCCGGAAACTACTGGACTGCTTAGCATCTTCTGAGCATGGACAGTGTTCTGCTATCTTATCTCCACGTTGTCATGGACCTGGGGCTGGAGTTGAAGCTTCTGTCCCCTCCCCCACTCCACTCCCCCCCTTACCACCACCACAACACACAAGGTCTTTCCTAGGTAGGAGACATAGGCTCAGCAGGCTCTGTGTTTGAACCTGTTTTACCACATTTGGCCTCAGTAGGTTGGTCTCACCACTGGCCTCTGATTCTGGAGTTGCTAAAAGGACACCCTGAAACCCTGTGGGAGCCCTATAGAGGGCGAGCGATAACCTCGGGTTCCCTCTTCCCCTGGCCTGCGTTCAAAGCTGGTCTGACTTGACTCTGAAGAACACAGCATGGTACCTGGAGACCAGATGGAGCTCAAAAGATGCCCTGAGGGCTGATCCGACCCCTGGGAGGCCAACCACCCAAAGGACCTGGTGGATAACTAATCCTATTTTGAAGCCTTCTGCTTCCCTGATTACAGGCAAAGTAGGATGCTGAACTCTCCTGACCTTTCTCCTCCCAGGAGGCTGTAAATCCTGCCAACTGGTGATCAGATAAAAAACGTTTTCTTGTGAAGTTTTAACGTCCTCTTAGACAATAAAGGCAACCCGTTGGCCCCCTCACCTCATCTCCTGATAAAGCCAGGCCTCAGTGCAGGGCAGATCATAGGAACAGCTGCTGGAAGGCAGAAGATAACGGGCACTGGAGAGGAGAGCTTCAAACGACCTGGACTCCATGTAGGATCCCAGCTCCGTCACAGCCCCAGATTAACTTCCTTAGCAACACAAATCTGATTTGGGCACCAAAGGGGAAAATTAAAACCAGACACCGACATGAAAGGCTGTGTTCCGTTGGGTGTGTGTGTGTGTGTGTGTGTGTGTGTGTGTGTGTGTTCGTGTGTGAGCCTTTTCACAACAAGAAATAAGAATGTGTTCCTGAGAGGATTCTGCTTTCAACAAGGTGAAGCTTCAGGGAGCCGTGGCTCCCAGCAGCGCGTACAGTCATTTGGCGGGAATATTTTGCTGAGGGGCACAAAGTTTCCATTCTGTAAGCAGAAGAGGCCTGGGATGGATTCTTTCATCATCACCTGCCCTCCCTCCCCTCCCCCTCTCTACCTCCCTCCTACCTTCTCTCCCCATTCTCTTTCTCCTTCCCTCCCTCCCTTGTTCCTTCCCTCCTTCCCTCTCTTCCTACCTCCTTCCCTTCCTCCCCATCCCACCTCGCACCTCCCCCTCCTTCGTCTTCCCTCCCCCTCCCTCTCCTCCCTCCTTCCCTCCCCCTTCTTCCCCCTCCCCTCCTTCCCCTCCCCCCTCTTCCCGTCTTCCTTTGGTTCTTCCTTCCCTCCTTTTCTTGGTCTTCACATATCTTCCATCTCCCTACTTAGCCAAGGATGACTTTGAACTTCTGATCAGCCTGTTTCAACCTTCCCAGTGCTGGGATTACAAGTGTATGCCAACACCAGTTTATGCTGTGATGGAGATGGAACTCGGCATGCCAGGAAGCACTGTTATCAACCGCAGACCTACATCTCCAGCCCCGAGGCCCCAGATTCTATGAACAAGGACAATCTTGTTCACCATCCCCTCCCTGGTCATCAGCACCAATATAACACCTAGCGGGCAGATGTCCACCCAACATCTGTCTAATAAATGAATTAACTCATATTCAGTTCAAACATTTCTGTGGTGGGTTGAATAAGAATGGGCCCCCATTGTCTCATGTATTTGAATGTTTAGTCATCAAGGAATGGCACTGCTTAGGAGGATTAGGGGGTGTGGCCAATAGGAGGTGTGGCCTAGCTGGGGTGGGTGTGGCCTTGCTGGAGGAAGTGCGTCACTGGAAGTGGGCTTTGGGGTTTCAGAAGCCCAAGCCAGTCTCAGTGTCTCTCTTCCTGCTGCCTGTGGATTTATATGTAGAACTCTCAATATCTCCAGCACCATGTCTGCCTGCAGGCCACCATACTCCCCGCCATGATGATAATGGACTAAACCTATGAAACTGTAAGCCAGTCCCAATTAAATGGTTTCTTGTACAAGAATTGCTATGGTCATGGTGTCTCTTCACAGCAATAGAACACTAAGACAGTACCTGTAAGATTATTATCCGTAGGACAAACATTTTAGAGTTACAGTAAGTTACTATAGCAAAACACCATAGACGGAGTGGTTTATAAACAACAGAAGTTTCTTTTTCATAGTTATGGAGCCTGGAACTCCAAGGTCCCTAACAGATTGATTTCTGGGGAGAACCTGTTTCCTTACTCTGAGCTCACATGGAAGGAGTTAAGAGTCTGCTCTTGACAACTCTTTGAGGCACTACCCCATGACGTAATCCCATCCACCTCTGTGACAGTTTGTACCCAGAGTGTCCCAGAGGCCACATTTATAAGCTTAGTCCACAGCTTGGTGATTTTAGAAAGACTGAGGGAATTTTTAGAAGTAGGGCCCAGTGGGAGGTCTTGTGCACATTGTGAGCATGCCATGAGACACTGGCCTTTCCTTTTCCTCTTTTTCGCACCCAGCCTTGGAGTGGCCAGACTTCCTCCACCACAGGCTCAGAGCAATGGCACCAATCAATCGTGGACCGAGTCCTTCAAAACTGGGAGCCAACCCAAATCTTCTCTCTTTCCAATGGGAAGTCCCGAACTGCTGTTATTTCCAAACTTCAGAACAGACCTTCATCCAAAGTTCCCTGGTCAAACCGGGCCCAGCCTTGCATCCCTGAGGAATCTGTCTCCTCTCATGGGTTGGCCATCTGCTCTCTTCTGACTGAAGAATGTGTCACATGGGGGTGGGGTGTCCTTCCGTTCATTCCCAACACACACAGGCACCAGCTCTTCACCACAGATGCTGCTCGAAGGCGGTTCAAACGGGGCACCAATGGGTCCATGAAGGTCATAGGGGAGCTAGTGGGGGTGGGAAGCTGATGACCAAACAGCTTTTTAACATTCCAAGAAAATAACAGAAGAAAGGGGCTGTGAAAAATGGAGGGACCGTCTGAAACCGGGTCTTTCTGGAAACACTCGGGTAGACTAAATTAGCACTAAAATACATGGGAAGTCATCAGGGAAGGCCAGGATGTGGCTTGGTTGAGCCTTGTGTTCAACTCCCAGCAAAGGATAAACCAGTGCGGTTGGGACGCATGCCTGCCGTCCCAACGCTAGGGAGGTAGAGGCAGGAAGGTGAGATGCTCAACGTTATCCTCAGCTACATGACCAGACTGAGGTTGTAGCCCAGGCTATGAAAAATTTTGTCTCAAATAAGTAAATAAATAAACCAGGGGAAAGAGAGTAAGGAGGACGGTGGTGACCCCAACTGTCAATGAAAGCAGACCTGCACATGCTCATAAACCAGACCAGACCACAAGAGATGCTCCACAGAGCCAGCAGAAAATATCTGGAAAGAGGATGGGTGAATAGCAGGTAGACTTTGTTTTTTAGAATTTTTAAAATGATATTTATTTGTGTGTGTGTGTGTGTGTGTGTGTACATTGTATGTGTTCGTGTGGTCCCAGGAAGGAACTGAGGTCATGAGCTCAGTGGCGAGTGCCTGCCTGCTGAGACTTGTAAGGTTAGAAGGAGAGAGGTGAAGATCCATGAGTAATGAGAGCCCTTGCTCAAGTTGACCGTGCGTGGAGAGGACTGTGCAAAAAATGCCACAGCAAGGAAGTGGAAAGACCACCACACAAGAACACTTGTTAAAATCATTTATTTTCATTTTATGTGCAATGACGTTTTGCCCACCTGCATGGCTGTGTGAGGGAGCTACAGATGGTCGTGAGCTGCTCCGTGGGTGCTGGGAACCCAATCCAGGTTCTCAGGAAGAGCAGTCAGAGCTCTCCACTGCTCTCCAGCGTCCAAAGACACTTTTTAAAAGAAGAGAACAAACTCTTTGGTGAAACAGTGCCCTGTATACCAAAGGTTACTGACCAAACAGAACCAGCAACTAAACACGATCTTTCTAAAACATCACCTTCAAGAGAAAATGTACTAGCTGGATGTAGCAGTTTAATCCCAGCACTCGGGAGTCAGAGGCAGGAGGATCTCTGTGTGGGTTCAAGACCAGCCTGGTCTACAAAGTTCCAGGACAACCAGAGATACATTGAAAGACCTTGTTCTGGAAAACTAAAACCAATCAAAGAAAGAAAAGAAGAGAAGGAAGGAAGGAAGGACAAGGATGGGAGGGAGGGAGGGAGGGAGGGAGGAAGGAAGGAAGGAAGGAAGGAAGGAAGGAAGGAAGGAAGGAGTTCCTTTGAGTACTTAGCACCACAGATCACATAAAGAGAATGGTGTTGCTGCCAGATTTCTTTTTTCAGTAGAACAATTTATGGCAGAAATGTAATGCCTTAGTCGACATGCACAAGGCAAGCAGAGGAAGTTGTGTCTGAGAAAATGGGTTTCCAGAAGGGGAAGCGTGTAAAGATTAAACAAAGTCACCAACCTGTAGTTTCCAGAAGCCATTGCCACAGAGTCCTCCTGGGGAATCTGACAGACAGGAGGGTGCAGAGGGAAGGTGACCAGTGACCCAACACAGGGCCATGTGGTCACACAACAGAGCACACAAGGAGAGGATTGCTGACCATATGCACCAGCAAGGCGTGGCAACAGTGAAGACAGAGAAAGCTGAAGAGAGAGATAGAAAGGAAAAGCATTGATAAGTGTCTGCAATTCCAGCACTCAGGAGGCTAAGGCAGGGGGATGGTGAGTTCAACCCCAGGTTGGGTTACATAGCAATACCTTGTCTCAAGAAAAAAAAATCACAGACTGAAATCGGTATCACCACTACCAACATCACCATCACCGTCACTTTTTGAGAAATGGGGTCTGATGTACCCCACGATAATCCTGATACCAGTATGCACCCGAGGATGACCTGGAACTTCTGACCCTTTGACCTTTCGATCCCAAGTGCTGACATTATGGGTGTGAGCCACCACACTCAGTCATATGTGGTTGCTTGGGGCCAAACAGAGGGATTCACACATACTAGACAAGTACTCTCTAAGGATTGAGCTACAACTGGGGGATGCAGCTCAGTGGTACAGTCTTCAGGCAGCATTATGAGGTCCTGGATTTAATCTCAAGTATCAAAAAAAAAAAAATTCCCCGCAACCATTGAGTCGAAGGTACACTGACAACTGGGCCACGGACTCAGTGGTGATGGTTTTATGGATGTCACAGGATTGGGTAACAGTGGAGGGTTGCAACTGTAACCTCCTTAAGCCCCTGACCATGAGGATGACTGACATGAGGAAAATAGATAAAAGGTAACAGAAGTAAAAATGGCTGTAGCAAAAAAATCTAAACTAACGAGTTCAGTTTGAATTGTTGGAGCCGTTTGCTTTTGCATACTACAGATGCTCTAACTCCGCACACTGACAGGCCTGCCGAGAGGCCAACAGAGGTTAACTCAGAGGCTTGAAAGGAAGGGCTCACACCGGAAAACCCGCAGGAGAGAACGAAGAATGCAAAAATCTTCATGAGCTTGAGATAGAAAAAGAAAAGGCTTAGGATGAAGAGACTATCAACCAGCAAAGAAAAAAAAAAAAGAGATCAATTGGACTTCATTAAGCTAACCACTTCCTGCATTAAAAATTAAAGTTACGCCAGGAGCGGCAGGACCCCTGCCTGAGACGCCGCCGGAACCTGAAGGAAACAGACCGGATAAACAGTTCTCTGCACCCAAATCCCGTGGGAGGGAGAGCTAAACCTTCAGAGAGGCGGACAAGCCTGGGAAACCAGAAGAGACTGCTCCCTGCACACACATCTCGGACGCCAGAGGAAAACACCAAAGGCCATCTGGAACCCTGGTGCACTGAAGCTCCCAGAAGGGGCGGCACAGGTCTTCCTGGTTGCTGCCGCCGCAAAGAGCCCGTGGGCAGCACCCCGCGAGCGAACTTGAGCCTCGGGACCACAGGTAAGACCAACTTGTATGCTGCAAGTGACCTGCCTGGTGAACTCAAGACACAGGCCCACAGGAACAGCTGAAGACCTGTACAGAGGAAAAACTACACGCACGAAAGCAGAACACTCTGTCCCCATAACTGGCTGAAAGAAAACAGTAAAACAGGTCTACAGCACTCCTGACACACAGGCTTATAGGACAGTCTAGCCACTGTCAGAAATAGCAGAACAAAGTAACACTAGAGATAATCTGATGGCGAGAGGCAAGCGCAGGAACCCAAGCAACAGAAACCAAGACTACATGGCATCATCGGAGCCCAATTCTCCCACCAAAACAAACATGGAATGTCCAAACACACCAGAAAAGCAAGATCTAGTTTCAAAATCATATTTGATCGTGATGCTGGAGGACTTCAAGAAAGACGTGAAGAACTCCCTTAGAGAAACACAGGAAAACATTAATAAACAAGTAGAAGCCTACAGAGAGGAATCGCAAAAATGCCTGAAAGAATTCCAGGAAAACATAAATAAACAAGTAGAAGCCCATAGAGAGGAGACACAAAAATCCCTGAAAGAATATCAGGAAATCATAAATAAACAAGTAGAAGCCCATAGAGAGGAGTCACAAAAATCCCTGAAAGAATTCCAGGAAAACACAATCAAACAGTTGAAGGAATTAAAAATGGAAATAGAAGCAATCAAGAAAGAACACATGGAAACAACCCTGGATATAGAAAACCAAAAGAAGAGACAAGGAGCTGTAGATACAAGCTTCACCAACAGAATACAAGAGATGGAAGAGAGAATCTCAGGAGCAGAAGATTCCATAGAAATCATTGACTCAACTGTCAAAGATAATGTAAAGCAGAAAAAGCTACTGGTCCAAAACATACAGGAAATCCAGGACTCAATGAGAAGATCAAACCTAAGGATAATAGGTATAGAAGAGAGTGAAGACTCCCAGCTCAAAGGACCAGTAAATATCTTCAACAAAATCATAGAAGAAAACTTCCCTAACCTAAAAAAAAGAGATACCCATAGGCATACAAGAAGCCTACAGAACTCCAAATAGATTGGACCAGAAAAGAAACACCTCCCATCACATAACAGTCAAAACACCAAACGCACAAAATAAAGAAAGAATATTAAAAGCAGTAAGGGAAAAAGGTCAAGTAACATATAAAGGCAGACCTATCAGAATCACACCAGACTTCTCGCCAGAAACTATGAAGGCCAGAAGATCCTGGGACTGATGTCATACAGACCCTAAGAGAACACAAATGCCAGCCCAGGTAACTGTATCCTGCAAAACTCTCAATTAACATAGATGGAGAAACCAAGATATTCCATGACAAAACCAAATTTACACAATATCTTTCTACAAATCCAGCACTACAAAGGATAATAAATGGTAAAGCCCAACATAAGGAGGCAAGCTATACCCTAGAAGAAGCAAGAAACTAATCGTCTTGGCAACAAAACAAAGAGAATGAAAGCACACAAACATAACCTCACATCCAAATATGAATATAACGGGAAGCAATAACCACTATTCCTTAATATCTCTCAACATCAATGGCCTCAACTCCCCAATAAAAAGACATAGATTAACAAACTGGATACGCAACGAGGACCCTGCATTCTGCTGCCTACAGGAAACACACCTCAGAGACAAAGACAGACATTACCTCAGAGTGAAAGGCTGGAAAACAATTTTCCAAGCAAATGGTCAGAAGAAGCAAGCTGGAGTAGCCATTCTAATATCAAATAAAATCAATTTTCAACTAAAAGTCATCAAAAAAGATAAGGAAGGACACTTCATATTCATCAAAGGAAAAATCCACCAAGATGAACTTTCAATCCTAAATATCTATGCCCCAAATACAAGGGCACCTACATATGTAAAAGAAACCTTACTAAAGCTCAAAACATACATTGCACCTCACACAATAATAGTGTGAGATTTCAACACCCCACTCTCATCAATGGACAGATCATGGAAACAGAAATTAAACAGAGATGTAGACAGACTAAGAGAAGTCATGAGCCAAATGGACTTAACGGATATTTATAGAACATTCTATCCTAAAGCAAAAGGATATACCTTCTTCTCAGCTCCTCATGGTACTTTCTCCAAAATCGACCATATAATTGGTCAAAAAACGGGCCTCAACAGGTACAGAAAGATAGAAATAATCCCATGCGTGCTATCGGACCACCACGGCCTAAAACTGGTCTTCAATAACAATCAAGGAAGAATGCCCACATATACTTGGAAATTGAACAATGCTCTACTCAATGATAACCTGGTCAAGGAAGAAATAAAGAAAGAAATTAAAAACTTTTTAGAATTTAATGAAAATGAAGGTACAACATACCCAAACTTATGGGACACAATGAAAGCTGTGCTAAGAGGAAAACTCATAGCGCTGAGTGCCTGCAGAAAGAAACAGGAAAGAGCATATGTCAGCAGCTTGACAGCACACCTAAAAGCTCTAGAACAAAAAGAAGCAAATACACCCAGGAGGAGTAGAAGGCAGGAAATAATCAAACTCAGAGCTGAAATCAACCAAGTAGAAACAAAAAGGACCATAGAAAGAATCAACAGAACCAAAAGTTGGTTCTTTGAGAAAATCAACAAGATAGATAAACCCTTAGCCAGACTAACGAGAGGACACAGAGAGTGCGTCCAAATTAACAAAATCAGAAATGAAAAGGGAGACATAACAACAGATTCAGAGGAAATTCAAAAAATCATCAGATCTTACTATAAAAACCTTTATTCAACAAAACTTGAAAATCTTCAGGAAATGGACAATTTCCTAGACAGATAACAGGTACCGAAGTTAAATCAGGAACAGATAAACCAGTTAAACAACCCCATAACTCCTAAGGAAATAGAAGCAGTCATTAAAGGTCTCCCAACCAAAAAGAGCCCAGGTCCAGACGGGTTTAGTGCAGAATTCTATCAAACCTTCATAGAAGACCTCATACCAATATTATCCAAACTATTCCACAAAATTGAAACAGATGGATCACTACCGAATACCTTCTACGAAGCCACAATTACTCTTTTACCTAAACCACACAAAGACACAACAAAGAAAGAGAACTTCAGACCAATTCCCCTTATGAATATCGACGCAAAAATACTCAACAAAATTCTGGCAAACCGAATCCAAGAGCACATCAGAACAATCATCCACCATGACCAAGTAGGCTTCATCCCAGGCATGCAGGGATGGTTTAATATACGGAAAACCGTCAACGTGATCCATTATATAAACAAACTGAAAGAACAAAACCACATGATCATTTCATTAGACGCTGAGAAAGCATTTGACAAAATTCAACACCCCTTCATGATAAAAGTCCTGGAAAGAATAGGAATTCAAGGCCCATACCTGAACATAGTAAAAGCCATATACAGCAAACCAGTAGCTAGCATTAAACTAAATGGAGAGAAACTTGAAGCAATCCCACTAAAATCAGGGACTAGACAAGGCTGCCCACTCTCTCCCTACTTATTCAATATAGTTCTTGAAGTTCTAGCCAGAGCAATCAGACAACAAAAGGAGGTCAAGGAGATACAGATCGGAAAAGAAGAAGTCAAAATATCACTATTTGCAGATGATATGATAGTATATTTAAGTGATCCCAAAAGTTCCACCAGAGAACTACTAAAGCTGATAAACAACTTCAGAAAAGTGGCTGGGTACAAAATTATCTCAAATAAATCAGTTGCCTTCCTCTATACAAAAGAGAAACAAGCCGAGAAAGAAATTAGGGAAACGACACCCTTCATAATAGACCCAAATAATATAAAGTACCTCGGTGTGACTTTAACAAAGCAAGTAAAAGATCTGTACAATAAGAACTTCAAGACACTGAAGAAGGAAATTGAAGAAGACCTCAGAAGATGGAAAGATCTCCCATGCTCATGGATTGGCAGGATTAATATAGTAAAAATGGCCATTTTACCAAAAGCAATCTACAGATTCAATGCAATCCCCATCAAAATACCAATCCAATTCTTCAAAGAGTTAGACAGAACAATTTGCAAATTCATCTGGAATAACAAAAAACCCAGGATAGCTAAAGCTATCCTCAACAATAAAAGGACTTCAGGGGGAATCACTATCCCTGAACTCAAGCAGTATTACAGAGCAATAGTGATAAAAACTGCATGGTATTGGTACAGAGACAGACAGATAGACCAATGGAATAGAATTGAAGACCCAGAAATGAACCCACACACCTATGGTCACTTGATTTTTGACAAAGGAGCCAAAACCATCCAATGGGAAAAAGATAGCATTTTCAGCAAATGGTGCTGGTTCAACTGGAGGTCAGCATGTAGAAGAATGCAGATCGATCCATGCTTATCACCCTGTACAAAGCTTAAGTCCAAGTGGATCAAGGACCTCCACACCAAACCAGACACACTCAAACTAATAGAAGAAAAACTAGGGAAGCATCTGGAACACATGGGCACTGGAAAAAATTTCCTAAACAAAACACCAATGGCTTACGCTCTAAGATCAAGAATCGACAAATGGGGTCTCATAAAACTGCAAAGCTTCTGTAAGGCAAAGGACACTGTGGTTAGGACAAAACGGCAACCAACAGATTGGGAAAAGATCTTTACCAATCCTACAACAGATAGAGGCCTTATATCCAAAATATACAAAGAACTCAAGAAGTTAGACCGCAGGGAAACAAATAACCCTATTAAAAATGGGGTTCAGAGCTAAACAAAGAATTCACAGCTGAGGAATGCCGAATGGCTGAGAAACACCTAAAGAAATGTTCAACATCTTTAGTCATAAGGGAAATGCAAATCAAAACAACCCTGAGATTTCACCTCACACCAGTGAGAATGGCTAAGATCAAAAACTCAGGTGACAGCAGATGCTGGCAAGGATGTGGAGAAAGAGGAACACTCCTCCATTGTTGGTGGGATTGCAGACTGGTACAACCATTCTGGAAATCAGCCTGGAGGATCCTCAGAAAATTGGACATTGAACTGCCTGAGGATCCAGCTATACCTCTCTTGGGCATATGCCCAAAAGATGCCCCAACATATAAAAAAGACACATGCTCCACTATGTTCATCACAGCCTTATTTATAATAGCCAGAAGCTGGAAAGAACCCAGATGCCCTTCAACAGAGGAATGGATACAGAAAATGTGGTACATCTACACAATGAAATATTACTCAGCTATCAAAAACAACGACTTTATGAAATTCGTAGGCAAATGGTTGGAACTGCAAAATATCATCCTGAGTGAGCTAACCCAATCACAGAAAGACATACATGGTATGCACTCATTGATAAGTGGCTATTAGCCCAAATGCTTGAATTACCCTAGATGCCTAGAACACATGAAACTCAAGATGGATGATCAAAATGTGAATGCTTCACTCCTTCTTTAAAAGGGGAACAAGAATACCCTTGGCAGGGAAGAGAGAGGCAAAGATTAAAACAGAGACTGAAGGAACACCCATTCAGAGCCTGCCCCACATGTGGCCCATACATATACAGCCACCCAATTAGACAAGATGGATGAAGCAAAGAAGTGCAGACCGACAGGAGCCAGATGCAGATCGCTCCTGAGAGACACAGCCAGAATACAGCAAATACAGAGGCGAATGCCAGCAGCAAACCACTGAACTGAGAATAGGACCCCCGTTGAAGGAATCAGAGAAAGAACTGGAAGAGCTTGAAGGGGCTCGAGACACCATATGTACAACAATGCCAAGCAACCAGAGCTTCCAGGGACTAAGCCACTACCTAAAGTCTATACATGGACTGACCCTGGACTCTGACCTCATAGGTAGCAATGAATATCCTAGTAAGAGCACCAGTGGAAGGGGAAGCCCTGGGTCCTGCTAAGACTGAACCCCCAGTGAACCAGACTGGTGGGGGGAGGGCGGCAATGGGGGGAGGGTTGGGAGGGGAACACCCATAAGGAAGGGGAGGGGGGAGGGGGATGTTTGCCCGGATACCGGGAAAGGGAATAACACTCGAAATGTATATAAGAAATACTCAAGTTAATAAAAAAAATAAAATGTAAAAAAAAATTCATACTTAAAAAAAAATTAAAGTTACCACTAATGTTCACTTAAAATAAGTGGATTTTTATGGAATTTGAATTATGCCTCAATAACGGTGCTATAAATTTAAAAACATGATAAAGTGATATTACTGAAAAGTAGCTTCCTTACTGTTTAAATAAATTAGGAAACTGAAAAATATAAAAAGACTTGTGAACTCCAAGCACAGCGTGAAGAAGATGCTCTAAAACCCGGCGTCCACCATCCAGTAATAAAGAAAAGGTTTTGAAAGAACGAGCAGAAGACTTGACCAAAGGAAGGCGTGCGACTAGAGCAGACACTTCTGCAAACCCAGTAGAAACAGCTGCTATGCTGGACACCGAGAGCAGACAGCATATGGTAGGGCTGGCTGGCTCACTCGGGCGCTGGTGGTGTCGGGTGGAAAGCAACAGACACCTTGGAAAGTTCTTAGAAACTTATAGCTGAGGTAGCTCCCTACAATTCCACTCTCAGGCTCTTCCCAAAGAGAAATGGGAATGCAAAACCTTATGGAGACACTCCGTGGGACAGGAATGTGTCTGTCTGTCTGTCTGTTGTTACTGTAACAAATGCCTGGGATAAATCAACTAGCAAGGAAAAGGGCTCAGTAGCAGAGGATCCAGCTCCTTGTTGGTGAACGGATTGCTCTGGAGCCTATGGCAAGCAGCCCATCATGGTGGGGACCTTGTGATGGCATGAAACTGCTCATTGTGGAGGCCAGGAAGGGGAGAGAGAGGTGGGTGAAGGAGGGAGGGAGAGAGGGAGGGAGGGGAAGAAGAGGGAGAGGGAAGCAGAGTCCCACAATTCTCTTCATGGACATGTCTCCAAAGACCAGAACCTCCGACTGTGTCCATCTCTTAAACTCCCCAACTCCCTATAGTGTCCCACAGAAGGCAAGGAAGGAAGGGGGAAACTAAGGCAAGCAAAAGCTTTACTTTGATGACAGGGCAGGGCTAGGGACCATTCTGCATCCTGAAGAGAGATACCAGTGTCCCAGGAGGGAATGGGGTGAGGGTGGTTCACACTTGGAAAATTCCAGCATGAGAGCACAGGTAGGGTGTTGAGAATGTATGCACAGATCTGGGGTTAAGTGTGTGTGGTGCTGTGAGATAATCAGAGGTATATCTGATGTTTACACACGGCTCCACGAGCCCCCGAGACTCTGGAGTGAGGAGAGCCTGCACATTAGCAAGATGACTGGGGATAGGAGACCCCAAACAGGATGGTGTTCAGGTTCTCAAGAGCTTTGTTTAGTTAGATACTCGGAGGTTCCTGGAGAGTAGCCCATCTAAAGAAGGCAGGGAACTTGGTCCCTTCCCTGTGCCTGGCCCTGTGTGTCTCTTCCACCCACCCAACCACTTGTGTCTGGTGTTACTTCCTTTATGACCCATGGCTAAATGGTTTTTCCTGAGCTCTGTGGCTCCTTCAGAGAAGTAATCAGCTCAGATCAAATCAAATCTCCTTACAGCCATTCAGTCAGTCGGGAGCCACAGGTAAAACAACCCAGGCTCCTGGCAGTCCTCAGAAAAAGGGGCGGTCTCTGGGGACTAAACACTCCCCCTGTGGTAATGCGACACTCCCCGAGTAGCTGTGTAAAGAGTTGGGTTTCTGAAGTGCCCAGCTGGTGTCTGCTCAAGGCCCGTGTGTGGGAAACCACACACACAAACACATGTCTAATGCCAAAGATCCTGTGAGAAGCTGTGCGATGACAGAAAATGGACTCGCCCCTGACAGGGCAGGCGAGTTCAGAGCAAAGATTTTTGCAAGAAAAGAGAAGTGTCTGAAGTGACTAAAGGGACACAGGGACCCCGGAGCCGGGATCATCACTGCTGTCCAGCCCTGTGCTTAGTCAGATCCTGGGAGACCCATTGAGGCAATGGAGAGGCAGGCATGTGACCCCTGCTCCCTCCTCAGGACACCCCTGCTCCTTTCTGTCATCTACTATGTCCCTATGGTTGGCCAAAACGCTTCATGAGAGAGGGGTAGGGTGGCTAAGAGAGTACTCCAGCTTCCTGTCTTATTGTAGGACAACTATGAAGGGGACCCCAAAGAATCCGGAATAGAAGCAGTTCTCAACCCGTGGGTCCCCATCCCTTTAGGGGGTTGTGTGTCAAAAGTCCTGCATGTCAGATCCTTACATTACAGTTTATAACAGTAACAAAATTACAATTTATGAAGTAGCAACAAAATAATTTTATGGTTGGGAGTCACCACAGCATGAGGAACAACTGTATTAAAGGGTTGCAGCCTTAGGAAGGATGAGTTGCCAGCAGATGGTTCATGAGATCCAAGGACAGCTAGGGTGACTGAAAGGCTGTACTGGCTTGCTCAGGGTGGGCCGAGCATCCTCAGCTCTACTCACCAGTCTTACTGCGTGAGCTCACACCCCCAAATCTACAGAGCAAGAAACAAAGTTACAGTTCTGCTTGAAAACTTTTATCATCCTTAGTTTCTTTTTATGTTAACTTGACACAGAGAATCATTTAGACAGAGACGGAGAGAGGGCTCAGCAGGTTAAAGCGCTGGCTGCTCTTTCAGGGGACCCGGGTTTGATTGCCAGCACCAACTTGGTGCTTCACAAACACGTGTAGCTCCAGTTCCAGGGAACTCAATGTCCTCTTCTGACTTCTGTGGGCACTGCACACACGTGGTGCCCAGACAGATGTGGAGCCAAAACACCCATGTTTATAACAACGACGACAGAAATAACAACAATGGGTTTTAAAAATAGAGGAGCCATTTAGAGGGAAGGAGTCTGTTTCATTTAAGGGATTGCCCAGGTCAGATCGGCCGGTAGCTCTCTGTGTCTGTGGGGAATTGATTATTGATTGATGTGGGAGAGCCCAGCTCACTCTGCTAGTGCAGTTCCCGGGCAGGGTTCCAGGGTTATATAAGGAAGCTGTTTGAGCAGGAACCAGGAGTGGGTGAGGAGACAGTAGGCAGGACTCCCCCAGTTTCTGCTTTATTTAGTTCCTGTGCCCAAGTCCCTCAGACTGTGGCCTGGGAAGTATGAGATCTAATACACCCTGTGCATTCAGTCAGTGTTTATCACAACAGCAGAGACGCAGGCTAGGCCTCTTCCCTTCCTGCTGCTGACTCTCTGAGCTCCCTAGCAATGGCTGGTAAAGTACCGAAGGTTGGGAGGGTCAACGATGAGAACTTTTTTTTTTTTTTCACAGTTCTGGGAACCAAGGACCAATGGAGCTCGTTTCTGATGAGGCTTCTCTTCTGGCTTCTACATGTTTCTCCCTGTCCCTCATGTGGTCCTCTGTGTGTGTGTGTGTGGCTATATTCGAATGTCTTCCTATACACAGTCATGGGCTGAGGAGATGCTCAGTCAATAGAGTCCTTGCTGGGCTGTTTCTAAATGGAACCCCCTTACAGAACAGCACTGCTAAGTAAGTAGACATAAAGAACTGAGTTTGAATCTCCAGTACCCATATACCAAACCAGGGGTGGAGGTACGCACTTCTAACTCCAGGGCAGAGACAAGTGCACAGGGTGGGGTGGGGGTGGGGCTCACTGGACAGCCAATGTAGCTCAAAGACTTAGTGAGAGACCCTGTCTCAAAAAACTCAGGTGGAGATGTGATTGAGAAAGACGTCCTGATGCCAACCTCTGGCTTCCACAGACATCTTCGAGCACGTGCACACACACGTCCACATCCACACCAGAAAAAAGGAAGACAGAATTGTAGTGAATTAGATGTCCCCTAATACCCTCAGTTAGCCAGGTACCTCACTGAAGGCCCCATCTCGGAATAGTCACAATCTGATGGTCAGATTCTGAGGTATGAATGGCAGACACACCAGCCGTGTTCCCCATAGAGCTTTTATTTCAAATAGGGTGGCTATTCGTTTGGTCTGGGGACTGATCAAACGCAGAATGGCTTGCCTTAGCCGTCCTGTGGATGGGACAGGGCTCTCTTAGCCAGACACTTTCTCCCTAAGCCCTTCCCTGTTTTCGAATGCCAGGAAGGTGCTGGCCATCTGTTGCTCAGGCCTGGCTGAGAACTCAACCCCCAGAGTAGTTTTAGAATTTAAATCACCTCGCAGAGTATTAATTCTGCCCGCCTCTTTCCTATCCCAGATCCCAAAGGAGTTGATGGTAATGGAGACCCAGCCAAACAGTCTTCACACAGGCCAGCTTGGGTTCCCGAGGTGTAGGTGCTGCGGAGGGCTTTTATTTGCTTTTTAAGGGCTTCGAACTCCAGAGCGTCCCCCCACCCCCAGCCCTGGAGGGGCCTGAACTCTTTCCTTTCCACCTGCTGCAGTCTAACACAAAGCTCTCTGTTTGTGTCCCTGTGGCTGTGGAGAAATGGCTAACCCTCTGCGCCACCTCATCCACCAACAGGCCACAAAAAGCCCAAACATGAGGTGCGGATCAAAACAGGCCAGGCCGTGCCTCTGCCAAATCAAACAGAGAGGAAACAAGCCCAATCCTGCGGAGAAACCAGATTCCCCTGAAATGGCGGCTCCCTGCTGTGTCTGAAAGGCCTGCTCCAATAAAGCAGCTCTGAAAGGCCCAAAGGACCCCCTTGGCTCTCATCTTGATGGAGGTGCCAATAAAATTCTCAGAACATCCAGGCCGCAGGCCACAGGCCCCGTAGGCACTGCCCGGACAGACGTAAACCAGCTATGAGCAGCTGGGGAGTGGGCAGGAAGAGGCCTGCTCCTTACAAGACCCACCAGCCAGCAGCCCACAGGCCAGAAAGTAATGGAGAAGCCATTAGGGAGAAGAAGAAGGTGAAGGTAGCTAGATGGGGTTGGGAGGAGTCTGTCACCTCTCCAAGCCTCTGCTCCAATACCAAGCCCAAGCTGTTAATTCCATAGGAGCTTCAGGAAGGAGCAATGGCCGCCAGCAAACAGTCTCCTAGAGGAGTCTAGGTGGAAGCGGCCTCAGGAAACAACTGCAGACTAGGGGGCTGTAAGCTGAACTTTGAGGGACTCAGTCTTGAGACACAGTGTGTAGTCCGCAGAGAGGGAGAAGTGTGTGTGTGTGTATGTGTGTGTGTGTGTGTGTGTGTGTGTGTGTGTGCGTGCGCGCGCGTGCGCGTGTGCGGGCGCACGCTTGCATATATGTGACTAAGAATCCACGGTCACTGGACATACATACGAGTCACGTGTGCATTACTCTCTTCGTGTGTACAGCTGGGCCTCTTTATTTGTGGGATCGTGGAACTGGCTGTAGAGTCGGCCACCTGCTGTCACAGCCATTTGGAAAACAATGTAGTTAGGCCTTTAATATTTGCATCTGCACACTCTCATGGTTTCCTGAGAAAGACAGCATATTTATATAGCGTTTGGTGCATGGGAGGGTGTGTACAGGTGAAATACAAAGGCCAGGTCATTTACATACAGGACATTCATATCTGTGGGTTTGCATATCTGAGTGGATTTTACCCCCAATGCTCCTTGGGTACCAAGGGGAACTGTGTGATAGGCGTGGCTATGGAGAGGGCACATGCACACATGCGTATGTATGTTTATGTGTCTGTAGAGTTCCCAAGCTTAATAAGTCAAACAAGAGATGCATAACTAAATTTGGGTTTAGGCATACACACACACACACACACACACACACACACACACACACACACACACACAAATAGGTTTTAAACAGAAATATCCCCCAACATTTCATAATAATATACTAGAATGTATCTCTGTTAGTTTACGGGCAGAAATGAATTCAAATCAGTTTTGTTTATTATATTTAGTCTGAAAAAAAGAGTGACACACACTCCCCCTACACACACTCCGGAACACAAAGTTGTCCTTACAGAGGTGTGAGTGAAGCTCCCAGCTAACTGTGACATAAATTCCTTGAGGCCATCGGCAGGCTGGGATAGAATCCAGTCTGTCACCTGGAAGAGAGCCATGAGACTCTCTTGATGGATGTTAGTGTAGCGGCCAAGCCATTGGCCATCTGGACAGTCTGTGCCCTGGCCCTCGACGGTGCCTGTGGCTTGCCCGCAGCTTCCTGACTAGCCTTTCATTCATGCACAGACAAGGCACCCAGAGGATGAGTGAGGCCTCCAGGGATACACCCTAGGGCCCCAGTGGGAGATGCTACAGACCTAGTAGGGGATGGGCGGGGTCACTGGAGCACCCATGATCTGCAGCTCTTTCCTTCAGTGTGGCAAACCTGTGCTTCATGACAGGCAGGGGCTAGTGTTGGAGGTCAGCTTCCAACCCCTAGATAAAGACACACAGGTCATCCTGGCACCAGGAAAATCCATTTAATCACTTTTGGGCCTGCCTTCGTGATAATGTTTAGTTCCCAGTGCCAGGATAGTTTCCTGTCTTTCAAGAGGATGATTCAGGGTGACTTTCTATCTGGGCATCTCTCACACACACAGGTTGATAGATAACCCCTGCCCTCTGCAGAAATGCTAGGGACAAGAAAAGGGACAAGGAAGTCAATGGTCATTCTGTCCTAGTGAACCACAGTAGAGCCACCCAGGGAGAGTCAGCTGGCTCAGGGCTTCTCTGTGTACCCGGTGTGCTTGCCTACCTCTGCCCATGGCAAGCTCAGTAAATCCTTTCTGAGAGAAAGTGCTGGCTCCTTGGAGAAGAAGAAGAGGGCTGACTGAGCATGTTCACAGGCACAGGGCCCGCCTCCTCAAAACCTGAAAGGTGGGTGGGTGTCCAGTCACCACTAGCTCAGCCGCTTTTGTTTCCCCAGAGGAAGATACTAGATTTAAGTCAGAGAGACAGAAGGATGAACCTGGCTGGACCAAGAAAGGCAGGCGATGGCAAGGTGCGGGAAAGCGGCTTTTCTGGCCAAGAGAGAACCCGCAGTTCATCTTCACAACGTGTTTTTCGCCTGGAAGGTTCTGTCAAACCCGCTGATGGAGGTGCCTCGTGGCAATCCCATAAAGCCCAGCCTCTGCAACCCACACTCCATAGACTCTCCAGGAGGAGGTGCTGTTAACCCCACATGGGCTAGCTCAAGACCTATTCCGTGCGGGCTGTTGTTTTAGTGAAGGCTGCTGGGGCGCTGCAGTAGCACAGTCCCAGAATTCCCAGCGGCTTGCAGGCTGCTCACATCAGCCTCCCTGGCACAGCCCAGTGACCTCTTGCCTCCTTAGGGCTGAGTCTAGCCATCACTGTCACAGAGACCATTTACTGAATGTGTCAGGTACTTCGGACTTTACACAAACCCACCGGAGTCCTCTGGGTGGGGTGGGGGAGTGATTATTCCCGTTTTACAGGTGTGAAGGGCAACAAGTCTCAGGCCACTTAGGCAGTAAGCAGCTGCCCATAGGGCTTCTCTCTGTTGTCGTGTCCTTCCAGTCCATGCTCCTGCCTCAGCTGCTATCCTTGCATGGAGATGACCACCCCTGGCCTCAAGGATACCCTTGGCTAGCTATTCTTCAATGTGTCATCCAGAGCACTTGAAATAGCCTCACCTTCTCTTACTGAGCCCCAAATCAGGACGGAGTATTGCGGGACCAAGTAGAATCCAATCCCTTTCCTCGCCTGAGGGAAATCTATCAGCTTCCGGGACGGGGTACCACTCCAACTTCAGATGGGCAAGGGTCTGGCCTGGAGGCGGGGTTAGATGAGCATTTCCGAACAGGACGCTTCGTATCTGAAATGGAAGGCCCAGTGAGCTGGGTTGCTTGCGATCTAAAGAGCCCAGAAAGCAGAAGACAGAGAGCAGGTCCTGTTTTCTTTTTACCTGCACCAGGGGACAGGTGACAGTGTCTGCACACCGTTTTGATGGTCACGTGTAGGAAGGGTAGAACGTCTGTGATCTGGTGGGTATCGGTCAGGGAGGCTGCCACACCTCCTGTGATGTCCAGGACGGTCCTAGGAGACAAGACCGGTGACTCCCACAAACACAGGGTAAGCGTTGAAGACCCCTGACTTAGTCCTGTCATTTTTGCCTGGATCATTCACTGAGGCACCTTGGAGCTCAGACTGGGAGCTGCCTGATCTGGTTTGGAAGGTTACATATCACAGCCCGGAGGGACCCTGTTTGAAGGTCTCGAAACAGTAATGACAACCCCAGTTGAGACATCTCACGGGCCTGACTCTGCACACGGGAGGGGTGGCTGGCGGACTCTCTTACAAACCTCTAATAAGTGTAATGTGTTCAGTAGAGGCACAGAACAGCCGGACAGCCTGTCCAAGATCACACAGCCCTAGCAGGCAGAGCCCAGGTTTAAACCTAGAAGCGATAGGATCCGAAGCCTACATTCTTTCCATACTTGGCCACCCCCTGCAGAGTTCCCACATAACACACAGGCCCCTCACTTTCCAAAACAAACACGAGCATTCTGTAGACTCCATTCTTTCACGAGTGTGTCCTCTGTGCTCCTGTGAGACCAGCGTTTTCCGGTTCTCGGTTCACCAACCCCACTTGAGCCTAAGCCTCACTCCTCCCCATCCCCCACCTAATAGCAATCTCAAGGTCTGTGCTGTGGCGGGGGCTGCAGGTTAGGAATGACAGGCTGTGCCTGCCTGCAGGTGCACACCAAAGGACAGGCTCAGCTCTGTTCCTGCGCTCACCTCTTTGGCCTTACACTTAATCCTTGCGCTGATTGGCCCGAGCAGGTATTTTCCACCTCCAGGGTCACAGAGTCTTTGCATGCTTGTTTGGACAGCCAAGCAACCGCACCATGTGAGCCCTAAGACAAAGAGACCTCAGAGCCCCTCCCCGGACTGCACTGCAGCTGAGTGCTGTACTTGAGACCAGCCCCGTGTTGCCTGGGTCCTACACACTATGCTTTGTCCGAGGCTCACCCTTTCAGTCAAGGGGCACAGCTCAAGGCCAGATTTAGAGCAGGAGAGAATGTCAGGCTGTGCCTACTGCCCCCACTGTAGCCTCAGGGCTTTTGTCTCAGGGTCCCGGAGGACTTTGACAAGGTAAATGGTTCAGGTGCCTCTCTAGTCTGGATGAAGGGTCCCATAACAGCTCTCAGAACTTCTGAGTAGCCCTGACTCATGGGGAGTCCCAGATTTTTCTGCAGAGTCTTGGACAGAGACAACCCTCGAACCCAGAATGGAATGCATCCCTGGCTGAGGCCAAACGCTCATTTTTCATTGAACCGGAACAAGCCGGAGTGCTTTCCAAAGTCATTCACTTGGAACATTGGTGCATTGTTTATTCATGTAATCTTTCCTCACCGGCCGACTGGCGTCCTCTGGGTTGGAGCAGTTCAAGGCCGGTGGATGCTGGGAAGGAAGAAGGGAGGGCAGCCACTGAGAAGGTGCCACAAGGAAGAAATGGCCAGCCTGTGTCCTCAGTGCTCACCAGTTTCTGCTACACGAGTGGTCACAGTAATGTGCTCAAGACTGAAGAAAGAGTAGGGAGGGGCAGGCAGCTTGGAGACAGGAAGGGGTCCTAACAGAAGTGTCAGTAGGTACCCCAGAAACCAGGTAGGGCCTGCTTATGGTCTCAGAAGTCTGAGGAAGAGATAAACCTATATTTTCCCCGCCTCGCTGTCTGATTTTAACTAAAGGGAATTAAGTAAGTCAAGAGTATTTAGAGATGCAGTTGTGCTTTCAAAGGTCTGTAAGGTGTTCTGAGCAAAATGCCTGGTTAAGCATCCAACCATCCATTCATCATTACATCATTCATCATTACATCATTCATCATTACATCATCCATGGACCAGCCTTTATGGAACCCCTGCCTAAGCCAGAATCCTGGGAGTCTCAACCATTCCCTTTGAACTTTCAGCTTCCATAGCAACAGAAAAGCATCCCCAGGGACGTGCTCTTAGGCACTGTCTCAGTTAGGGTTTTACTGCTGTGAACAGACACGGTGACCAAGGCAACTCTTATAAGGAGAATGTTTAATTGCATTGAGCCCCAGCAAGAGGCTTGAGGATGTCTAGCTTGAACCGATCCCTCCTGCTTTAGCAAGACTGGGATTTTGAGGTTCAGAGGAGGATTTCCAAGCATGGGGTGACTGCTCCATCAACAATATCCTTGGCCTGTATACAATTTACAAAGTCTTCACTTCCAGAATGCCTTTAGACCTCCATAACAACTTCTGGGGTTGCAATAAGGTAAAATTAAGGGAATAGGAGGAGAAAGTGAGTTGGGGGTAGGGGTGAAGTCAATACACCAAGTGTGCCCACCTCTGATATAGAAGCAAGGCATGAACCCAGAGTATACTCTAAAGCTCTGGCCAGATGCGGTGAACTGATGCTGAGGGACTGTGGGGTGGATATCTCTAGTTAGTCACGTGCACCATCCTGAGAATCCCGGGGACAAACACCAAGCATGTGTCTCCTGTGAGGAACATGCTAGTCCAAGAACGTTCTATGGTGAATGTTTGGTGAGACCAATTGTGTTTTACAAAGATAGCTTGGACAACCTGTCCTGTGTGATTTTCCATGTATGTAGACTTTGATATCAGCACTCCCTTCCCCCCCCACACACACACACACTCCAAATCTGGACTGGCTTTAGTGACTCACTCCACCAATCAAAGTGATGTTAGCGATGTTTCAAGCCTTCTAAGGTGTGATGGTTCACCTTCATTGTCAACTTGGCTGGATTAGAGTCACCATGGAAACACACCTCAGGGCACATCTGTGTGCTTCCGGGAAGGTTTAACTGGAGGGAAGATGCACACTGAATGTGAAAAGCACCATTCCAGGGCCTGGATCCTGGGTTGCATATAAAGAGGAAAGCAAGCAGAGAATTGGCACTCATGTCTCTCTGCTTCCTGATGGTGCAAGCCCTGGGCCAGCCGCCTCGACCTCCTGCTGCCATGCCCGCCTCCCCGGGAACAGACTGCATCTCTCCACATGAGAGGCAAATGAACACTTCTTTTCTGAAATTGTTTTTCTTGGATGTTTTGTCACAGCGGTGACATGGGCAAAGATTTAAGAGGCGCAGAAGTACGCAGTAGGAACCTTGGGTCAGTCTCATGCGAATATTGGGATATCCCTCAGGTGTCGGCCACTGTGCTGTGGGAAGTCATGACTGTTTCCACAATGTCTGACCAAGCTCCCAGTTATAATAACTAGCATGTCTCACAACTGAATGAGCTATCCTGGACACTACGTATGGTCAGGCCTTCGAGTAACACTCATGTCTAAATTCTAACCGCAAACAGCAGGAAACGCGTGGAGAGGTTTCCAACCTGAGTTCTAGGCTGTCTAGGATGGTGACTCCCTATTCTTGTCAGTGAGGAAACAGAGTCTGCAGTTTTCCTGCAAACAGCTCGGAGAAGGATCCTCTGCCCCTTGAGAAGCCTGGTTGTCACTGAAGTGTTCCAGAGACTGACAGTGTGAGCAGGGGCCACTGGTGAGAGTGCCGTGAATCTGGTGTCTCTTTGCTTCATCACTAGCTGTTCAGCAGAAGGCATCCTTCAGGCAGGGTTGAGTCAGTGGCAGAGTAAAGTGCACCCAGGGCAGGTAAGTCATCCATGCTGCCCCCAAACTCCCAAGCATGGACGCCATACTTCTTAGCCATGACCTGACTCACTGAGAGCGTCGGAGTCAGGCTGTCAATGCTCCCTGCACAGAACACACCCTTCTGCTTTCTCTGTACTCTCGGGAGTGCAACCAAGGCAACACAAGCGCCGGCAGGGGGCTTGCTGTGCTGAGCGGGATCTTTGATGCTCCCCTATTTGTTAGAATGCACACATGCACGCAGCTGAAGAAAAATTCAAGCGGAATGTAGTAGCCCGTGCTTGTGATTCCAGCATTTAGGAGACCAAAGCAGGAAGTTCAAGGATACCCTGAGCTCATCTGTGTATTTGTGTCTTGAACCGGTCTTAGTTTATCTGGAGTAAATTGAGGGCAGCTTTCAGAACCGGGAGGAAAGGAGAGAGGGAGGGGGAAGGCCATTTTGCTAAGCACCAGCTACAACCAGTGCTGGCTGTTTTACATTTCCAAGGTTGTGACCCTGAGTGACTGAGGCAGGGTCTGTAGGACAGTCCAGTTAGACCGAGAATGGGGGAGAGGGCGGGAGGGGCATGGGGTGAGGGCCATCATTGCATCCCACTGCTGGCCATAAACAAAGGAAGCCTTTGAAGAGAAACTCAGCAACTTTGTCCATGAGTCCACTAGAACCAGTTCTAGGAGTTCCGGAGGAAAGTAAACCCAGGATTATCTCATTCTTGGATGGTCAGAGAACAGTAGACAAAGAGGCAGGAGAGAGGTGTGGGGGAGGGCAGCAGCCGTGGAGGACAGGGCTCCGGTTATGGCTCCAAGTAGAGTCACAATCGTGTGTGTGTGTGTGTGTGTGTGTGTGTGTGTGTGTGTGTGCGCGCGCACTAAAAATCAACTGCAGTCTGGTGGGGACACAACTAAATAAAAAAGGGTTGGAGAGAGATGGTTCAGTGGTTAACAGCACAATGGCTCTTGCAGAGAACCTGAGTTTGGTTCCCAGCACCACATCGGGGCTCCGACGCCCCCTACTGGCCTCTGTGAGCACTTGCACTCCACCCAAGATGGCTTTTTCTGAACACCTTTAGCATGATGCTAGTTTGTAACTGAATTCTCTACACAGTTGTTAATTTTTTTCTTTCTCTCACCAAGGTTTGTTCTCCTGCACAGTAGATGCTTGCCTTGCTGCGTGGTTCTTGTGTTTTGGAAACAGTTCTGTTCACACGAACTGGTTGAGGAGCTGTGCCCTCTCTCTCCTTGGTTCTCCCCTTTCCTCTTTTTTTTTTTTTTTTTTAAAGATGAAGAATATTTTAGGATTTCACCTTGTCCTTTTAGCCAGGCCTCTTTTTTTCCCACGTGGAAGAGGTTTACTGAGGATGACGGAGACAAGAGGGGAAAGAGAGAAGAGAGAAAAAGAGCCAGGCCTCTTTCTATCTGTTGGCAGCAGTTGTATCATGGCGCACACTTCGTACGGTGATGTGTCGCTCTTATTGTTACTGGAGCTTTAGAGCGATGACCTTCCGCTGTCCTCTTCTCTGACCTTTGCACTAGTTTAGTATACATCCTAACGGACAAGTTACACGTGTCACAGTATATCGCCAGCACTTTTCTTTAAGCATCTCAGTCAGTAACTGTCTTAGTCAGGGTTTCTATTCTTGCACATCATGACCAAGAAGCAAACTGGGGAGGAAAGGGTTTATTCAACTCATATCCACATTGCTGTTCATCACCAAAGGAAGTCAGGACAGGAACTCACATAGGACAAGAATCTGGAGCCAATGCAGAGGCCGTGGAGGGATGCTGCTTGACGGCACCACCCACACTGGGCCCTCCCCACCTTGATTACTAATTGAGAAAATGCCTTACAGCTGGATCTCATGGAGGCATTTCCTCAACGGAGGCTTCTTTCTGTGATAGCTCCAGCTTGTGTCAAGTTGACACACAAAACCAGCCCGTACAGTGCCTTTTTGGTCTGCTATAGGAGCAAGCCGATGGGAATGTAAAAAGGGGCAACCATTTTGGAAGATGACTGGGCAGTTTCTGAAGCCCTGCCTACCATCCCATCATTCCACACAGGTTAATGGCCTCGGGGACTGGCACATCCATTTAACAGAACACTGTAAGACAGGGAGCACAGCTTTGACGCCTGCGCAGGATGTAATTATCATACTGCTGGAGGGAGCCAGAGGGCAGATACGTGCTACTGCGCACTGTCAATCCCCTGGTGTCCCAGGAAAATGCAAACTCAGCAACCAGCCAGCCCTGTTTCAGGATGGAGAGCGGGAGAAGGAATCGCAAAGCAGCACAGGCCACGTCGTGGGTTGTGGGTAAATCCAGTGTCTCACTATAGCGGCGTTCCTATGGCAATGCCTGAGCCCCAAACTCAAAGCTTGCATTTTAAATATGTGTGATTTATTGCGGGTCAATCAGACATCAATAAAACCATAAACATTTATCTGCTTAAAGCAGATTGTGAGTGGCCTAGTGGTCAGTGAACTTGATAACCGGATCCAAACAACATGATCCAAACTGAGAAAATAATATTGGGAAAACAGGAGAGAAAATATAAGCCTGCTGTGGATCATCTAGCAAGATAGCACAAGCACACCAAGGAATTCCTAAGAAGAGACAAGGGGACAGAAATCACGTACAGAGAGATAATGGGCACAGTTTTCCCAAAGCTTTAGCAAAAGCTCAACCCCAGGGATTAAAATATAAAGGAGTTGACACAAGGATCAAATTCTCAAAAAGCAAAACTATAGAGGGTCATTAGAATTAGCCAACAATCCAGAGGGGGGGGTGGTGTGAGGGTGGAGGTCAGCAGTTAGGTCCTCAGGTGGCAGAAAAGAAGGGAGAAAGAAGAAACAGGAGGAGGAGGGCAAAGAAAAGACAGAGAGAATAAAGAAAAAGAGGAGGAAGAAAGAGTAAGAGAAAAAGGGAGGGAGGAAAGGAAGGAAAGAGAGAGGGAAAGAGGGAGGGAGAGAGGGAAGGAGAAAGGAGGGAGGGAAAGAACGAAGGAGGGAGGAAGGGAAGGAGGGAGGCAGAGAGGAAAGGAAGGAAAGAGAGGGAAGGAGAGAGGGAAGGAGGGAGGAAGGGAAGGAGGGAGGCAGAGAGGAAAGGAGGAGGGAGAGAAGGAGGGAGGGAGAGAGGGAAGAAGGAAGGAGGGAGGGAGGAAAGAAAGGGAGGGGTGAAGGGAGGAAGAAAACCCACTTTTTTTTAAGTATCCAGAATTTTAAAAAAGAAGAGAGACCCATGATGAGGGTGGCAGCAGCCTCCTCAATAGAAACAGAAGATTAGACAATGGAATCCAGTCCCGTGCTGCTTACTAACAGATATTCTCTGAGGTGCATGCTGTTGCAGGGTTTGTCATTTGAACACTGAGCCATATAAACTCAGATACACACTGTGCCACTAGGCAACCGCATCTTAGGTCTGTCACTGACCAAAACATTACCTCATGCTGCCTGACTGGAGAGGTGCGTGCGTGCGTGCGTGCGTGCGTGCGTGTGACACAGGAATTCGTGCACACGTCTGTGCAAGCGTGCTTACACAGAGGTTTTCCAACTTACTTTTTGAGACAAGACCTCTCACTGAACAGGAAATGTTTGAACTGGAAACAGCTGGCCTGGCCAGCGAGCCCTTGCACTGAAATTACAAGCATATGCGATTGCTTGGCTTCTCTCTGCATGTTCTGGAGATGAACTTGGGTCCTCACGCTTGTGCAAGGCAAGCACTTTATTGATGGAGTTTTCACCTCAGCCCAAGACAAGCACTATTATTAAAAAAAAAAAAAAGCAAAAAACCAAAAGAGATTGCCCAGTGGTTAGAACATTGATTGCTCTTCCAGAGGATTGAGTTCAGTTCCCAGCACCCAGATAGTGACTCACAACCAGTCTATAACTCCAGTCCCAGAGGATCTGATGTCCTCTTCTGCCTTCCACAGGCACCAGGGACACACATGCGGCACAGATAAACACCCAGGCAAAATATCCATACACATACAATAAAACTTAATGCATAAAAACAACAGCAAACTAAAAAAAAAGCCAAGATCAGTACTCCTGGCCCGGCATCAACTCTTCACAACAGCATCAGTCAACGCAACCTCATTACAGACTTACAGTCTCTTCTTTAAAATTTCGCTGCTTGTTTAGTAATTCAGAGTCAAAGAAGAAACTGCAAAAGGAATTAGGAAGCACCTTAGATTGGATATTAGTACGGCATACCAAAATTACATGGGAAGCCGTGTTCAGTTTCCAGCAAACCTCCCAAAGAAGTGACCAGCTGCTGCTGACGCTGGTGGACAGCTTCTGGTGGGACTTCTGGCAGCTTAGATGAAGTCTGAATAGATGGCAAACTGAGTCAGCACTGCCCGTGAGAGTTGACTCAAGAGGAAATAGAAAGTGTAAAACTCGAATGCCTTGCTTTCCTCCTGGATCTCCAACGGGAGTTACTGGTGGCTATGCTTACTTAGTAGACTGCCCGCTGTGTCTTTGTCCCTTTATCAATTTCACAAAGGTGTACTGAGTATCTCCGGAGTTTCAGGCACTTTACTAGGTGTGAGATACACAATGGCAGTTTTCATAAGTAGAGTCAATTCAGCGTGTTCTGCGTTGGTTAACAATTGGGATCTGGAGCCCTGGTGAAGGATCCGGCTCATAAAGAGACTCAAAGATTTGTTGATGTTACTTTCATGCAGTAACTTTGTGTCAGAAACTTGGGAGTTATTTATAGTCTTTGGAGGAGACAGGATCAGGTAAGATATAATTTAGGGATATTCAAAACAAAACAGACTATAAAAGGGCAGAGGTTTCCAAATTAGTGTCTGTTGCCAGAGAAATATATACCAGGATTCTTTTTTAAAATTGTGTCTGTGTGTGCCTCTGTGTGCCTCTGTGTGTGTGTGTGTGTGCCTCTGTGTGAGTGTGCCTCTGTGTGTGTGTGCCTCTGTGTGTGTGCCCCTGTGTGTGTGTGTGTGTGCCTCTGTGTGAGTGTGCCTCTGTGTGAGTGTGTGTGTGAGAGAGAGAGAGAAAGAGAGAGACAGACAGAGACAGAGATAGGAGATAGAGAGACAGAGATAGAAAGACCTTGGGTGTGTTCCTCAGATCACCTGCACCTTTCTGTTTAAGGCAGGCTCTCTTATTAGCAGGACATTTTGCCAGGCAGGCTACACTGGCCATCAGTCTCCAGGGGTCTACCTGTCTCCTCTTCCCATCTTGTCACCTCTGGGATGTCAAACATGAGCCATCGAGTCATGTCTAGCTTTTACATGGGTCCTGGGGAATCAAACCTAGGAACTCAAGAGTTATAAAACAGACACTCAAACCACTGAGCCATCTCCCCAGTCTTAGACCACGATTCTTGATAGAGTCTGAAAAAGAGATCTGTGGATGCCTGACTTGTTTGGTATCCTTGCTCATATAGGAGAAGGAGTGCTGCTGGTACTGGAAAACTGGGGGAGGGGCATCCAAACATGGCAGAAGGGAGCACAGATCCCCTCACGGGGACCATAGATCTTACATGAAACACCATGATAAGCAAGTGTGGCAGAAACTGCCCTGCCCTTGGGTATCAGGGAGCTGCCCTGACAGGACAGCTGGCCAGCCTCAGGATCCCTCTCTGCCTACACTGTCTTCTTACCCACAAGCAGGGTGGGATCCCCTAATCACTAAAGAGCATGGCCACCCATGCAGAGGAGGAGAGGCTGTCTGTAGGTTAAATTACACCCGTGTTTTTCTTCTGCACCCACCTAAGGGCATCTTTCCTTTCACTTGGCCTCTGTAGTTACCCCCAGGGTGCGGAATTGCTGGATCGTTTTGCAGATGGAATCTCTATCCATCCTGGAAGAGCAGGGTGGATGGATTCTTACTTTTCTTCCACAGCAGTCAACGCGCCTGGGTCTGAAGTGGTACCCAAATTCCCTCCCACTCCTGTCGACATACAACTCTGCAGTAGATGCTGAAGGTAGGTGCCAGGGATTTTATGTAATGACACACTAATTATTACCGCCTATTAATTAACATACTTCTGGGGTCAAATGAGGCCACTAACGTTGTAAACAAGAGCTGGCTCTCGGACTGTGCAGGCCATCTCCGGGAGGCAGGTTGAGCTGGAGTTGGGTAAGATGCTCTCTCCTGATGTAGGAAAGCCCATGGTAGCCCCTGAGAACTCACCTTTTTCAAGGATGTCTCAAAGATAGGTGTTTCTGGGGGTGCCAAACATAGTAAGGAAGCTGGGAAGGGGCAACTTGGGGGCAGTGGTGAAGCAGGCCTCCCCTTGGATGAGAAGGGCAGCAGGAGAGCCTGCTAGGGTTTTCCTGCCCTGTCCTATCTGCCAGAGAGTTCCTTTCCAGGACTGTGCAAACAACCAAGGCTCCCTGGCCTCCTCCCCCAGGGACCCCTATTCCTGGCTCCCTTGTTCCCCTGCACCTTTGAGCCTGCCTTGCTCATGGCCTTTGGCTTTCCCTCACACCTGCGTGAGACCTGCTGCTTTGGAAGCAGCTGCATGTGCCTTTTCTGCCACTCTCTTCTTCCAACCTCACCTTTTCTCTGTCCCTCTGGAGTTCCTCCTCCTGCTCTATTGAACAGATCTGGACTCGGCACCTGACCCCATCCCAGACTCAAAAGCTGTAAAATCCCAGCCAGTCAAAGGGCTGAGAGGCAGGAGGAGCACAGATTTGAGGCAACTTAGTAAGATCTGTCTCAAAGTGAAAATGAACGCTTGCCCAGCACATGCCTAGAACTAATCTCAACTCCGTGTGTAAAACAGCAAGAAAACATTTTCTGTGTCGCCAGACTCCTCCTGTGGGAGCCCCCAAACCAGCTGGGGAAGGCACCATAGCCACTTCCACCCCCAACTCTGCTTGTCTCCTCCATTCTGAGACGTGCCACATGGAGTCCAGACTAGCAGATAAGTAGTAAACTTCCGATGGGAGTGACCACTGTTCGAGTCTTTACCTCGCCTCACTCCCAGAGCATCCCATTCTAGCATCCACTCCAAGACCTTCCACCACATTCCTCATCTGCTAGACTACGATGATAACAAGGCTGATCAGAAAGACTCACGGACATGAGGGGAGGGACCGGGCTTGTATCAATAGATCAATCAGGGCTTACAAGTGTAATCAGAAACATTCCACCCCGCCCCAGCAGACATATGTCCCTTCTGTCACTTGCTCAATCCTGCTCCTGAGGACTGTGCTGCCTGCCCCAGGAAGGAATCCTAGGCAGTCCCCATGAAGTCTCCTGCTCACTCTTATTTTTTTTATAATGATTTCCTTTATTTTTTTAAGATTATAATTACATCATTCCTCTCTTCTTTTTGTCCCTCCAAACCCTCCTATATGCTACTCCTTGCTCTCTCTTAAATTCGTGGTCTCATATTTTCACTTTCATACACACACATACATATCTCCTGTTTTCAGGGCTGACCATTTGGTATTTCTTCCCAGGGGAAGAGAATTTCCTCCACTCTCAGCATTCCTTAGTGACCTATAGTACTCTATGTAGTGACCTATAGTTCTCTATGTAGTGACCTATAGTTCTTCTTGTACTGACGTATAGTTCTGTGTAGCGACCTATAGTTCTCCTTGTACTGACCTATAGTTCTCTGGATAGTGACTATAGTCCTCTGGGTAGTGACCTATAGTTCTCTGTGTAGGGTTGAGGCCTCTTAGTCTTTCCCATTCACTTTAGCATGTTTCTTGTTGCTGTCTTGCTCAGCTCATGTTTAGGAAGTCTTGTGGGTGAGACTTTTTATGGATGTAGCTCTTGGTATTTGTAGGAGACCCAGTCTCAAAGCCAAATCCCTGACTCCCTTCTTTAATGTTCCCCTGGCTTCTGTAATCTTTGGGACCCCCTACTTTAATGTTCCCCTGGCTTCTACAATCTTTGGGACCCCCTTCTTCAATGTTCCTTGAGTCTTAGGTGCCAGTGTTGTTACGTAGATGTAGCCATTGGGACTGAGCTCCACAATTCTGCATTTTCATTGTCTGAGGTTCTCTGTAATGGTCTCTATCTGTTATAAAGAGAAGTTTCCTTGATGTGGGGTGAGGACACTTATTAGGCTAGACTCTGGAGAAGGGTGTGTGGGATTTGGCTGGGTAAAAAGGTTGGACGAGGCATGTGGGGGAGCCTCTTTCTCAATCTTAAATATGTCTCTGAGGCCAGTGGTCCCCGAACTCAGATTAGTAAATATGTTCATTCATTGTAGTAGTCAAACTCCTACCAACTTCAGTCGCAGCTGAAGTACCTCTTCCTCTTTGGTGATGGCCTGATGCAGAGGGCACAAAGGATTCTGGGAACTCTCTAGCTGGAGTCCGGTTATCACAAGAGTACATGGCCTGTCATCCTCTGGTTCCACAATCACTTCAAAAAGCCTCTTAAAAAGTGACATGTGGGGGCTGGAGAGATGGTTCAGTGGTTAAGAACACTGACTGCTCTTCCAGAGGTCCTAAGTTCAATTCCCAGCAAGCACATGGTGGCCCACAACCATCTGTAATGGGATCTGGTGTGTCTGAAGACAGCGTACTCACATACATAAAGTAAATAAATCTTTGAAAAGAATGGAAAAGATTGACATCTTTTTCCTGTGTGTATACGTCTGTGGAGTGCATGTCAGGTACCATCTATCTGTTCTTTTGAGTCAGCGTCTCTTCGTGTCCTGGGACTTTCGAACTAGGCTAGGCTGTCCGGTTGGCCAGCAATTTCCACAGCACCAGTGTTACAAGCATAAACCACCACACCCTGCTTTTTCACAGATGTCCTGGGGATTGAACTCTGGGCCTCATGCTTGCATAACCCTCACTTTACTCAATAAGCTGCCAGCGCAACCCACCCTTCCTTCTTGACAAGATCACGTACCCCAGCTGAACTCAAGTCTGCAATGCCCCTGCTTCTGTCTCCCGAGTGCTAGAGTATCGGCTTTGTGATTTCCCTGGAGATTTCTTCTGGGTGAGTGAAATTATCCTGCTGTCCCTAAAGCTGGAGAAAGCATGTGTCCCACCATCTGAGACCTCGTCACTTTCGGATGAGAGAGAAGTGCTCTCCACACACCATTCCACCACCACCCTCCCACCCCAGTTCTGTGTTTGGGGATTCTCCAGGCTTTTGCCTGAATAATAAGTGGATGCGTGCATCAGTCAGTTAATCAACTCATTGATCACAAATGCTCAATGGGTTGTGAGAAGTAAATCTTCCCCAGACTACTTGGCCCTTTACGGCTACCTCAGCTGAGCAATTTTAGTGGGGGTCTTGGCGATTAAACTAAGCCAGGGAATTTGTCAGCATAAAAATTTAATCTAGACTGTTCTACCCCATTCACCCTGAGCAGTGGACAAGATGTATAATAGAAGATGTGGGGCTCACATTAGGTCAGCACAGCACAGCATCCCAGAGCCTCTGCTCTCAGCAGAAGCCAGTGCTCTGGGTGTGGTGGCTATCCTTCCTTCTCTCCTTGGGTTGCCATTCTTGTGATTCCTGAAGTCCAGCTGGTGAGGCCACAGTGGCTGTGGTACAGGTCCTGTAGGGCAGTGTGCATGCCTTACACATGGTCATGAGTCGGGTGCATTGCCACTTCTCTATAATCAATAATCGTCAGACTTCCTGGTCTACAGTATTCGATGGCCGATGTTCATCTCCTCTTTCCAGAGCAGCTGACACACTTAATGGACATTTCCTTTGTCTTCAAGCACACCCTTCACTTGCATTCTGCCCTCTCCCTCCTTAGTTTATCACTCCCCCTACTCCTCTCCCCTCCCCCTTCTGAGGATATTCATGATCAATCTAAATGGATTCAGAAGCCCTTACCTGACTGCCTACGGATGGTGGGGAAGACCTGTCCCAAGTGTGGGTGGTCTCCAGATGTAGTAAGAAAAGAAAGGGGAAAACAAAGGGACGCCTAACTTCTGGCTGTTGCCTCTCCTGTCTGATCTCTGAGTACAAGAAGAAACTCCTGCCTTTCTCCTACTGACCTGATCTCTGCCTCACAGCAGGCGTGAATCATGGAGCCAATAGCTGACCAATCCATTTGAAACTGGGAGCTGAAATACAAGATCTCTACCTCAAGTTGTTTCGAATGTTCGGTCACAGCAAGAACATAAACAAAACCAGAAAACCTAACACCTTCCCAATAACTCCCTCACCTCTCAGTCTCCTTTGTTTCCTTCCCCTCCTTTTCTCTCCCTCCTCCTTCCTCTCTTCTCCCTCAGTGACCTATCCACCCTCAAAGCATTTGATTAACACCACTCTCCAACTCTCTTCAGAGCCTGCCCCACTGCCACCTCTGGTTGGAAGTGTCAACAAACTGAAAGCAAGACCACTTTTGCTCACCTCCTGATTTATCCACCCCAGCCACTGGCCTGGCCTGCCTCAGTGTCGATCCAAATATCCAGGCCACTTTCTTTCTCGCCTCTCTCCCATCCCTCTCCTACATCAGCAGATCCCACAGGCAGTAACTTTAAGGTGTCTCTGGAATCTGCATTCTTTTCCCTACCCCGACCCTGGCCCAAGTCACTCTCAGTCCTTGCCTGGGTTTATTTCTTCACCGGCCTCCTCATGGCTTCACCCTGCTGCATTTTCCTCCACACAGCAGCCAGTGTGATCCTTCAAGACAGCAGATTACATTATGCCTTTCTTCTGCTCACAACTCTCATCGAGTAAACATCTCAGGATGTAGCTCAGTGGTAGAATACTTGGCTAACACACACAGTGATACCCATCAGCATCACAATACACACAAACACACACACATACATACAGATATAAACACACAGAGAGACACACACATATAAGCACAGGAACACACAGGCATTTACACATACACAGATACACACATACAGACACACAAACACAGACATAAATACACACATAGATATAAACACAGGACACATACAGAGAGACACACACAGACATAGATATAATCATGTGGATACACAGATATATACACATAGACACACACACAGACACATACACAAACATACAAACAAGATATAAACACACAGAGAGACATAGATATAAATGCAGTGACACACACAGATATAAACACATGGACACACAGACATATACACATATAGACACACACACAGACACGCACACAGACACATATACATTAGCTATAGCCACACACACACACACACACAGAGACACAGACACAGATATAAACACATGGACACCAGACATATACACATACACACACAGACACACACACACTAGCTATAGCCACACACACACACACACACACACACACACACACACACACACACTGCCTATAGCAATGACAGTATAGATGAATCCAGACACAGATTAGATGAACCAGCAAACAGGTGCTGTCTTCATCAATGGAAAGTCCCTCGATAGAGTTATAACTGGCAGTGGTGTTGGGAGGCAATGGGAAGTTGGGAGGCAGAGGGAGAGTTTAAGGGAAGAGGCCACTATGGGGGACATGCTTTGGAAGGGTATTACTTGTCTCCACTGCCTCCTTTTGCTTGCTCTCCTGGTCCTCTCTTCCAGCCTGTCAAAATGAGCAGTTGCACCCCACCAAGCCCGGTCACCATGAAGTCCTTCCTGCAGACCAGAAACAGTGGAGTCAGCTGATCACAGACGGTAAACTTTGAGTTGACTCTTCCAGGCATTTAGCACAGCAATGGGACACTGACCCCATAACCCATGGTCACATGCCCTTTTATTACTGTGTCTTCGCCTACTCAGCCTTCCGTACAGGGTTACAACTCACCTAGGGCAGCCTCCTCCTGTTTACTTACCCCATGCCCTGTGCCTAGTACAACCACAGGCATTTTTTTTTTTTTTTTGGTTCTTTTTTTCAGAGCTGGGGACCGAACCCAGGGCCTTGCGCTTCCTAGGTAAGCGCTCTACCACTGAGCTAAATCCCCAGCCCCTGACCGCAGGCATTTTTAAGACTCTCCCTGTGTTTGAGCAAACCCACCTGTCCTCGCCTTCCTACATGCCCACATGAAGAAACTGTCCCCAAAGTCACATCCTCTCCCATGACGACCAAGCTCCTGGGGGAAGGGGAGCCACCTTTCAGAGCCTCACAGAGCCCTTTCCTCAGTGCTACTTGCACTGGTGAGGTCTAACTGGCCACTGGCCTTTGTGAGGCCTCGTGCCATCAGTCCTTGCAGGGGCAGCCAGGTAAACACCATCATTACTGTTTGTGGAAGAAACTGCAGGCTAAGCAGTGTGGGGCTTGCCCAAAGTAACTGACTGAGCTACAACTTCCATTTTTCTCATCCTGAAAGGCACTTCTGACCCCAGGTCTTCCTGAAATGCTTAAATACGGATGGAGACTGTCTGGTCCTTGTGTCAACAAAATGTAGGTGTGACCACTGTGGTAAAGGGCGTGTCACTTTTAAAGGGGACGGAGGACATGGCCACAGAAATATTTCAAGGGAATTTACATAGAAGGAAGAGAATTAAAAACAGCCCTGGCTTCTACAAGGAAGTAGAGATGTGGTTTACAGCACAGCGTACACAGAAGCTTCTGGTAGGGCGAGAAAGATGAGGGTCTTGTGTCAAATAACCTCACACGGTACAAAGGTCTCGGGGTGTGTGCCTAGCTCACCTAGGTTCCCCAGAGTGGCAGAGGCAGTGTGGTGGGGGAAGGGCTAGACCAAAACACAGCACAAGTCATTCAGGTTGCTACTGTCTAGCCTGGCAGGGGGTGGGGGTGTGAATCCATGGTGACGAAGGAGATCAAATGAGGAGCCAGGTAGATGTGCGGAGGCCAGCAAGGGGTGGCTACCATTGTTCTAGGAGAGATGGGGGCAGCACAGTCAGGAGGTCATGGTGGGCTATGGCTTTTATTTTATGTTTATGTAAATATGGCAGCTTGATGTGAGGGAAGTGGGAAGTTAAGAGAGAGCTAAGGGGACAAAGGCTTCAACTGGGCTGGCCAGGACTGCAAGCCCACTTGAGGGGTAGAAGACTATAAAGAAGGAAACTTAGAGCAGTGGGTCTCAATCCTCCTAACGCCATGACCCATTAATACAGTTCCCCATGTTGTGGAGACCCCCAACCATAAGATTATTTCATTGCTACTTCATAACTGCTGCTCTTGTCATGAATCGTGACATAGATATCTGTGTTTTCCAATGGTCACAACCCACAGGTTGAGAACCACTGCTCTGGAGGAAAAACCCAGCAAGAGGAGGTCTTGGGGACTGGACAAGCTGGCTAGGAGTCCTGAGGACAGCTGCCGTTTGAGGCAGCCATGTTGTAGTAAGAGGACACATCAGTGTGTGGCAAGGCCATTAAACCCCTGAGCTTGGCTGAGGTGCACTAACACCGTGCCCCATTGGGACAGGGCTGTGGAAGGGGAGACCTGGTAGGAAAGGTGGGCTTTTGTTATGCAGCCAGATTCGGGGCTGTGAAGAGTGGAGAGAAGTCGGCCCAGTTGCACTTAGTGGTATTAAGCCTGTTGTTCTGGTGTTTGCGGAGGCTGAGACCAGTTCAAGGCCTGCCTGGGCAACTTGGTAAGGGTCTGGCTCACAATAAAAAGTAAAGAAAAGCAAAACCTAGAGTTCGGATATGGCTAAATGATAAGGGAGTGGCCCAGCATGCACCAGGCTCTGTGGTCCTATCTGCTCTAGAGGCTGCAGCTTCCAGAGTGGGCCTGAGGAAGTCCCCTTGTCCAGAGCCCGCCCTCCCTCCATGACAGCTGCTGCCTCCTGTGGGCTGAGGAAGCCTGGTGGCAAGGTCAAGGCCACCCTGTCCCTTGGAGTAATTGAGGCTGACAACAGTATTTTGTGTCTCACGAGGACGAGTGGAGATCAAAGGCAGCATGAAGGAGCTGCTGCGACAGGCTGGAATTCCCTGGCAATTCTGAAATTACTGAAATTGGCCACAGTTGCTGTTTCCATGAACACTGCTGGCTCCCCGACACTGTGGAGGGATGAGGGTCTGACAGCGGGGCCAGAGGGGACCATGGCGGGCCTGATGGAAGCTCATGCTGACCGTGGGTCAGACTTCAGAATGGATTACAGGTCTAGAAATGACTAAAATGGAGTCTGGAGCCTTCTTGGGGTAGAGAGGAATCAGAGGGCCTTGAAACCTGCAAGCCCTGGAGGAAGTGAGTTCCAGAAACTGGCTGTCATGGTGGCTGTAATTGCCTCTCAGTAGAGGTGCATGTTGGTTCTCTGCCCCAGGAGCCTGACCAGAGGGTCACAGCATGAACATCATGCCTGAGAAAACCACTGGCCAAAGGGCCATGAAAGGAAAGGAAATCAGACTCTGAGGCCCCGCTGGTATGAGAGACTACTCCTGCCTTTCTAGGATGGGATCTGGCGGACCAGTGCTAAAGAACTCAGACAGCCTGATAGTGACTTTCAGGTCAGCACTCAGGCTCCAAGACTCCAAATCAGCCTGGGGCTGCTCTCACCTACCCCTCCCAACCCCCACCTCCCCATCTGCTACCTCAGATCCTGAAAGCGTCTGCTGTGAAGGGAATGTTCCTCACAGAATGTCCCTGCTCCATCAGTATGGCACCATTATTAACTAAACCAGGAAGCTTATTTAAGCGAGGCCTCAGAATTTGCTTTTAAAAGTGCATGATGAATTGAAGGCTTGAATAGCAGAGTCATTTGCTGACAGGAACAATCGAGATATCCCATTAGCTCTGGGTGGAAGGGGCCTGTGCCTGTGCTTCCACTGGATGCCTTCGTGGAGCATGGACCTCTGGGGCTGCTCCATGGTGACGGGCAACATCCCATCAAAGGCCTTTGCTGGTGCTTTTACCCCTCTTCAAAGGCTTTCGCTGTGGCAAAGCCACCTCCAGACCACCCTGGGCACTGGAGAACAGTGTCTGCCCGGGAGCCTGATGATATATGGGGGCCCTTGTTTTGACTCAGTTACTCATTAGCAGGATGATGCTAAAGAATCACTTCCTGCTGTTCAGATTATGGCAGACCCAAGAGGCTCCTGTTAGGCTTATGGATTCTTGGGTAGAGGGATGGAGCAGAACAGAACAGGCAGTGGGAACCCTTGGGATTGTTCCTGGATCACTGCTCTGCCCTCTTAATGGACAAGTCAGCTTCTTGCGTTTTTAATACTGCCTCCCTTTGTTCAAAACTGAAACAGCAGGAAGTGAGGGACTGCCCAGGATGGGCTGAGCTGGTCTTAGTTCACTCTGTGGCTATAGAACATGGATTCTGTGGTAGTTTAAAGGATGACCCCCATAGGGTCATATGTTTAAAACTTGGTCCCCAGTTGGTAGAACTATTTGGGAAGGATTAGGGGGTGTGGCCTTGTTGAAGGCTTTGAGGGTTCAAAGGCCTGTGCTATTTCCTGTTAGCTCTTTCTTCCCTGTATGTATTTGTGGATCGAGACCTAAGCTTGTAGCTACTGCTCTAGAGGCCTGCTTGTCTGGGTATCGCCATGTTCCTTAACCATGGTGGTTATGGAACCAACCTCTGAAAGTGTTAGTTTAACTGGTAGTTAAACTTCACTACCAGTTGCCTTGGTTACGTGTGTTCCACAGCAATAAAAAAGTAACTAAAACAAGCCTCTTTGTGGAGAATCCCATCAGCTGGTCCATTCCCAGAAGTCACTCACTTCCCTACAGAAGTCAGGACGCTTGTATCAGCGGGAGTGGGTATGAATGTCTGACAGGCAGAATCAACATCAGCCTATCAGCCATTTCTCTCTACACAACAGAGACAATGCCTCTCTCTCAAAAGCAGGGTACAAAGGTATGAGCAGCCATGGGCCTGGCCATGGTTCTGGATGCTGCCACACTTTAACAGTTCTATACATTGTGGTGACTCTCTCAGTCATAAAATTGTTCTGTTGCTGCTTCAGAACTAATTTTGTGAGTGTTAACAAGTCATCATGTAAATTTCTGATACACAGGATATCTGAATATGTGAGTCCTGTGAAAGGATCGTTTGACCTCCAGGGGGTTATGACCCACAGGTTGAGAACCGCTGCTGTCACGTGTCATATAGTGTGGTGACAGCCTCCCTGGGTCTGTGGCTGTTACACCGGCTGTGTACTCTTGCTTTTGGGACTGGATGCTTACAGGCATCTCTGAGCTCAGAAGGTGTTTCCTTCCATGAAGGAGAGAGGTGGACATCTCAATATTTATATCATTCTCTCCCCTTCACTTTGGTCTGCTGTCCATTTGGGGGTGACTCAGAGAAGTTCAGGGGATCCTTCTTACTACAGGTGTCCTGAAGTCATGGTGACAGTCTGAGTCATTAGCTAATGGGGGCACCAGGTCCCTGTGGTCCTCACGAAACACCCCCGTGACCTCTATACCCCACACGTGTTTCTACCTTCCCTTTAAGGGAGTCTTACCAGGATCCATTTGAGGTGTTCCAGGGCACTAGATGCTGGCACATGGCCTTCCCTCAAGCCATCTGACAGGTATAACAATGTAACTTTGCTTTGCTTGGAAGAGAATGGTTCTGGGGGCTGGAGCACAAATTAAACCAAAGAGAAATAAGGCGATGTGTGATCATCCCATCTCAGGAATCCTCCCAGGTAGCCATTGCTGGAAACCTATGCCAAGTAACCTCCCAGAGAACTAACGAGACGCCTGTCATCTGCCTGGGACCCTTCACTGTAGTTAGCAATTAACAGTTCAAGAAAGAGCAGGCAGCGATCTCTTCTAGTGAAGCCAAGTGGCCAAACCTTGCCTCCCTCCTAATGCAGTGTCTGCTTTGTGAGAAGGAGGGAGAAAGAAGGGGAGGGAGGGAGACAGAGACAGAGAATATACATCAGCCTTTGCCACGAGTGTCAAGCATAGCTCACTCATGGATATGGAACCTTAGGCCAGGAACAAGCTGTTATTTTGCAACTGAGGCTCCTAAAACAAAGCTCAGACCCAGGATAGTCCCTTTCTTCCTCAACCACATACTCCCCTGTGATAAAATTCTCGAGGGCTATCTCAGGGCAAACGGCAAGTGGTAAGAGCAAGAATGAGGTCGTGAATGAAGCTCGGTTTCCCCAGTGGCAGATCTGCATCAGCCATCAGCAGGGTGCTGGGTGCTGCCTGGGAGGGAGACAGAGCCTCTCCTATCTGAATGTGCCAGGCTCTGGAACACACATGGGAGCATGGGATGGCCTACCAGTGCTGGGGCACCTCCACGTGGCCTCCGTGGTTGGCTTACTTGGGCTCTTCACAATTTGGTCTCAGCATTCCAAGCACCCAAGGTGAACAAAAGTCTATACGTGTGAGTGCTATTTGTGTCTTTGTGTGGGTCACACTAGCCAATGACCATAGACCAAAGCAAGTCCTCCCAATGGAGACATGAGGGAAGGCCTCATCCAGGTGACAGAGTTCCTACAGCTGTGTCTGTCCCCACTCACCGGGAGCACCTCTAGCAGAGACACACTTTCTCACTGTGGCACGACACTGCTATTACTGAGTCCTTCCACATCAAACTGCCCTTTCTTTATGTCCCTGGTGGCAGAGGCAGGGACTGGCATGGGACCACCTGTGCCCTGCACAGCGGCTGACGGCTGACGGTGAGTACCAGCGAGTCCTGGTGAAAGAAGTGGCCAGGGAAGGAAGTAAATGAGGGAGACTGCAAGAAACCCTGAGAAGATGGAGACATTCTCTGACAGGGACATGTGGGGAAGTCTGGGTGTCCTGTGCACCCTCCCCATTCCTGGAAAGCTAGTCTGACACCACAATGGACTCTTCTGCCCACAGCTAGATACTCTTCCACCTTCCTGATTCTCAGCTCTTGGTTCCTTCTACGCACATCTCTAACTTCCTTCCTACCACAGGCGCCTCTCCCTCCCTCCCAGTGTCACTGTGACCCAGACGCTACACCCCTATTTGCTGCCTCATTGTCCTGAGCGTGTGTGTGTGTCCCCTTATATCACCACTGAGCACCCAGCAGCCCCCTGAGAATGCACAGGATTGGGGCATGGATTCTGCTATGAAATCCATGAGCCATGAGGTCTAGATGCTTAGTGGCCACAGTTGTCCCATATCCTGTCAGGATCAAGTAGAGCCGAGAATCCCCCACCTGTCCGCACACTGCAGTGAGACCATGTGTTCCTGAAGTTGGGGTTCCATTCATTTGGGAGAAGTGGGTTCTCTTTGTGATGGCGAAAGGGCCCTGCTACTAGGGACATGCCACCCACGGTGCCTCTCGTGGATGGGGATGCTGGAGAGGGGAGCCTGACCTCAGGACCAGAGGTCTGTCAGGAGCCAGCCTCCTGCTTTGCTGAAGGAGTTCTGCAATGATTGGGTCGCAGGGCAGGTGATGTTCGCGTGGGCAGTTCTTTCCAGAAAGGTTGGTATCAAAAAGAAACCTGTTCTTAAAACAGGGCACAAGAAACCAGGCAGGCAGCTTAGGATCCCAGTGAAGTACCAGAGTCCTGCTATCTCTGCTGTGGATGGATCTCCCCAAGCCCCTCCTCCCTCCCATCCTCTCTTCCAGCTTCCTGCTAAGGCCAGTGAATGACCCCAAGGGTAGAGGAACTGGTTAGAAAGAGAGTCAGTTCCCAAGTTAGAAAGAGAGGGAGAGGAGGCAGGGCTCCCACACAGCCCGCAGCGACTAGTGCCAACTTACTCCAACATTAACGCCACGCCACGTTGCGGTCCACACTGCTGGTGGTGGAGGGGCCTGGTTACCTTTGACCTGCATCCTAGGGCAAGCCCTAAAGTGAGGCAAATATGGCCCTGCTAACCTGGCACCGGGAAGGTTTGGCTGATTAACAAAGGAGACACTGTCATAGGACTTTCTGTCAGTGGGTTCAGCAATACCTTAAACATGGGGCTGGCTCTGAGACACACTGGAGGATCCTGCAGGTCCAGCACCTGCACCTGGAGAGGGGCCACCCAGTCACAGCTGCTCCAGGCCATAGTCACTGCAGAACTGAGGATACCAAGGTCACTGAATGAGTCAGGATCCCCTGCCACCAGGGATCTCTGAGTGACATTAGTCTGCCAGAGCAAGCAGACTACAGGGTCCTTGCTGTGTACCTACTATGTATAGGGAGCAGCTCTGCACATTATGTGTGATCATTGCCTCTAAAACTCACTGTGACTCCCTTTCACCAGGACAGAAGTCCACGCCCACCCAAAGCTGCACAGGAAGGAGGTGCCGGGGCTGGGGTCCGAATCTGTACAGGCTAGCGGTCACCGCCTGAGTTCCACACTCGGTCTGGTCTCCACTCTGCCACTGAGGGGCCTAGACAGCGGGCCTATGTCATATCCTGCTGCTGGCTTCCTCCCTGGGTACTCTGTCTGGATGGAGCCCTCCTGTCTGACACCCCAGCTCATGGGTATCACGTACGTCCCAAATAAAGAAATGTGAGCTAACAATCACTGTTCTCACTCTCTTCATGGTCGTGTTTGTTTTGCAGCCACCGCTGACTGATACAATAGGAAAAAGGCTTCCTTAAGAAGAAGAAGCCTGGTCTAGATGAGATCAATCTATAGGAGTTCACCAAAGAAAGTCAAGAGAAGATGAACTCCCCTGTGGAGGAAGGAGCGAGCGACTGTGAAAGCCAATCAGTAGGTGGACCCCCACTGTTGTTCTTAACAGAGTCTTAAACATTCCATTTACCAGTGAAGAGTCAGGAGCCAGATGCTGGGGTGAAAGCCTCAGAGGGGCAGAGAAAGCACCCAGCTGACCTTGCTGCTCAGCCAGCATCCCAAAAGGAAAAAGCTCTCCTTCTCCACACTAGCCCAATAAACCTTCCAACTGAGCATCCCTCCCTTCTCCTTCCTGTGTGCCTCACTATCCCTCCTCCTGACTTCCTCCCACTCTGTCCATTTACTTCAATGTCCACCCCGTCAGCTGGTTGCTTTGTTCCACTTCTTGATCTGTGGTTGATTTTATTTAAGACTGCTTATGATAAACGCAAAGCTCTTTGACTAAAAGTGTGTGCTTGGGATGGGCACACGATCTTGGGGTTCCAATATCCTGTGACACGGGACTCCCTTCTTTATCCACCCACAAAATGGATAAGTTGGTCTGTTAGAACGACCCACTCCAAAGTGTGTGACCAGACTCCAGTCAGAAACCAAACACACCCAGTCTTCAAGGGCTGCACCTTACGCGCCTTCCCCTTCCTCTCTGCCTCCAAGGCAGATCTTCACCTTGGCCTCTGTTATGTCCCGTCACCAAGAATCGGGACATTTTAGCCAACAGAATCCCACAGCTCACACTGCTGTGTCTGGATTCTCTTTGCTTCATGGTATGGTCGTGACTGATCGTGTCTTCCTGCCTCCTCAATAACTAGGACTCTGTGATGTGTCCGTTCTCCTCCCAGTGGGAGTCAAGGTATTCAGGCAACCAAGGATGACGGGATGGGCACTTTCTCAGATATGTTTCACATGTTTCATACCCTCCCTCCTCCCACTCTGGCAGGGTCTCATATAGCCAAGGTGTCATGGTTTGTATGTCCTTGGCCCAGGGAGTGGCACTATTTGAAGGTGTGGCCTTGCTGGAGTAGGTGTGTCACAGTGGGTGTGGGCTTTAAGACTCTCATCCTAGCTGCCAGGAAGCCAGGATTCTGCTAGCAGCCTTCAGATGAAGATGTAGAATCCTCAGCTCCTCCTGCACCATGCCTGCCTGGATGCTGTCGTGCTCCCACCCTGATGATAATGGACTGAACCTCTGAACCTGTGAGCCAGCCCCAATTAAATATTGTCCTTATAAGAGTTGCTTTGGTCATGGTGTCTGCTCACAGCAATAAGACCCTAAGACGTAAGGCTATCCTCAAACTCCCTATGTAGTTGAGGATGGCCTTGAACATCAGATTCTCTTGCCTCCACCCTCAAATGCTGAGACTAGAAACCTACCACCATGCCAGCTCATATGTTTGCTAGGATGGGAACCCAGGGCTTCATGCACACTTGGCCAGTACCCTATAGCATAAACCATATCCCCGGCCCTCTCAAACATTTGAGGGAGGCTTTGAAGAGTTGTACGTAAGCAGCTCTTTTGAGG